>NW_020884872.1:77051488-77083799 GCF_003945725.1 Corapipo altera
GGATGGATGGATGGATGGATGGATGGATGGATGGATGGATGGATGGATGGATGAGGCCACCCTATTCTGACAGAGGAGAGATTTGAACCATGAGGAGATAAACCACAATATCCCCTGTCCTCTGGCCAAAAGATTGTCCCAAACCCATTTCATTCTGTAGCACAGAGAAAGTCAGAGTGTTTGATTACTCTTTTATTTAAATAAATAGCAGTCCCTAGCCACTTAACGTAGTTTAAAACCTTATTTCATTAATCTGCTCTACAAAAGAATAAAAGTATTGCTAGTAGACAGTCAGGTCAGACACACAGACACACCTGCCTTTTTATGGCCCCTCTTATGTGTCTCACATATCTCAGTAGGGCAATGTTATTTCTGCTTTCCTTCCACCATCCTTCATGAAAGACATGATTGCACATTGGTTCCCAGAGCAGCAGCGCAGCGGGAGCACACTGCAGTTGGTGCCATCTTGGGCAGCAGCCTGCATGTGCCAGCCCTGCCCAGCAATAGGGCCTGGCTTCAGCTTCCCAGAAAGCTGACAAGCTGGGGAAATTCCTGGCTCACACGCTTTTCACCAATGAGTAATGTCTGAGATTGTGCAGGGAGAATATCCTGAAATACTTTCCCTTGTTTATTCAGAAGATGTGTATATTCAGAAGGATTCCTATTAAAGGATGTACAAAATATATGTATTTGTGTGTTGGAGTGGTGTGTGTAATATCAAACTTGTTACAGTGTAATTCAGCAGAAAACAATTTCCTGTGTTCAGATTCTCCCTCTTTATTTTTGTCCATCTGTGTGTCTCAACAGGTTTCATCTATTCGCATAAGTGCTTTTAATCACTATCAGGTGTCTCATAATCGTGAAAAGGTATTATGCTGACAGCATTCTCTCAAACAGAGAGTCACAGCAATTCATATTTTATAAATGAGGAAATGAGATGCAGTAGCTGACACAGGGCACTTAGGATGTCCATGATGAAGCTGTAGAATGATCCACGTCCTCTTAGTCTCAACTGATGTCCCAAGCCTTGGTACAACCATTCCACTAGCACTATATTTTCCACAGTTTTGAAGATACAGGTAACAGTCCAGAGTAATATTATCAATATCTTAATTTATATCAAAGCAATAAACAAAACAGAGATAAAACATTCTCTTTTGGCAAAATTTGTACATTTCAAAACATGTTCTAGGCTTGGTAGAACTTGCATTAAATCCACTCGCAAACTTACATTGACTCATTTTGGTTTTGTTGAATCATTCTTGTTAAGGAACAGAACTCTTGCTTTTCCCATTACTTTGCTGCATTTTGAGTTGTCATTGCTCCATTGCCACAAAAGATTTGAATCATGGTCTCTGTGAGCTTCCAATGGATTCAGCAAAGCCTTGAAATACTTGCCTGAAACCAGTGAGATAACTTGAAGTGCAAAGCTGGTCAAGGTAAGTATCCTGAGGAGCTGTATGTTTCAGGGCCAATCTCCCACATCCACTGAAATTAGCAGGAATTCTTTCACCAACCACAGTGGGATTCAGTTCAAATTCATTTTCACTTAAACTTGCAAAATACGAGAAAACAGTAGTAAACAAGGGAAATAGTTCAACCCTTTTCACTCAAACCAATCAGCTCACCACACTTGCAGTGCATGGGCACACATTAGCGCATGAAGCCATTCCTGTGCTAGGGGGGTGTCTTTACTTTCTGAGAAGAGGTGAAAACCTATGAACCAGAAGTTAAGCTCAGAGGCTGCCAGCAGCTGCAGAGGCAGCTAAGACGCTGCAGAGTCTGAAGCGCTGTGGTGGAGGTCTGCAAGGAGGCTTAACAGGCTTGAAATGATAAAGTGAGTTGTCATCTGAGAAGATGTATCATATCAATTATGGGAGAGCAAAAAGCTTGGCACAGACCAGCAAAATATAAGACAAAGTGAAAAAAATGAAAACACATTTTCAATGAATATGAATGATCAAAAGAAGTCTGCTGCCACTTTATATCTCCCACACTCATATTAAGCCATCAGAAATTACACCAGGTATGCTGGTTTTAGCTGGGACAGAGTTAATTTTCTTCGTAGTACCTACTATGGGGCTGGGTTTTGAATTTGTGCTGGAAACTGTGTTGGTAATAGAGGGATGTTTTACTTACTGCTGAGCACTGCTTACACAGAGTCAAGGCTTTTTCTGCTCCTCAGCTCACCCCACCAGTGAGGAGGCTGGAGATACACAAGGAGTTGTAAGGGGACATAGCCAGGACAGCCGACCCCAACTGACCATAGGGATATCTCAGGCCATATGGTGTCATGCTCAGGATATAAAGCTGGGGGAAGAAGAAGCAAGTGGGGTACATTCAGAGTGATGGAGTCTGTATTCTCAAAAGCTGTTAGACATGATTGAGCCCTGCTTTCCCAGAGATGGCTGAACACCTGCCTGGACATGGGAAGGGATGAATGAATTCCTTGTTTCACTTTGTTTTCATCCACAGCTTTTACTTTACCTCGTAAACTGCCTTTATCTCAATGAATGAGTTTTCTCACTCATTCTCTCCTTCTGATTCTCTCCCCCATCCCTCTGGAGGCACTGGGCGAGCAGCTGTGTGGGAGTTAGTTGCCGGCATCAAACTACATCATCAGGTAACACAGGACCTCTTTCTCTTTGTTGCACATGCATCTTGCTTTGCTCATGTAATGCAATAGAAAGAAAGGAAAGCCTAACAAGATTTGCATTTTCTTAACAAAAAATAAAAGTCTGTTGCCCAGGGAAATGGTGGAGTCCCCATCCCTGGAGATATTTAAAAGATGTGTGGATGTAGCACTCAGGGACATGGTTAAGTGGGGGGCTTGGCAGTGCAGGCTTAATGTTTATACTCAATGATCTCAAAGGTCTTTCCCAACCTAAACAATTCCATGATTCTATGAAGTAGTCACCTCTCAGATGCTGTTAGCAGACTTTCCCATGCTGTTTGCTTCTGAGTGGGTCACTTTTGGCAAAACACGGGGGATCAGCACAGCAGTTGTCCACGTCCATGATAGAGCTCTGAGGGGAAGCTGTGGAGACAAAGGAAGTAGCACAGACAGTGTTAGTCATTCTGGGAAGCAGGCAGAGGAAATGAAGCAGGAATGGAAACAAACAAGCAAACCCAGCTCAAGGCTAAGCTGCACCCAGAACAAAGGTCCAACTACAAAATACTTTATAGCACTGTAAACAAGAAACGAGAAGGTTCTGTACATGGAATGAAGAAAACAGCTTTGTCCATTGCTGTATTCTCACACTTTCCCAGCCAGCAACATCCCCTAGGTAGTATTTCACAAGCATGCACAGAATTCCCATGGGAGGGAAGCGGTGATTATGACTGTGGCTGCATTACTTCCCAACCTGTGCAAAGCCTGGCACAGGTCAACATGCATTGATGCACTTGACATGTGTTTCAGCAACTGTGCCAGGCTGTCTCGGGGCCCCACATGCTCTGTATTTCCCAGTCCAACTCACATGTTAAAAGCCAAATGGAAAGAAGCAAACTTCAATAGCACACTGCACATCTTGTGGGTTTTTGGTGATAAATCCTTGGGGTTTGGAAGGCAGGAGTTATTTGGTTCATGAGGCATATGACAGTACTCTAGTCTGAACCACGAAAAAATGCATTCTACTCCAAAGAGACCACAAAGTGTCACCTGAATCACAGTGAAAAAGAAACCAAAATATGAAATTGTTTTGTCTCCAAGACTGAGAATGTGGCTTTTTCCATGTCCAAAGAATCCATGTAATATCTCATGTAATTAAATAAACACATCTAAATAATCTTAAACCTAGCTTAAGGACAAAAACCAATTACAATATCTTGGCTACAAGATACTGCCTTAAGAGTTGAGTATTTTGTACTTAGCATCTTCTTCCAAAGCACCTGTAACTGAGCATCTCTCTGCCAGAGATTCAGTAGCAGACAGGACAGACAGCAGACCTGATCCTGCTCACTGGTTCCCACATTCAAGGCTGCTCACCCTTTGAGGTCATGGGGTTTTCCCAAGGGCTTCACAGAGGGCAGGTGTCACCACAGACAGTGCTGCTTTGTCACAAAACCCACTTCAGCTTCAAGAACAAACCCATAACATGTAGAGTCGTACGACTTTCTCACCACTAACAAAGTTTTTTGTAGGGCCTACTTGGCTGTTGTGTTTCAGTGCTTTTGGGGGAAAAAAAAAGTTGTTTCAAGTTCTTGCATCATTGTAAATCAACTAGAGAGCCACACCATGGCAGATTCAGATCTCTCTGGAGACATGCTGGACTATCTAAAGACCATTTCAGTTCTCAAGCCCTCTGCACAGCTACAGCCTGACTTTACAGTAGCCTGGGACCTAAACAGACAGCAACACCCATTAGGTGCTTATGTGCATGTCCGTGTGCTTGTTCCAGCCCACCAACAATGTATTTCTGCTGAACTGCCCACAGCTCCCATCACAGGCTCTGCTATTGACCCCATTTTAGGGTAAACATTGTCAGTGCCCTTTCTGTCCTCACGAAACACAGGCAAGTAAATTTTTTGGAGCAGGTTGAATCCAAGGGCCCAGTGACTTGACAATTCCTTCTCTCTGGAAGGAAACATAGGAGCATGACAGAGAGCAGCCATGAATTGTCCAATCACACCCCAGCATAGATGATGGAAAGAAGAGAGGACACAGACCACACCTATGCACCACATAAGCAATAGACTTTGAGGTCCTTCACGTTAAAGGGTTGACCAGGATGCACTGACTGAGAATGCCAAGCGCAAATGGATATCTGCTACTTTTAAATTGTAGGACTTGTGAGGGGTCTGCTCCTATTAGACACCTTGTGTTCAACTCTTTTCTCTGAAAATTCCTTGCTTACGTACCTGTCTCCTCGCATTGCACAGAGTCCACAGGCTGAACTGAAGGTAGAGGGTTTTCCTGGTTGGTAGTAATAGCTTGTTGCTGGAGCAGCTAAGACCCTGCTTGATTCTGTCAAAAGAAATGCAGCAGAAGTTATGATAACTTAACCCAAAAGGCTCAACAATCAAGAAAAAGGCAACTAAGTGTCAGAAATGCAAGGGTCTGTTCCTCAGTGCTGATGATTGTAATTATATTTTGCATATGATTGCTACATTTTGTGCCTTTGGTAAAGCCTGAGAACCTCTCTCTCAACTGAGTTCAAACCAAGATATGCCTTACTAGAGTAGGCAGAATGCTTAATAAAGCTTCCAGAATATTTTCTTAATTTTTGCATATTTAATGACTGTAAATTGAACAAGCATGCCAAATGCTTGTAAGTCAAAGCATCCCTTTTATGTTTTGAGCTAGAGCTATTCCCTGGAGTATGGGCAAACTTGTGAAATACTTTCTTTATTTTCAGCCTCGTGGCTTTTTTATTCGGCCCCTGTCCAGTCCCTCATTTAATGAGGTGTTGGACTCCTAAGTAAATCTTTGCTATACTTGATCTTCACACATCCAAGATCATGGCAGCCAGTGCTCACCACTCAGTTTCTGATTTATATGTTCAAGGTGGTGATAAAACAAATAATGCACAATGGTTACTAATTTTGATCATATAGATATTGTAGTCAACATCATTTGTGCACACAGGAAAATTAAGTCAAAAAACAGCCAAAAGTAACCTGCCATCATTTCAGCAAACTTCTTGGGGGATTAAAGAATAACAGTGAGTGTAACCACATCTGGATCTTTCATTCGTAATACTTGAAGTGTATTACGAAGTTGGTATCAGAAGCCCACAATTTAAAATGGTGAATCAGATGAATAGAATACTCAGTGTATTCTATGTTCAGGGGATGTGAAGAGCATGTACTGTGGGGCCTCATGGAAGAGTTGTCCATGTAAAACCAGATTTTATATTTAGAATCCATTTTTCAGATCTCCTTTTCCAGATGTTAGCAATTTCTACCAGCTCTGGTAAACTCTTAGTGCAATAGCCTTTACCATCCACTCAAAACACCACCAACTTACTCATTTTGAGCACCAACCGAGGAGTCTGGGCTGACCAGTTTTCAAGCAGCTGTGGAAACTTGCTTCTGAACTGGTAGAACTGTCTCACTGCAGGGTGACATTGTGAGCTGGTTTGTCCATTTGCTGTCGCAGAGAAAGACTGAAGGTCCTGATGATAGCTGCAAGCCTGGTGTGGAACATGACTCTGTGACCCTCTTTGACAGGTAAGATTCTGGTACGCTTTGGGTTACTAAAGACTTATCTAACTCCATGCATCTCGAGTTGGGTGTCTGGACCAAAGTGACTGTCTGAGCTGCTTTAGTCAGTGAAAAAAGAAAAGTATATCCAGAGAGCAATTTGTGGTATTTTGAACAGTCCTCCCTCTCTGGCTCTACAGACACCCTAAAGGAAACTGAGATTACCTGAAACAAGGTCCTTTGGACACCTGGAGTTAAGGGAGCTGATTCCACCCCCTAGTTGGCTGCTAGCACAGTTTGTTCATACCTGCACAATTCTTTGCTTGTTATCACATCTAGGCTGAGAGAGTTCCTTATGTTTCATGGTTTGTTTTGCTTTTTCAAAACAAACCCTGAAAACTTCAAATATTTTTTTAAAAGCCAGAGGGCACTTGGTCCCTGTACCCTGTTTGTGCCATTGCTCTGCAATCCCCCGTGCTGAAGCTTGCTTATTGCCCTTGAGCCAGGCAGGATCCCACTCACTCTTGTCAGGTTTTGAAGACGTTCTCGTTCATTTCTGTAGGATGAGAGAGAAAGATAATTTCCTTCACTATTTACATTTTGAATCCTGATCTCTGCCCCCTTCTAGTGAGATTTCTAGTGAGATTAATCCACAGACAAAAGCATCTGTCCACACTGTGTCAAGCAGTGACATCTTCACAGATGAAGTCTGGTTTCACTTAGGAAAATCATACTCTTCCTTTGTATTTTATCATTTCTTCCCAGATAGCTTCTTCCTTGCTGCTATTAGAGGTCCAGATTCTGCTTACACAAATGGAGGTAAGACAGGACTGTCTATGGTCTAAGCGGACTATCTTGACCTTATCTCTGTTTATATGTAAAGTAAACATGAATAACATCAGAATTCAACAGGGAATACAAACAGGGGAATCAGATATTGCTTCTTGCATCATCTTTCAGTAGTTGGGAGAATTTATAATTATTTTTTCTAATTAACACTACAGGATCAGGCTACAGTTTTGCAGCATCAAAGCTTCTGCACTTGCGACTTCACTGCATTTCTTTGTCTTTACTCAGAGACTCACACAAAAGTAAATAAATTATTTTCTTTATGAGAACTCATGAAGTTCTTATATCAGCATCTCAGGATAATTGATTCAATCACAGTCCCTGGTTCTTACTATGTTACTCTAGCTCTACACCAGCACTCCTGCACTGATGACAGACACAAGCTTTCTACGTCCCCAACTTGTTTTGGGTTTTGAGTTAATTTAGTATTCAATGCACAGTTATGACAAAGACAAATACATGGCTGTGCTCATTGTCATCTATGTCTGTGCTATGCTATTAATTTGAAGCAATATATTTTGTGTGCACAAAGTATTCAGTTTACCTGCTTTTTTTTACTATTACATTACCCCTCAACTGAACTCAGAATATTTTCCTACATATTTTACATCACTGTCATTTCACGTCCTTCTAACACCTGTGCTTTTTCTAGGCAAATAAAATTCTGATCACTAGATGGGCCCATTTCAGTGGAAGCAGAATCACTGCTAATGTACTATTTTTCAGATGCCCAGCCTTAGTTCCATAAAACATACTCAGTTAATTACATGAAGTATAAATTCTCTCATCACCAATTACCTTGAAAAAAGGCCTTCAGAGTTGGCAATTATTTATAATGCAGGAGGCGACTACATGACATTTTCAAAATCTCTATTTTTTTGCCAATTTCCAGGTGTCAGAAACATCCAGAACACTGGAGAACCTGTTTCAGTTGAGAGAGTGAAACCCATCTAGGAAGAATGGGGAGTGATTAGGAGGACACATTTGAAAAACCAATCAAACAGAATGAAAGTACAGATAACAGGGAATAGATAGGTCCACCAGCAGCAACCTGCAGAAACGGCCTTGCAGATCACTGACAGCCATGTGAGCCAGAAGAGCAGTAAGCAAAGATAAATTAAAGATTCAGGTGGCACTCACATTGCTGAAGAGATTAGCTTGTCTCAGGTGCCAATCTCTTGTGTTGTGATTCAGATCAGTATGGATCTGGGAGTGTTAGCATAAAGAATATTTTATTGTGCTTTTGAATGGTAAAACTCAGTTGGAAGGATCATCCTTTGTCCCGGGTTAGTACAGAGCCTGACACTGTGGGGTGTTGATGTATGGCAGGTGTTTCTTGAAGTTACTGCAGTAACAGCAGTCAGAGCAGCAATGGTATGTTAGACTTTATGGACTTTCTCTGTGCCCACCTCTGGCAGCAGTGGTGGACTACAAGCCAGTCCTTTCTGCATGGACTATATAAATAAAATCTTTCACCACATGCTTTCTCCTGCCCTTGTTTCAGGACAGAAGGGAACAACTGCTGTCTGCTTTTCTTCCTGCTTACAGCAAAAGTTGCAAGAAGTTTTGGAGCTATATGTAACCTTCATTAGGATAAGGCCCTCTGTTCTTTTTTATGTGTGTTGACAGTCACATCACTTGGGTCTAGATATTTGGGAATTTAGAATATAATAAAAGCTAATTACCTAGGATCCCTGTAAGAGATAGAAAGAACTTAATCCTTTAAATGAAATATCATTGGGCTTGATCTTGATTTACTTAATGGGTCTTGCCATGGTATGACAAGGTTCTCAGGTCAGGGATCTACAGGAGTCCAAATGCACAAATTGAGGGGAAAATTGTGATTGTAGGTGATCTTGTAAAGTACAGATATTTTGTAATTAACATTCTTTACCATGTATAGGATATCCTGTATTATATAGGCTTGATTTCATATTTTCTTATCAAATTTATTTGACAGTATCATGTACAAGGAGAATGGAAACTTTAAAACAAGAGCCTTAGATTTCACTATTTAATCAGTCTTTTGATTTTGCTATTTGGTTGTTCAAGAAAAAATCTAAGCATAAAATACCATCTCGTTTCTGAATAGTGACGAGTATCCATGGTATTGAGATCCTCACACTAAACACTGTGAGAACACTTAGTGCTGTTCACCTCCAGATATTAATTTACTTCATACTTTTGTGCTTTTACAAATCTTGAAACTGGAGATGCCCAGGGGTTTGTCCACACACTGAGGCTCTGATGAAATCATGAACTGAAGCAATCTGGTCCTCTCATGGTGGACTGCCTCTTCTACCCACATTCTTCCTCTGCTGGAAAGGACAGCAGTAGCTGCATTCTGCACCTCCATTTTCCCTGTCTGGTGCAACCTTGTGCTGTCATGCAGTGCCCCATCAATGTCACAGCTGTATTCCTCACTTGTACTTCCTCAGCTATGTAATTTCGATGCTATTATGGGTATCTTTGCATGACAGTGTGACATTCTGCCCCTTGACTTCCCTCACCTGGAATCACCACAACTATGCCTGGTTTTGCACTGCTTTTTTCCAAAAATTTTTAGCTAAATGCCACTTTAATAAAATTAATCCACTCAACATCTTCTGTTACAAAACATTTTGCTCATCAGCTTTTCATTGATTAGTGTTAGTTTCGTGATGGCCAGCTTTTTCTCTGCTCTCATTACTCTTACACAATCATATCTTGCTAGTGGGACTGACAAGTCCAACAGTCCCTAATGAGAGAGTAAAGATGCAGGTGAGGATCCTCCTTATGCAATTGTGCGTAGGACCCTCATTGCCAAAGCCATCTGGAACTGGGAGAGCCAGCGTGACAGTCTGCTCCATCCTTCCGAACTTGAGAGGTTACGGAGGGGCCTTACTCATTGATGTGCCAGGTAAGCACAGAGTGTGCACATGTATCAGCAAATTAAACATGTCCAAGGTCTTTCTTTAGCCCTGAGATTAATAGACTGAACTAGCTTGTGTCCACAGAGTGATCTCTCAAAGCTTCCAACATCGGGTGGCTGTACCCAGGCAACCCCTTGGAAGTATCCCTTTTGCCATATCAAGGAATAGTGCGGGCGAGGGTACTGGCAAGAATGAAAAGCATATGGAAGACCCTACTAACAGGTCAATTAAGCTCCTGTGCCAGCTCCACTGGAAATTTGGCTCCATTTGTTTAATCCACAGTCATCTGTGGTGGTGGAAGGCAAGGAGAGAGGCAACTACTAAACTTTTGCACTTCCCATTACAACGGAGCTTCCTTTATCTTTACCCTGGAAGTAGCAAACCTTGGGGCAACCTACATTTCCATGTGTAAGCTGTTTAGGAGGAAGTGGACTCCTATACATAGCTTAACTACACTGAAAATTGCTGAAACCCATATCTATCACCCCCTGCTCCTTCTCTCAGTCTTCTGAGTAAAATCCTACCCTGTGTGCTGGCCAGTGTTACATTAATCCTCCCTGTGTATCTGTGGAGGACTCTGCAAACACACATAAAAGCAGTAGTAGCACTGGCTGTGTGTGTCTGAGCCTGGGAACAGAGCCTTAGGCAATGGGCATGTTCAGATGCAGCTGCTTGACTTTTACTCACAGCAAATCACGTGTGTGTCCCTAAAAGTCGTGTTGAGGAATTATTATGTAGTCCTTAATAAGTAGCACTATCCCTTCCTGTCTACTCCCAGTGTGCAGGGAATGAGACCTTCTTTTTAAACCTGTGCCACTTCCATCTTTTTGCCTTCTTTTTGAGTTGGGAAGGGTGCAGTGCTGGCCTTAAATCCCTGAAGGAAATGTAAATAAGAAATATTTAAAATATTTCAAACATGATAAGATTCTTCTTTATTATTCAGATTCTGTGAACAAATCTGGAAAGTCTTCAGTATCTAACTCCCAAAACACTTATACACAATAGAGGTGAATCACAGTTTCCCGGCTCCAGGAGCTAATGTCTGTTTAGACTAATCCATTTTGTACATTTCTCACATTTTTACTCCTCACTGCTCAGAGCTTTTAAATCAGGCTCATACATAGGAAAAGCTTTTCTGATTCCTGCAATTTGTATGAAATGGATTCAGTGGGATTGTTTTTTCCTGTCTTTAATTGCTTCCTCATCAGCTCAGTTCACAATGATCCAAAACCACAGCAATAGTATCCTTCGGCAATTTGCTTTATCTTCCTATGAAAAGAAAGGCTCTGATCTCATTCTACCCATGTCTGAAAAGGATGGTAGTTTATTTTACTGCTGCAGAATGACAGCATATGAATATAGAGACTTATCAAATAGTATTCACACACGAACAAGCAAGTGCATGTATTGGTACTGTCAAAGGAAAGCTGTCAGGGAAAGATCATGTTGTCATAAACCAAGAGAAGCTAAAAATTAAATTAGATGCTGAAAATATTGAACACACAACCAAGAAGAAACATATGATAAAAATCACACATCATTAGATTTATAAATTATTTATAATAATTAATAGCTGTTAAGAGCTTGCAACAGGTCTAAGCTGTACGTGTACCAAATGGTTATAAGTACATCACGTACATAAATACATGATAGTTGGCAAAATACTGTCCTGATAAAGTCTATAATAATCTTTTATTTACTGAAATATCTATTAACCACATATTAAGCCCCTATACATAAATTTATATATAAAGGTTTAATAAAAATGCTTCTTTTCCTACTTGTGCAGTAAGGACTCATAACATAGCTAATTCATTATGATAATAGTGGTTACTATGGAGCAGTTCATTACATGTTATGACATTATCTGAAAAGAGTATATTATTATTAAGCATTTGTTTTGCAGAGCTGAAAAGGAAAACACAATGTGGTGATATTCATGTTGATTTTCCATTACTAAGGACTACACTGTGAGATTGGAGGAAAGCTAGGAAAAAGAAAGAGGTACTTTCTTCTTTATGGGTAATCCTGTCAGCTACTAGCAGAAACAACATGAGAACTGGTCACCCTGTTACTCCTTACACCTGTACATGGAACTTTCAAGCAATAAATGCTCCTGGAAAACACACGTAGAAATGCATATTTGGAGGCTCTATGCAGTCTCCAGAAGGGTTTTTTCTCTTACATGGTTTTATATACAATTCAGCTTCAGAACCATCATAATATTTTGCATTTGCTAGGCAGCTTTTATTCCAGAAGCTCAAAGCCCATTACAAACAGAACTACCCTTTCACAGTAGGCTGAATAATTATATATTGGCATTAATGTTTCACAGACTGGCAAAGGTATCCAGCACCTTGCTCAAAGTCACACAGATAATTGAGTGCTTCGTACTAGTTAAGATCAGTAGGATGTACCTCCACTTACCCAGTGTACCGAGCAGGCTCCTGCCCAGTCACAGGACTGTCATGTCTCCTTCTTTTCTCAGATGTGATGCAGATTTGAAAAGAAAGAAATTTTTTCTCTCAGGTGCTGCTCCTGCTGCATATTATTCCACTTGCTGATATACCAGGCATAGTTACAGCCCAAGGTCCCTCAGACAATACCCAACACGTCACTCACAGACATATAAAAGAGGGAGAAATGCTATCTATCTGCACACAGAAAAAGGGTTAACCACTGTAATTTACATCTTACCCCTAAACTCAACAGATTACAAATAATATAATGAAATTTAAAAATGTGTTTGCATAGTTTAAGAAAAAGTAAATATACAAGATCTGCCTAATTAGGCAAGGAGCTAAGGCTGCACAGATGTTTTCATGTGTTCTAATGCCATCAGGAAACATTGAACAACCCCGTCATAGAAACTGGGAGATCATTTTTTAGAGTTCTTTGTAGTTATATAACAGATAGATCTTTGGAAAACAACCCTTGTTAATGAACCATAAATAGACACCTCCCTGAGGCCATGTTAAAGCACATTGTAGTCATTGTGAATAGGACACTGGTAAGATGGAATTCAAAAATTCTCATATAAGCTCATAAAAAACCCTAATAAAATGCATATTTATAATTCAGTCTTTATTATAGCAGTGCTTATGAGGGATGCATTGAAACACTTTTAGTCTACTAAGTAAACCCGAATTCTAGACCTGTGCAAGATTGTATTCTAGATTCTGTGCAAGACAATGGGTCGGCAAAATTTAGTTGTAAATAATTTGCATTTTTTAAAGCTTTATATTAGTCCAGGAAAGCTCTTGAATAATTTTGTCAACTTCGGGTTAATGTTATCTTTTTTTTTTTTTTAAATATGTTACTATAGAATACTACAGGCATGGTATCCTTTATAGTTCCATGGCTACAGCTCTTACTGATTCTTAGTTCTGCTCTTAGACATGTTTATGGTGAAATAGCTGAATATTAGTTTCCATTGTCAAAAGGCCAGAAAGCTGACTGAGTCTCTCTGAAATCCCTGGATTTCTTAATCAGTTCTGATTGTGGTCACTTAATATCTCTCATCCTAGATAGCTGTATTAGTTTAGAAATGCTACAGATTCTTATGGCCCAGACTCTGTCTTCAGTGCCTAAAATTAGTTCTTAAATCTCTCCTTTACCTGGCTATTAGTGACTCTGGCTAACAAGTACCATTGAATTGTGAAGGAGCTTTAGATGCTTGGTATATTTCAAAATGTCAGGCTGCTTTTACCTAAATATTAATTAGATATTTCAGACAAGATAATTGAAACTCACAGCACTCTGAAAATTAAGGTTATCCTTATTTTGGGTTACTGAAGAATATCCAAAGCCAAGCAAAATATGGCTAGCTGAGAGTTTTCTCATACATGTAGCTAGAAATTACATTTGCATATTTTCCTTAAAGCATTTCTCCAACCAAAATCCTTCTCCCAGCCTTCTTTGTCAATCAAACCCAATGCATCTATCACTCTGAAAGACCAGTGTTGTATGCTACACAGGAGGTTTTCCTGTCAGCTGAAGATGTTCATAGTGAGTACCACTTTACCCTAAGCAGTAGAACAAATTATCTGCTGACAATATACTCCAAGGGACTAATAAGTCATCTAAGTGACTGCCAATATCTTGAATTCAGATATGTAGAGGCCTTAGGCTCTTCTCATAATCAGTGAAGAAATTAACATCTCTAGTGTTTCTGTGATGGATTTTGTCCTGAGTAGATATTTAGAATGGACCAGCTGATGCACACCACAGATTACCATTTCCCTTCAATCATTATGAACACACTAGAGACACCAACTCAGCTATAGCTATTAGTAGGAATGTCTACAGTTAGTTAAGATGAATCTCTCCTGTGCTTCTGATGAATGACATAGATTAGCCCAGGCAGCTGTCCTACAATGAATTGAAGCCTTGAAAGGGGGAGCTCAGTTATCTAAGAAGGAGCTCCTTTAATCTTATGCCATTTAAAAGACAGCAAAGAATATTCAGATAAAAGAAGAAGACTCAGTGCATAGTATAGCAATATTATAAATATATGGAAGAATGTGCTGGAGCATTGCAGAACAGGATGACAATCATCAATGCGTATTCTGGATAGTACTGTAAATTTTACTGGAAAATGTTTGTGATCATTGCAGGCACACTTGACTCAGTAGCCTACTTCTTCCTCAATGACATTACCCTTGGTTACAAAATATTTACTATGAGGACAAAAATGACGCTGGAACTCCTGTGTTAAATAGTCTGGGAAAGGCATCTGGCTAAGTATTTTGTATAATCCTCTCTTAATAATTTCAAACATCCTGGTGTTTAAAAAGCATGACTTAAGCCTACATATTCTGAGATAATTCTCTGAAGAAACAAATACATCTCTTGATTTTCTTAAACTACATTTGGCTCTTGAGTTTATATCTTTGTTACAATAAAATCTAAGAAAAGTTTTTTATTAAAAAAATAAAATCATATGCAATCATTTTATTGACCAGCTGGGTTCTTTATATAACAACTCCTCATATCTAAATATCTGAACAACTTTTTTTGTCTTGAAGTCAAAACAACCATGAACTCAGGCATTTTGGAAAGTGTCTAATGCACTTTTTGGTGCTATAAGATCATAAATGTAACACATTCAACACTGTGAGAACAGCCAAATCAGAAAGTGTAAAAGAAACTGTTGGCATGAATCTTTTTACTATATTCATATAAACATTACTTTTCAATGGCCACAACTTCTCTGTGCAATATGAGAACTTGTTTTGTTTATTTTGAAGCTACCAGGAAACTTAGTCAATGAAGTAACAGCCAATGACAATATGAGAACATTCTGTGGACCTTGAAGACATCTCAAAAACTAGCCTTTATCTTGTTATGACTACAGCAGGATCATAATATATTCATCAGTATGATACAAGTAAACATAATGCAAATGTGTATATGTAAATGAAAGTTTTATTATATAATAAATTGGTTAGATCTTGCCAATATTTATGCTGGAGGGAATGTTTGGGACTATACAACCCATTAGTGTGTGTGCTTGTAAAGCTTACACAATTGGTTCCCAAAAACATAATCTATCTGTAGTTTAAGTAGATCTTCCTTAAAAAAAAATCCTCATATATACAGTTTTTACTCACTGGTAGTGACTGAAACAAGGTAAGCAAAAAGAATTTCATAACTGTGTGTGGTTTACAAATGTTACTTGGAGTGCCTGATGTGGCTTGCTGAAATAATCAAAAATATCTGCTGAGCTGGATCTTCAAAAAACTTGTCAGTGTTTTGTAAGAGCCCATGTGGACTCAAAACAGTTTTAGTAAAAGACAAGAGAATTCAAACATTCTAAAACTGGATTTTGGTACTAGAAATCAATCCACAATAATTTCTAAATCTTCACATAATTAACTGATTATTTTTTTTTAATTACTGCTGAGTTATTATTATATTGGAAAGGTCTGTTCCAGATTTACCAGCACAGAACTCTCTATCTCAAAACTGAGCAAAATTTTCTTGGTTAGGGCCATCTTACCGTGATGCTCTGAAATCTAGGTTGGTTCACTATGTCAAGTGCTGTCACCAAATCTGTAAAAAATGTTCAGATCTTTAGATATTGCCTTGGATACACTTCCATAAATTTCCAAGCCATAAAAATGGTGCTTGATTTTCCTGCACTTTATCCAGTATGACATTGCGATTCCAGAAGTCTTTTTTTTCCACAACAGCACCACTCAGCCTGGATGTCTAAGAGAAGACAAAGCCAGCTACTGTCAGGCTCTCCTCTTCCTTAAAGTCTTTGATGTGACTTACAGCAAATAAAGTCCAAACCCACAACATTCATCAACATCAATCAGATAGAGAAGTTAATGAAGTCATGTAGTTGGGAGATTGCTGCCTGGATCAAGTATCTAGGTATCTTTCCAGGTTACCACCAAGATGCTGAACCCCATTTGTCCAAGCTTGTCTAAAATGGCAACAGGCTACTCAAATCATGCACCTTTTTGACAGTCACATCAACACAAAAACACAGAGCATGTAAATCTAAGAACTGACATACGTCTTCAAAATCTTTGATCTGTGGTCTTGATTAGTTCCCTATAACTAGTACTTTTCCAGAAACTGCCTCCACCTGTGCATACATGGTTTTTGACAGGCTATGCATGCAATTCATCAGCCTTGACACAGAACTATGGGCTTTTTATATGAAGTAACCTAATTTTTCTTAACAATAAACTTTCACAAGAGCTATCTTGCTGCTAACTGAGTCTATGATACCTAACACAATCTGTGTTTTTTATTTAAGTAACTGTTAACTGAAACAACTTTTGTATCACTTAAAATAGGAATTTGATGAGAGTAAGATGAAAAAATATAAAGTTTTCTGTTCTTCCTAATATGATAATTCTTGGAAAGAGTTTCAGAAGCAGATACAGTAGATGTCAGCATCAGAACAACTCTTTATGATTTCCTGTCATGTAATTTCCTGTCAGAACTAGCTTACTATTTGCTTTGCAGCTGTTAGGCACTGTTTGGGTTGACTTTTTGGGTGCAGATTTGTGTCAAGTGCTCCAGTGATCCATCCAACAGTAATAATCACATGTGCCAGAGGTTTTTCCAACATAGATTGCATTGCTAAGGTAGCTTTGAAAAAGCCTTAGATGTATTTAAAATCCCTTTTCGGTCTTCAGCTGTTGGAAAAAACAACCAAGTTCACAAAGGACTGTACAGTGCTGTCCATCCCATGATGTCAGGCAGTTGTATCCCGACTTATGTATGTAGCCAAATATAAGTGGAACAAGCTTTCAGGTTACAGCTGATGAGGTCACTGAACCCAAGATAGCAGGTTTTGGTCTGCTCTGAGAATTCCATCATAGATGACATCTAAATGCTTATGATGCTTGCACAATGTTCTTGTAGCAAGAAGGAAACATATGCATCGGGCAATCATTTCTGCTTTTCAGCAAGTTGCCCAGTTTAGGAGAAATCTCAGTATATATGATAAAGCTGACATCAATAGGATGCCATTTCTCAGCAGAACAGATTTTTCATGAGATAGTTATATACCACACCACACTACACTACAGCATATTGTGCTCTACTTTTTGCACTTTTGAGCATATATTGTCAGTCAAAAGGTCTTTTACATTTTCTTCTCCTAATTCTATTCCATCTTTACAGTTCATTTTAAATTCACCCTCATTCTCCTAAGCATAAAAAAATAAGGGATGCAGTTTTTTATTAAGGGTCTAAAAGCAAAGAAGACTTTAAAAAATGGGATGTGTATAAGTTGATAATACCTGATAAGACTTCCCAAATGAGTATGCCTTACTGCAGTCTTCATCCAAAAGAGATTTTAATCCATAGTGTAATTTGAAAGCTTATGCAAGTAATAGTCCATGAAATAAACATAATGTAATACATGGAAAACTGTGAAATGTATATGAGTGCAATTTAAGACTATAAAGATCACAGAAGAAAAACAGAAAACAGTGGAATGAGAAATAATCAGCTGGAGATGTAGAGTAGCACCAACTGATAGAGACAAACTGATAAAGGGCAAGAGCAACGCTGACCAACAAAGCAATGTTAATCAAGAAAATTTCCTAATGAAGATTCACCAAGAGCTCTCAGATCAACTTAAAATCAGCAGCTGGAGGCAAAAGGTCAGTAGCTGACCTTGCATGAAACTTATTGAATAGAATGGAATAGAATAGTTCCAGCTGGAAGAGACCTAGAACAATCATCTAATTCAACTGCCTGACCACTTCAGTGTTGATCAAACATAAAAGAGTGTTATTAAAAAAAGCATGCACAAATGCTTCTTAAACACTGACAAGCTCAGGGTATCGATCACCTCTTCAGGAAGCCTGTCCCTGTGTTTGTTCACCCTCTAAGTAAAGAAGTGCTTCCTAATGTTATGTTTGGATCTCTCCTTATTTCGCTGGGCTTTGGTTTTGGGGTTTTTTTTGTTAAATGAGGTCCAGTACTATACTTAAGTTTTAAGGATTTCAAGTCAATATGCATCATGATGACACTGTATACGCAAATTTACTGATTAATAAATTCTTTAAACAGCACTGCGCCATAAAAACAGAAAACAACATGCAGATATTTTCAGATAGGAAAATTGAGTTACTTGCTGCATGTTTCTTGACATATCAGTGAAAGAGATTTAGACACCATAATCCTTATGACTGCCTGCTCTGAGTCCAAATTGACAATTTTAGGCTATCAGAAACAAGGTAGAGGGAAGATATATGGGGACAGGTACAGAAAGTTATATTCTCACATGGGAGGTAATGGATAAGACAGTTTACAGAAGATACAGGGGCATACTCAACATGGGTTGATGTCCCATCAAACCCTATTGACTTAACCGGGGTTGCACAGGATACCTGTTGCAGTGAGTGTGTTTCCTGTTTTCCACAGGCACACTAGACTTCCTTTGAGTGAAGCAAAAAGAGTCTGTGTTAATGTAATCAAGTTTTACTTCTGGTGCTTAAGACTTTCTAGCTCCATCCACTTTTCAAACCATCACTGCAGGTATTAGCCAGTCAACAGCTTTCATTTGCATTGATCAGTTGACAAAGTCTATACTCAGGAGAATTAATCATTAAATTACATCCTAAGGGATACAGGAACAGCAAGCTCTGTGTTAATTTTATGCCATTCTTAATTTTTCATATCTCCTAGGTGCTGCAGCCTGTGCACATGAGAGTGTTCATGCATCACTTAGTAATGAGACCTATTTGAGTTGCAGAAACTTCTTTCTCATTTTCTGTATTCAAGTAGTGTGAGGGTTGCAAAATGCCAGATGATTGCTGCACAGTCAATTCTGCCTATGAATATATAAGCATGTCCCATGAAAATCAAAGAAAATCTCTTTGGTCCATAAAAACTTTTGATTCATTCTGATTTCGTTTTTCTCCAGTTTAAATTGAGAGTAATTCCAGGGAAATTGGTATGTCATGAAATCAAAATTCACACCGCAAAAGACGACATCAAACTATATTAATAATCATTCACTGGCAGATTAACCTGACCTATGTAACGAAAACAATTAAATAGTGTAGAAAATAACAGATGTAGACTGGGTATTCAGGCTCTTTGATAATAAAAAACACTTCTGAAATGTTACCATAGAAGAAACTCTGACAATTTCATAGAAGTTAATACATCTGAGTCCCCTTTCCATGAAGGCTCAAAAAGAAATTTCTACGATCATCAGACTTTCCAAGGCATAATCAACCCCTTAGGTCTGTTTTTTGTATACTCCACTGGACTCTGCAAGTAATGCCCAGACTCCTTTAAGTTCCTAAGAGCTTTATGAAGCAAAACACATTTGAGATACTGGGCTATGCTAATGTATATATCTATATCTCTATATACATATTTATATATATGTTTGTATATATATATACCCGTAAATGCAGTCTCACTCTTTAGAAAAGCTACAGAAGTGAATCATCCCTGATGAAGTTGCAGAGGAGTTAAAGGTGATAGAGAAGTTATATGGTTGAGGAAAAGAGGATACAGAGAGTGTGAGAAGTACAATTCTTGGTCCTACACCATGCTGCTGAGCCACCATATGACCATGCAGAACTTAGAGGGGGAGGTTCACAAACACAAAGAGTGTCTAGCCATTCACTGAAATTCTTGTAATGGGAGTAGAGCTTTCATAAATCTCTCTTGAAAATTTAGTTTGCTGTGGCTGAGTAACCATACAGAGAGCATTTGCCTGTGATGAATACTATTGAGAAGCATTGAATCTTGCAGCTTAAAAACAAATAACATGGGGGACGTAACTTCGTGTTATTGGTTCTTTTCATTGCCATTAACCATAAGCAGGCTCTTTAAAGCTGACTAAGCTCTTTCTATCGAACTGGTCAGGTTCTTCAACTCAAATCTGTCACTTTAGAGGTTGAGTGTTCACCATGTGGCCAAAATACAAGAACTCTCACTTTATCCATATCTGATGGGATCTGAAGAAAAAAGGCAGGAGAGTGCAGGCTTATGCAGAGGAATTTTTCTGGAAGTCTGGATCAGGTATCCTGAACAGCATTCACAGCTTCTGAATGCATAAGTATTTCAATATTTGTTTTGTGGGTACAGTTTTGTAGGTGGTCTATATGAAAATGCTTGAAATTTTTTGAGATATCAGGATATCAGGATAAAATATAGGAGATACTGTAAATGTCAAAATGTATCATTGGAATTCTTGCCTTTTCCTGGTTAGTCCAGTGATAATTTATTATGGATTTCTTTGTAAGCAGCCAACAGAAAGATCAGAGGGAGAGGAACACAAATTATGTAAAGCTTTGAAGCAATGTCCTTTCGTGCAAAAATTCCATGGCTACAGATATATTTTTAAATAAGAAACTGAATGTGAGGAAGTAGTCTAAAAACACACATCTAAAGCTAAGCCCAGTCTGCTGACCTTCCCTGCTTTGCCAGCTCCACTTTTGCAAATGCATGGCTTTCGGCAGTTCTTTGTTCCAAAATTGTGTTTGTACCTTCAAGTTTTGATCTGTCAGAGCACAACAGATTAGCCTGGGCAAAGGAATAACCTTGGCTTTTTTTAATAGACTTTGTTTCTGTTTGATAAGTTCCCAGGAAGCATATGACTGCAACTTTTGCCCTTCTGAGCTTTCCTTTTTTCTGAATAACTCTGCATAATCTTTAGCATGCTCAGTTTGAAATGGGTTAGAGGTGGTGTGTAAATCCTGAAGGTATATATGCCAGCTAAACAATATTCAGGTGTATTTAGCTTGACCACTAATTAAAAGTCAATTAAGAGTTTCCATAGCACTCAGAAAAACTAAAAGAATAACAATTATGTTCTGAAGTTGGAGGGGAAAGCTACAATAATTGTTTCTGCTGATAGGTCTCTTTCACATTTCAGCAAAGAGGGACAATGTAAAATTAGCAGAAAAAAAATCATGTGCTGAAAAATTTTCAAGTCAGGGAGCTACAAATAACTGGAAGAATGAGTTTCAGGTGAATATCTTAGCAGAACGAATAAGAAAAAAGTGATAAAATGTTGCCTGTAATAGTTGCTTTAAAAAGGTACATTAACTCTTTGGGTACTTTTCAACAAGCAATATGGAAAAAAATTGAAGTTGGTGCAGCTCCAGTTAGTTAAGAGGTACTTTTTTCAGTCTCAGATTTAATTTTAACCTCACATTTTCTAATAAAAAGAACTCTTGAACAGTTTCATTTTCTGTGTTAGAAGCCTTGGTTCAGCCATCCTAAAAGACTCACTGAAGAGCCAGGCAGCCATTGCAGTATCATCTCTTCTGGCTTCCTGACTTCAACCATCAGCCTGAAGTAAAGTCATCACATCAATGGAAGAAAAAAGTGATAGACTGTCTCAAGGGTAAGATCTTAATAAGCCTAACTGGTATATTTAATTTCTTAGGATCTCAGAGATATTACAGATTCTACCATAGTTCCAACCACCATGTTTTCTTGTGGCTGTATTGGCTCACTTTATTTGGGAAGATAAATAGACTTCAGACCAAGCTGCAGCATGGTTTTCCTTGCCTGTAAGTTGGATATCATAGCACAAAGGTTTTATATGACTGGAACCAATGGAAAACCCAATGGTTGCTGTTATTATGAACGGAATACCTCAGAAAAGCAATCTGCAATACCCAGGTAGTCTGCAGAAGCAACTGGAATTGCTTTACACAGGAATATATCAGAATTTCCCTTTTTCTTTGGGGCTACAAGACAGGTGACTCTTCATATAGGGTCCATTACCCAAAAACCCATTCCTATTAAGCATTTACATATTGTTTTTAAATAGTTTAATGGCTTCCACCATTTTATAAACATAGCTGGGAGGAGATAGGACTTTATGATGGATTCCTGTATGTAAATGTGGAGTGATTAGAAAGTTTTGGAAGTATATTCAAAAGAAAAGATTTAGGAACCTAAGTGTATAAGGGATAAAGTTTCATTGGAACCCAGTTCTGGATTTCAGGAACTGAGATCCATCCCAATCCCAGTGCTGTGGTCCATGCTGGTTTCCACATAGTGAAAGTTTTCCACCAAGTGTGCAGTAGTCAACGTCTTTTAGTCCTTACTGGTCCTGTTAACTGTCTTTTAAGACTGTTACAGTCCCTGATGAGTCAGCTGTGCAATTATAATAGCTGAATGACACCTCAGTAACCATTAAGAGTGCTGGGGACATAGCCAATAATGTCTGAACAACAGCAAGTTTGGCCATCACTGGTGTCAACTCCTGTTTACAATGATAGAAATGAAAAGGTACATAAAAGCTGTTCAGTGGTTTATTGAAAGGAGTCTTGTGGCTTCACTTTACAGAAGGTACCACTAAAACTAGCCTTTACTGAAAAAAAAGCTACCAGTCTTAATGTGGGGAACCAGTAAAAAACTCTCAGAAAGACTCGCAGTGGGGTGGAGAGATTTCCAGCAGTGCTCTGCATGCTGTCTTATAGCCAGCAAGATGCTCTTGTCTTGAAGTTGTTACCAGTCAGGCAACTTCAACTGATTTTTAATTCAAGTACAAAGAAGAGTAGAATGTACAAAAGAACATTTTTTTGTTCTTTGGGCAAGGGGAGGTAATGCTATGTTGTTTCATTGGGAAGGAGAGGAAAGTACTATTGTACCCCTGCAAGACAAAACTTCAAGGTACAAACTTCCTCTGGCAGGATGCCATGCAGACTTTAGATGTCACCTGTGCCCACTGAATCAAAGGGAAATTTAGTTTAATAGTTTGATTCAGTTCTACCAGCAGGATAAATAAGTTGAAAAGCAAAAAATGTAAACATAACATAACACATCAAAACAAAATTTGTTTTGGATATAGTTTAGTAATAAGGGAAGTCACTTTGGGAGAGTCTTTAACTTCGAAGTTAACCTGTATCTATTTACCAAAACTGTTTGGAATTCAGCATGGAAACAAGACATGGAATACCAAAGCACCTTCAACTGCTTCTGGTCTCTGTCTTGTAGCATAAGGAAGCTTATATTTAGAGAGTGAGAAATTCAAAACCGGTAAAAAAGATTGCTTTTGTTTCCCATAAAATGTATATTTACAAAATTCATTGCTATAAGGAGTTTCTAAAGCCCAGAATCAGCTACTTATAAAGACCATCGAGTTATCAGAACATTAAGATGTGGATTTCCACACTTCAGATGCTAGAACAAGACCTCATCCTTTATGCTATTTGTCTTGTATCCCTCTGCTAAAGATTTTTTAGACACATCTCTGGAACATCTGCTATTTCCAGTCTGTTGCCAGTACTGAATGTACTGAACACACAAGTGTGGACTTGGAAATGTGGGCTTGCAACTTCCTTGCAGTTCTTCAGGTTATAGGCATCAAAATGAAAAAAAAGATCCTTTTTGTTTAACTACTCTTATCCCACATTGGCTCCAAATTTTCTTCTTTCAGATTGTAGGCTGTTTCTTTCAGTTTCTAATATATATTTAGTTTTATATTAAGAGAGTTTTATAGACAGAAGCAAAAAATGGACATACTAATCCGAAAGCATAGTTGAAGCTCAAAAGGACTAAAGAGAAGACAAAAGGTCTCTAGTCTCAATATACTAATTAGAGGCTCTACAATATGAAATATATTTTGCAGTTACGGTGGAAACAAAATTAGCAGAAGTACAAAGTCAGCACACAGATCTGGGAAGGGAACAAGTTGTCAGCTAATTTGTTCTAGGACACAGATATCTTTTGGTGTAAAAACATTTTATTTATTACAGTGTTAAATGTGTTCTTTAAGCACTTGTTAATCACATTGTCTTAGAGTTGCTTCTCTTGAAAGTAGTGAAATTCTTCCATCCCCCCTCTAACTTCTTGTAGAGGTAAATGAAGTACTATGAGTGTGCCTTGCTCAAGGAAATCTCTTGGTAAAGTCAAGTTTTTCCTGTATAAGTAGTTCTGAACTGAAATCTTGATAGTGCTCCATAAGGAGTTAGAAAGGAACCTTGATATAATAAAATCTGCATACAAGAAGACATGTAAAAAAACAGCACAAAAAAAATACACATGAATCATAGAGGGACCATAAACCACAGCCAAATAGGTTGATGATGAAATTTTACAATCTTTGTTTCATTTACGTATTATCCAATTTATAGGAAAAAGAAATGCCTGACTATTAAGCACACTGTTCATGACTCATAGGTACTTTCTGCAAATACATAATTCATGGAAAAATGTGCTACTGTATGAAAGAGTGATAATGATCAGAATACTCCATTTGAACCTGAAAAATGCACAGAGAAATCTGTTACCAAGTAAGCCAGATTATAATTGTCTGTGTATCTGATTTCCTTATTTTTTTTTTTTTTGCTCACTTTTCTGCAAATAAGAAATCAAAATTAACACCACTGGAATTAATTTAAGGGTCATTTAACAAACTGAACTATTATTTCTTC
The DNA here is from genome assembly GCF_003945725.1 of Corapipo altera. NCBI lineage: Eukaryota > Metazoa > Chordata > Aves > Passeriformes > Pipridae > Corapipo > Corapipo altera. Next base: position 77,076,282 of record NW_020884872.1, read on the forward strand.
ACTGTGAGAGCGATGAGGCACTGGAACAGGTTACCCAGAGAAGTTGTGGCTGCTCCATCCCTGGAAGTGTTCAAGACCAGGTTGTATGGAGCTCTGAGCAACCTGGTCTAGTGTGAGGTGTCCCTGCCTATGGCAGAGAGGGTGGAACTAGATGATCTTTAAGGCTCCTTCCAATCCAAAACATTTTATGACTCTGTCATTATGATGCCAAGCACTGATCTCAGTTAGTTTTCTACTAATATAAAATGTTCTGTGCATGAGGCCCGGGGAACATTTAGTTTAAAAGGGTTCAGATCTCCAAAAAGCATATGTCAGGACTCTTAATTTCTTTCCAAACATACCCCGTGGACTAGGACTCAAGAAAACAGAGGAAGTCAATGAGAGAGGAGAGAAACTTCTTTCATTTGCTCTTTTCACAGGCCTATTAAAGATAGAAACAGAGGATCTGAGGCTGATTGACATGTTTATTTAGACAGAGGAAGCTAGGAAACAACAAAAGTGAATTTATACTTTCAGGTCTTTTTTTGAAATTCAACTTTAAAAAAGAAGGAAATACTGATAAAACACAGGTAGCCTGTGGCTACTTTCCATGTTCCAAACCAAGAAACATTTTGTGATGCTTCTGTCCTTTGTGAAGGATTTACCCTTTTAGATCCATGCATTGTGAGCTGGGAAGTGCAAGACCCAAAATTAAAAAGCAACTACACAGAAATGAGGAGTAGGAAAACCCATTTTATCAATAGGTGGCTAAAGGATTGGTGCCACTAGAGGAATTTTGTGGGTTTTATCATGGGGCAAAATTTATGGTAGCAAGCCTGCTAGAGTGGGATGGGCTTCATCTATCTAGCAATGGCAAAAGAACCCTAGCATATAAACTGTCAGGGCTGATTAAGAGGCCTTTAAACTAGGTTTGTAGGACGAAGGAGTTGAAACAAGGCTCTTCAGAGATGAGCTTAAGGGTGGAAAGCCAGAGTCAGAAGTGAAATCAGCAGCCCAGCTGAAGTGCATCTACACCAATGCACCCAGCTTGGGAAACAAGCAAGAGGAACTGGAAGGCATTGTGCAGCAGGAAAGCTATGATGTAGTCGCCATCACGGAAATGTGGTGGGATAACTCACCTGGAGTGCTGCTGTGGATGGCTACAAGTTCTTCAGAAGAGATAGGTGAGGTAGGAATGTTGGAGGGGTGGCTCTATATGCTAGAGAGCCTCTTGACTCCCTCGAACTTGAGGTCAGTGGTAATAAGGTTGAGTGTCTGTGGATCAGAATCAGGGGGAAGGCCAACAAGGCCAACATCCTGGTGGGAGTCTGTTATAAACCACCTAACCAGGATGATGAGGGTGATCAATTATTCTACAAGCAGCTGGTGGAGATTTTAAAATCACCAGCCCTTGCTCTTGTGGGTGACTTTAACCCGCTGGATGTCTGCTGGGAACTCAACACAGTGGAGAAGAGGTAGCTTAGGAGATTCCTAGAGTGTATGGAGGATTATTTCCTGTTGCACCTGATAAATGACCCTACCAGGAGTGAGGCCCCATTAGACTTTCTGTTCACAAACAGAGAGGGGCTGGTGGGAGATGTGGTGGTCAGAGGCCATCCAGGGCACAGTGACCACGAAATGATAGAGTGTTCAATACTCAGTGAAGTAAGGAAGGGCATCCACAAAACCTCTACCCTGGACTTCCAGAGGGCAGACTTTGGCCTATTGAGGAGGCTGGTTCAGAGAGTACCTTGGGAAATAGCCCTTAAAAACAAAGGGGTCCGGGAAGGGTGGACATACTTCAAGAAAGAAATCTTGAAGGTGCAGGAGCAGGTTGTCCCTATGTGCCGGAAGGTGAGCCAGTGGGGAAGACGACCAGCCTGGCTGAACAGGCAGATTTTGCAGGAAATTAGGAAAAAAAAAAGAGTTCTTTGGAAAAAAGGGTAGGCAATTTATGAAGTGTTTAGGAATGTAGTTAGGTCATGTAGAAAGAAACTTAGAGAGGTAAAAGAACAATTTGAACTTAATCTGGCCAATTCTGTTAAGGACAACAAAAAGTATTTTTATGAATACATCAATAGCAAAAGGAGGGGCAAGGAAAACCTCCATTCTTTGTTGGACATGGGGGGGAACATAGTTGTCAAAGATGAGGATAAGGTTGAGGTACTTAACACCCTCTTTTCCTCAGTTTTCAACAAGACATGTTGTCCTCAGGACAACTGGGCTGGTAGACAGTGATGGGGAGCCAAATAGCCCCCCTGTTATCCAGGAGGAAGAAGTTAATGACCTGCTAAACTACTTGGATCCTCACAAGTCTATGGGACTAGATGGGATCCATCCTAGGGTGATGAGGGAACTGGCAGAAGAGCTCGCTAAGCCACTCTCCATCATTTATCACCAGTCCTGGCTCACTGGGGAGATCCCAGTTGATTGCAAGTTGGCTAATGTCACACCTATCCACAAAAAGGGCTACAAGGAGGACCCTGGAAACTACAGGCTTGTCAGCCTGACCTCAGTGCCTGGCAAGGTTATGGAGCAGATCATCCTAAGTGCAATCACACAACAACTGCAGGATGGACAACGGATCAGACCCAGCCAGCACGGGTTTAGGAGGGACAGGTCCTGCCTGACCAATTTGATCTCCTTTTATGATCAGGTGATCCACCTAGTGGATGAGGAGAAGGCTGTGGATTTAGTCTACATGAACTTCTGCAAAGCCTTTGACACCACAGTGCACTCCTGAAAAAGCTGACAGCCCTTGGCTTGGACAGGGGCACTCTGTGCTGGATTAGGAACTGGCTGGAGGGCCGGGCCCAGAGAGTGGTGGTGAAAGGTGCTGTGTCCTGTTGGCAGCCAGTCACTAGTGGTGTCCCCCAGGGATCAGTGTTGGGCCCAGTTCTATTTAATGTCTTTAATATCTTTATTGATGATCTGGACGAGGAGATTGAGTGCACCATTAGGAAATTTCCAGATGAAACCAAGTTGGGGCAGAGTGTCAATCTGCTGAAGGGTAGGAGGGCTCTGCAGAGGGACCTGCACAGGCTGGATAAATGGGCTGAATCCCATGGTATGGTGTTTAACAAGATCAAGTGTCGGGTCCTCCCCTTTGGCCATAAAAACCCCCTACAGCGCTACAGGCTGGGGACAGAGTGGCTGGAGAGCAGCCAGGCAGAAAGGGACCTGGGAGTTCTGATTAACAGGAAGCTGAACAGGAGCCAGCAGTGTACCCAGGTGGCCAAGAAGGTCAATGGCATCCTGGCCTGGATCAGGAACAGTGTGGCCAACAGGACCAGGGAAGTGATTCTTCCCCTGCACTTGACACTAGTTAGGCCACACCTTGAGTGCTGTGTCCAGTTCTGGGCCCCCAGGTTAAGAAGGACATTGAGGTGCTGAAGAGTGTCCAAAGAAGGGCAACAAGGCTGGTGAAGGGACACAAGCACAAGTCCTATGAGCAGTGACTGAGGGAGCTGGGGTTGTTTAGCCTGGAGAAGAGGAGGCTCAGAGGAGACCTCATCACTCTCTAAAACTCCATGAAAGGAGGTTGGACCAAGGTGGGAGTCAGTCTCTTCTCCCAGGCAACCATCAGCGGGACAAGAGGGCACAGTCTTAAGCTGTACCAGGGGAAGTTTAGGTTAGACATTAGAAAGAAATTCTTTATAGAGAGAGTGATCAGACACTGGAATGGGCTGCCCAGGGAGGTGGTGGAGTCACCATCCCTGGAGGTATTTAGGATGAGACTGGATTTGGCACTTAGTACCATAGGCTAGTTCACAGGGTGGTGTTGGGTCATGGGTTGGACTTGGTGATCTCAGCAGTCTTTTCCAACCTGGCTGGTTCTTTGAAAAAGTCTCCCAACTTGACACCTTTTTCTAGCATCATGAGCATATTCACAGAAAGACACACATAGAAAAGCGACAGATACTAAAGTTTTAGAACACAGTGGTGTTTCTGTGACATCAGCTTAACTTGGGGAACAGCCACAAAAAGATTGCCAAAATCAAGACTCCAATAAGATTTTTTTTTTTAAGAACAGTTAGAATTAATATTTAAAAAAAAAAATCCCCAAATTGCACTAGTACAGTGTAAAAATTATGAAGGGACATAAACTTCCATGCTTCAAATAGAAGATACAATCTCATTATAGAAAAGGTATTTCGATATCTAATAAACTAGGCATCACCATTAGTATTACCATAGGCTGCCCTCCCCTGCCAGCTCTTTTGCAGGCAGGTGTGGCTTGAGAATCAGAATTGGCAAAAAGGGACCCATCACTACATGTCCTTGTAAGAAGTCCCTCTCCAGTTTTCTTGTAGCCCCTTTTAGATACAGGAAGGCTGCTATAAGGTCTCCCTGCAGCCTTCTCCTCTTCAGTCTGAACAAACCCAACTCTCTAAGCCCATCTTCATGGGAGAGGTGCTCCATCCACCCGGTCATCTCCATGGCCCTCCTCTGGGCCTTGTAATTCTTATGTTGGGGGTCCAGGAGCTGAGTACATGTATAGCTTGATTTACACACAATCCATATCAAAAATTGTAAGAAACATACGTGAAACATGTGACCTAGTGTGTTTCATGCACTTCTGTTGATGGTGGAGGATTGGTATATCAGGACATATATCTACATCAATAGTATAAAGGAAAGAGACTGAGGGAGAGAGCCTATATTCATACAATACTGTCAGCAGAATACAGACAGAATTGTCACATCCATACTTTATAACATGGTTTAGGCTCTCCTCTGGACTTCTCATGGCTGCAGATCTCTAGCATAAATGCTGTTCCTGACAAATGAAAATGCAAGGCACTTTAAAAGCCCTGTAGCAGCAAGAGAAATCTTAGGATTTCTTAGGAATCTTAGGGTGCTTTACCAGGTGGCATGAGAAATCTTAAGATACCAGTTCAGTGGGAACTAAGAACTGATCAAAACCAGAAAAACCTGATCCTTGAGTGAAGTCATGATTAAGAAGACTGTCACATGCACATGGTACAAACACTTTCCACCGGATTTTTCCACATTTCTGAAAAGCCTAGGACTATCAACAAATGGAAGAAAGCACTTTTCACCATGGCTGGTCTGGGTCACAATAAACATAAGTACTCACAGGGATTTCAGCTGGAGTTGGTACCCACTGCAATTGTTTTACTCCCCTGCCCAGGACTGGAGGCCTTTCCTGGATTCCATGGATTTAACAGGTTTTGTAATGAGCCACAAAATGCAAACCACATTACAAATCTGGAATTAGCAGAAACTGCAAAACAGAATAAAAAATTACCTGGATTTTTTTTTTTAAACTTTGGATTAGGACAAAAGTTCAGGTAGCTTCATCTCGGCTGCTTTATCTGCAAGCAAATGAAAAGTGATTATCAGTCAAATTGTTCTTGATATTCTATGAATAACTCTGTTCAGTGACAGTTTCTTTGAAAAAAAAAGTAACTTACATTATTTCTTTCCTAGTAAGAAAATGTTTTCTTAGCCAAAAATCCTGAGCAGAGTTCTTTCTATCTACAAATATTAACATTCTTTTATATTGGTTTATGAAGGATTAGGGTCACCTATTGAAGTCATGGATGAAAAGAGATCAAATGTTAATTGGTTGAAATCACAAAAAATTCTGTTATACAAAAAAATGAAAGAAAACTACACTATGTTAGTTACAATCTGCATTAACTGGGTTCCTGTTTTGACAGAAATATAACTAATAGATTAATTTACAAATTCATGGCAAGTGCAATTGCAGTCAGGAGCAACAACAGAGCAGTATTTCACTGTCTGACAGCTTATGCTAAATACACTTTGCATTTTAATGCTGTTGCTCCTTGCCTGACTGTTCTTCCCTCCCTGTCAGGATGAAGGTAACTTTTCCTGACAAACAACTCTGATGCCAAAGCCTGTGGCTCATCATGAGCCCCCTTAGGAAAGCTCTTCCAAACATTGAACTGAGAGGCTAGACCAGCTCAGGCCACAGACTTTCCTCATTTACCAATTCAAATCTATTCCTCCCGCAAACATGTAGCAAAGAGCAGAGGGTGGTTGCTGTCTTCATCTTCATCTGGAAACCATGGATTGTGTTTAATCTGTCACTGATCCATCTAGGTAGTGGCAGTTCTGCCTACATACCAAGCCGTCGTTGCACTGGTAGATTGAACAGAAACCACAAGGATGGACTGCATTTTAGTTATTAAAAAGACTTGAAAGCAGTCAGATGGCTGAAGGTGCAGAATCAGTTTTATATGCTTGTCAGATAATGCAAACCTTTTGTCTAGTATGTAGATCACCAGAAGTCCAACATTTTTCACAGTACCAGTGAGACTTCTATGAAATTCTAGGTAATGCTATTAATTTGGAAAAGATCATCATGGACAGAAATGTTTTGAAATCCTGGAATATTCCTATAAGGTAAAACAAGATTACCTAGTAACAATGCACGTCTCCCCTTCCCTCCCACCTAATTCCACAAACTTTTGGTTTCTCAGTTCCGACTTTGCAAGACAATTTCACACTTAGGTAACAGTCATAGAGCTGGATACCCAGATGGGGTTTGATATCCAGTGAGATTCTGGACCATTATACCTCCAGACACATAATATCTTGTGGAGATTTCCTCCTGGTTCCAATTGCAGATATCTCTGGAAGCAGGTGTTTGTATTAAAACTCCTACCCCATCTGATATACTAACATCTTCAAAGCTAAAATAAACTGCCTTTAACCTGGCTGTGACCCTGAAATTACCTGTGAATCTAGCACTGAAGAGAGAGTATATCACAATGATTAGAAAGCTGAATTTGGTAATGTAAGAAGTAGTTCAGTATTAGGAAAAACACTAGGGCAAAAGCTAGACAAAAGGGAACGTTGCAATTAAATGCCTGTGAAGTGTTAGTTATTGTCACCTTCTTTGGTGTGAGGGGTTTACATTCAGCTTTCTTTCACTGAACGTGGCTCTAAGTTAACTGATAGTCAGTTTACCCTCATTTTCAGTAGCTTTTGCCACCCTAATGCAAGGTATTTTGAAATCAGCTTCAGAATTGCTAGAAATTCAAACTCCAAGCACTGGTTTTCTCATTCCCTTCCTCTGTGAAGGCATTAGAAATTTCATCAATTAATAGTCCATATGTGGTGGTTTGGGCTAGGCCTTCCTTGGTGACCAGTTTGTAACCAAGGAAGGGTCCAGATTTACCCAGTATTCCCTACCATTTTTACGTAAACCAGACTATAGGAAGAAAGGAGGCGAGGCCTTCGTTCTCTTTTTTCCTTCCGGCAACTTGGAGGTGCAGGTTCCCTGCTGTTGAGTCTGCCGTGTTGGGGAGCGAGGCCTGGTAAGGCCTTGTCGACCTTGGGAGGCGGAGGTGGCCAGCGATCATTCCGGAGCGACTCTCAGTTGTCCCAAGGAGAGTGGTGGGATATTTCTTTGCCAACTCTTTATTTACTAGATCTCGGGCTACTGATTGGGATATATATATATTTTATTTTGGTTTTGTTCCCTTTCCCTTCCCCCTTCCCTTTCCCTTGTGAAATTTTATATATTTTAATTGTATATAATTG
>NW_020884872.1:77083899-77085813 GCF_003945725.1 Corapipo altera
TCTTGTGGTAAAGTTTGGAGACTTGGCAGGGAGCCAGCTTCAAACCATATCAGCAGTCTATGAAGCTTAATCTGCACCTCGACAAGAGATGGTGCACAATTTTGTGGCAGAGGACCTGAAGCCTGTGATCACACTGGAGAGATTATCAAACTTTAAAAGTCAATAAACACAGTTATTCTGAGATTAATTTGCAACTACAGAGTAGCTTGGGTTCATGTGTATGTGTTCTGTGAAACATGTTTAAAGAGAGTGGTTTTCTTCAGGGTTCCTATTAGGTTGTACACAGGAAGGGGATGTAAAGGGAAGTGTCTCAAAGAAAACAGCACTGCTAGAGTAAAAAATAAGCTGCAAACTAAATTCACAATAAATAAATAATTGTCCATGTATATTCATATATGCAAAATAAATAAAGGTTAAGAAAAAAAGGAATAAATATGTAACCTGTGCAGCTAATTGCGATATATATTTTCCCTCTGATGGATGGACTGTCAAGTTGTTGCTGAACAGGATGAGTTTGTGCAATTGAAGACATAATTTGTCCCTTAGGGTAATAGCTGTTGTATGAGGACAAAATCAGGCAGTGCTCTGATTAGTCATATTTCAAATTGGCCATTTTTGTGCCCGTTAACAGCTGGAGGTAGAAGAAAGTCCTAATTAGTGAGAGTGTTGGAGGTTTTTAAAAACAGAAGTTGGAAGACTTAGTGGCTGACTTGATAAATTAGGAATTAAAATTGTGTTGTGTGCTGCCTACTTCTGAATAACCCATGCCATGGGAAATACTCTAAAAGAACCCTGTAGACAAGCAGATGTTTGGACCATAATTAAGTATAAACTAGAGCAGATGTTCTTTTCACTTCCCCCTTCCCTTCACCAGGTCCCATGAGATTTGATCCCAAATACTGGGATTACCACAGATTTTAGCAGCGTCCCACCTTGTGGTGCTTCTTACTGCTTAAGATTCAGATCAGAAACAGTACAGTGTCCATGGAGTTGGGTCAGTGGACAAAAATGCAACCTCCTTCTTCCCCAAGTCCAAAAATAGCTTTTAATAGACTATGAAGAACCCAAAATGCTGAAAGATGAGGTTTTTAAAAAGACAGAGGAAATAATGATAAAAAATTTGTAAGTTTTGTCTTCCTGTTGCCACCCACTCTTATATTTTCCCCCAGTTACATTCTTAAAAAAGGACACTAAAATTCTGGTGTTTATTTATCACCTTAACAAAGAAGTTAGAGTTACAATGTTTCCCTAATAGCATTGTAATTAATTTCTTGATTACCTGTAAGCATCCTGCTCTAGGAGATACTCAGGCTTGACTGGTGATCTGACCACTAAGATCTTCCAACATCAGGTATTGGTAATATCATGGTAAAAGCAAAGTTCTTTTTCTTCCTTTTTAGAACAGTCATTCTATAAAAATATGTCATGATCCATGTAGTTCAATGTTTATTTTATTTCATTTCACAGCAGATAGGGGTTTAGATATTTACTGAGACATGAAACAGGAGGCTTACTCTGAGATATAAAGTAGATAAAGAGGGCACAGCAATGTAACTCTTCTGGGATACCAGGGATCCAGTGTCTTCAGTGCCAGTTAAGTTATTTTGGAGCATACAATACAGTTGAAGCTCACAAACCCTCATAATACAACAGGATAACTTCCATTAATTTTGCCAGGAACATGAGAGGATGAAACCTCAGCTCTTCTCAGGATCAGGTGTGATTTACAACAGAGAGAGAAAAGTCAACTTAGATTAAACAGAAGATGTCCCTACTGCCCTTATTGGATCTACAGAACTGTATTTCTTATGCTTTGAAATTGCATAATTTTCAGCCAGTACCTTCATTTTCTTTTTCTTTTTTCTTTTTTCTTTTTCTTTTTCTTTTTCTTTTTCTTTTTCTTTTTCTTTTTCT
>NW_020884872.1:77085823-77366465 GCF_003945725.1 Corapipo altera
TTTCTTTTTCTTTTTCTTTTTCTTTTTCTTTTTCTTTTTCTTTTTCTCTTTTTCTTTCCCCAGTATGCTATGACCTAGGAGAAAAAATGGAAAATCTGTCCAGAAGTATTACTGGACAGACAACTTAGCCCATACAGCTTCCAAATGGAGGACAGCCTAGCTTTCAAGACAGTCAATTTGAATAGTTTACAGCAAAGTGTTTAAGTTAGATACTGTTTTATAGGTTGGCATTTTGAACAACTTTGTACTTTAGCAAAAAACCTTTACTTACAAGAATTTTAATTTGTGAAGCAGTTGCTGCTTTTTGCTGTTGTTGAGCTGAGATTTAAACGCACTTTTATCAGACTTTCTCTGTAAATTTCAGAAAAGACAATGATCCAATTTTTTATTCCTTATGTTATGCATCAACTGTTTATGTAAGTGGTCCAGTCAAGAATTAACCAGAATTGGTCATGCATTTTGAAATGTCAGCCATACATTCAATAATAGGAGGACACATGGACTCTTGCAAAGAAAACTTTCCTGTTCCCTTTGTACTAGGAAGAAGGTTTGCGTCCCATTTCCCACACAACAAATTAAGACTGTAGAGATGAATTGCAGATCTGGCATACACAGGAGCACAAAGAGAAGAGTTTCAGAGACCTATATAGAAAATTTATGATCTGCTTTGACTAAATCAGCAATATTACAGGTCTAACAGCATTACTTCCAGAAGAACAAGTAGCGCTTCTCCAATGCTGCTCAGAGAAGGACCAGGAAGATTAACTTTTACCAAAGCAGTTTAGAGTTAGAAAGTTTCTTTAGTACTGGTCTAAGACTGGATAAATAGCACAGTAGGCTAACCAAGTAACCAGGAATTATAGAAAGTTCCCTTCTTTGGATCAAAAAAAAAAAAAAAAAAAAAGGCAGAATGAAACCCAAACATCTACAATGGTTATGTACACATATTTTTAATTCTTTCCTGAAAACAAAGGTCCTAAGGCAACCTTTCTGCCATCCTATCATCACAGGATGTGTGTCTGAGGTCTGATTCTTTATGATGTCATTACTGTAAAATTTTGTGATTTAATATTCATCCCCACACCAGAAGGAACAGTGAGGCACACCAGTAGGTGGAGGAGCCTCAGCCACCTTCTCCAACCTCTGGATACTCATTATTATGGAAAAGGTGACATCATTATGGGATGCAGAGGATGAATATTTGTGGGTTGTACATGAGTTATAATAAATCTGTTGAAGACTTCAGAATTTAGCATCAGATCTCGGACATCTCCATTAAAAATGGTTCCTATCATCTTGAATTTATTGTTGTATCTCCTCCCTGGAATTTATTAACAACTCACTTTCTCATTAACCCTCATGATCTTATCTCAGAGGTTCTGCAGTTTGGTGTTTTAATTTGAACTGAGCTACAAGAGCTCCACAATTATAACAGAAGCTCAGTTTTTGATTAAAAACATATAAAGCAAGCTTCAACCTTTCAGCCTGAAAATATGAATGAAGCAGTTACAGAATTCAGAAAACAATTAAAAGTCCCGAGAATATTTGTTACCTTCTGGAACTTAAAATTTCAGAATCATCCATGAGCTTGGCACACTAGGGACTGGGTGGCACTGTATCTGTCTCTTCACTTGAAGTGTCAAACCTATTCTGAGCATCTGGACATGTTTTTCCTTAAATTGCCAGGAGCTTGTAACCGCTGTCCTGCTGAGAATTGATTCTTCAGTAAAAATCTCCAGTTCTGTATAATGAAAATAGGACAACACTGGAATCCGCGGAATAAAATTGCAATGCTTATAAGCCTGTTATTTAAGACTTATTCTTTGTGATTGATTATCTATTTACTTAATTAAATAGGCCTGCAGTCTTTAGATCACTTAACCTTTCTCTGACACACTTTAGTGCCAACTTCTGTTGCTTCCTCAAAGTAATAATTTTGCTCATTTTGCCATTCAAATAGCAGTGTTCTGTCTTATATGGGTTTCCATGTGGGATTCATCCCTGCCTCTAGTGCTTTACAGAAATGTCTTACCAGGCAGTGCTCTTTGGAGCTGCATGCCTTTTAAATGGCTGCATTTAGGCTAACCTAAGTAAATCATCTTTGGGTTAATGAGAATTATTTCCACACAATGTATATGGCACATAACTAGGCAAGGGGATATTTTCAAAGCTACTAAAGACCAGTTAGGGGCATAATATTTTCCCAGAGAAAAGTCACAGACAATTAGATGTCTGACAGACATAGCGACCATTGAAAATCCTTTTCAATACTGTCTTAAATTGTCTTCTAAATTGCCACTTTAGAACTTCAAAGTATATAGGCAAGGATCTATTTCCCTGTGAGTCAAAATTTAGGTTCAACTGAAGCACCTTTTTTATTATTCTTCATATGGGAATACTTGTCACTGTTTACTTCTAAAAATAAATACACCCACCACAGTTTCCTTGAGAACAAGTACATGGAATGAATATATGAAAATAGTTAACATAGTGAACTGCAGCATAAAAGGGGATGCATCTTGCTACTGACTCCTCAAGCCAGAGGTCAAGTATATAAATGGGAAAAACTGAAAACTAAAGACTAGTCATCAAACTAGTGGGAATTGAAATGTTACCGAACTTTTGGTTTAGGTACCAGAAGGAGGGACAAAAGAGCTTTCCCTACTGATATGTGACAGAAAGGTAAGCACAAACTGAGCACCAAATGTTCCTTGACACTGAGAACTAAACTAAAAGTTTTAAGGATTATGTCCATTTGAGTGTCCTTGCATATTTTATATAACAAAAGGTGTTAGGCAACAGCCTTTTTTGACAAGATTTATGGTAAATACATAGGTTTATCATGGACATATATCACAAAGTGCTCAAGCTTGATATATCCTGAAGTCTGAATAATAATCTAAAAGCTGTTACCTTCTTCCAGCTGAAGCGCAGAAGCCAAAGACAAACTGAAGCTGAGCGAATTTCCACTATAGCTTGCGTAGAACTGGTGGTCTTGCATGACAGATCTACTCCATTCCTTCTATTTTCAATGCACAATGCCTCCCTTCATCAAGGCTTCATTCTCCAGAGGGGAACTGTATTGTTTATAATAACTATTGATGACAAAATTATACTTTTCACACTACTTTCCATGAAGTGAAGCTTCCTGTAAGAATGACCGTCATGAATTTTGCTGTTGAACAAGGCACAGGTGGCATTGTGGCATGCCAGAACAAGGCATAGCAGGGGCAAGTTCAGTTGTTTTCCCTTCATTAAGCACGTCAGGAAAGTTGGGGACCATTGTTTTAATTAACTATATGACATCTCTGACTGAGCTATCAGGTAATGCAACTTTTCCTTGGTCTCACTACTGTAAAGAAATTGCTGGGTTACTGGGTAGCTACTGCTGACATCAACACAAAAAGGGTGTTTGGTTATTCTCAACCCCAAGAGCCCTCAAAGTTTTGAACATCTATGAATATGTATGATTTGGTTCCATTTCTCCTCATGCATCACTGAGAGAAGTCCTATGGGACCCTATAACTCAAAGGTAGTGAACCTGCCACTCACACCTGTAAGACTTACTGACAGAGGGGAAAATTACCTGAGCTGCTGACTTTTGGTCCCCACAGGGGCACCACCAGAAGGATTGAGCTCAGCTTTGTCTTTATGGTCTGCAACCAGGAAGGCACTTTTTTCCCTTAACCTGAACACAGCCGATGTGAAACTGAAACATGATAACAGGGAGACTCGGTGCAAAACACGGACACCAGAATTAGATGTCTGTATGAGTTGTTTGCCCAGCAGAGCCACATGCTCCATTACAGAAAGTGGAGAAGCAATTGGTACAGCCAAGAGTGCCTCAAAGCTCCTCAACACATCATTTCCAAATTTCTTTGGAGAAAAGTATCAAGTGTAAGCAAACTTTGCTGGTGTAATCTGGTGATAACCTCTGTAGCTCAGCTATTGTCGTGCAATGTAAACACCAGGGGTCCTTCACACAGACAATTCAAGGCACCTCAAGTTACGAACAGAGGGTTGGCTTTTGGATTTTTTAGGCCTTCCTTAGCAACAGGGGTCAGAAATCTAAGGAAGTACTCCATATCATCCTTTAACCTAACACAACATATAAATAAGATGTAGATATGAGAGCTCACTCGCTTCTCTCTTCTGGTTGAAGGCGACAGGTCTCTCTGCAGTCGATCTTTGCATGTACAGGCCAGGGCCTGCCTGCTCAGACTTGCCGTTATCTCCGTTCCCTTCAAGAGGCGTTGGGAGTTCATTGGTGCTTCGCGCGGTTCTGCTGTCTCATTCAGGGAAGTATTTAATTCATTTCTTCTTTGTATTTATTTCCTAGCTCTCTATTAACAGAATATTTGGAGGATATTTGGGGGTTTTTTTTAGTGTTTTTTATCCTTGTTTCCCCCTCCCTTTTCCTTTCCCAACCCCCCCTCCCTCCCCCGGAGCTCCCTACTGTGTGTATAATATATTCAAATCGTATATATAATTGTAAATATATATGTAAATATATATTTTTTATATAATTCCATTTCGTTCTGACTTCTTTCAGTTTTCCTGTGGTTTGTTTTTTTTCCCTCACTTGAGAGAGCAGGAGGGGGGAGGAGACAGCTTGGACTTGGCAAGAGAGAGCCAGGCCAAACCTACACATAATGGCAGAGCTTTGATGAAATAGGATGCTTGCAAAAGGGAAAGAGAACCTGTTAGCCAGACAGGCAGCAAACTCAAAACTGTACTCACACGGGCACATACGCTGTTCAGGGTGTCATGGTTTAATCCCAGACAGCAACTCAGCCCCTCACAGCTGCTTGCCCACTCCCTCCCAGTGGGATGGGGGAGAGAACCAGAAGAAAAAAGTGAGAAAATCTGTGGGTTGAGATAAAAACCAGTTTAATAGGTAAGAGAAGCAAAAGGGAAACAAGGAATTAATTTAGCACTTCACATGAGCAGGTAGGTGTTCAGCCATCACCAGGAAAGCAAGACTCCATCATGTGTAAAGGTGACTTGGGAAGAAAAAACTCCATCACTTTGAATGTCCCCGTCGTTTCCTTCTTCTCCCCCCCAGCTTTTCATGCTGAGCATGAAGACCTATGGTATGGAATATCCCTTGGGTCAGTTGAGGTCAGCTGTCTCAGCTGTGTCCCTCCCAACACATTGTGCACCCCCAGAGTCCTTGCTGCTGGGGTGGGGTGAGAAGCTACTATGAAGAAAATTTTTATCCCAGACAAAAACAACACAAAGCTCATTCTTGCCCTTATCACAATCGAGGCAGTCATACCCACATAAACAAATCACCTCATTTGCAAAGGCAGTAGTCAATTTGTTAACTAAGGTGCCCTGAAGAAGATATAAACTTGAGTGACATTTAAACTATTTGTTTCTGTTCAGTCCACAGCTCTAAAGGTGCCAATTGAAAAAGACAGCAAAGCATTAAAAGGTAGTGTTTTAGTCTGGTTGCAATGAGAATTTGCTATTAGTTACTGAAGAATTCTAAACAGTTGCTGGAACTGACTCCCCAGCAAAATGCCAGAAGCTTCTTGAGACATATAAGTCATAGGATGACCAGGACTTTTAACATTACACACAAATACATTTTTTACCTACATCTTTTGGGTGTTTCTTAGCATTTAAATTTAGATTCCATTATACCTTTGTATACATTTTAATGGCTATATACATTTTGTAACAGCATTCTCAGAGTTGTGAGATGGAGGTTATTTTGGAGCACAAATTTGCTTCAACCAACCACACTCTAATAGAACCTGGAGAGGAAAAAGACCTATTGGTTTGTCTACTCCATATTTCTGTCCACTGTAAAATTGTTCCCTAAAGTATATTTTGCAATACTTTGCGAGACTACTTCTATTTTACCAAAGAGCTGAGTAGTGACCACTGCTACTCATGGGACATTTTACCACAGCTTATTAACTTCACATTTACGAAGTATTTTTCCAGACATTCAGTCTTGTAAATTTTCTTTTTTTTTTTTTTAAATGTCTGTTTATAGCATACCCCCCGTAATTAATTGAAAAGTTTACCTAAATTATATTATTAGTAAATGTGAAAAATATTCTACAATTAATAAACAGTATGTTTCCTCCTGTCACAAACTTGCCAAAAATTACATTTTGTTTTTCAATGACCCACCTATGTAAAAAATAAGAATCTACTGTTACCAGCAATCTATTAAGCAATTCTTCTGGCTGAAAGAGGAGTTTTTCAGATATGTCTGATGTCCAGAAACTCAAAAAAACACACCAGGCACCTAAAGTAGCATTTAGGGAGAATACACTCCTAAATATAAACCCTGAAAGCTTCTGGCTCAGCTTCTGTGTAATTCTGAAGCGACAACCTTTACCAGCAATATCACTTCCAAGCTAAAATGTCTCTTCCTGCCTGATGAAAATCTTAAAGTAGATCTGGCAATTTAATTTGAGGTCTGAATTTTCTCCAAATTGAAGAAGGTTTGGATCTAGGATTTTAGTTTATATTTATCTGTAAAGCTAGAGAAAAGTTTAATATTTTGCCCATGTTTTCAGGAAGGAAGTCCTTGTATTTCTTAAACTCTCCCCTAGGGTTGCTTTGTCACTTCTAACCTGGCATGCCAAAAATGGTAGGTAAAGACGGGATTAAGTGGGAATAATCCCTTCCCCTTTAGCAAAATTCACTGTGTGATATTGTCCAGCAGAGCACGTTTCAAGGCAACAGTGCAGGAAAAAATACAAAAATATGTGTGTATATGTGAAAAGCCAAACCAAACAAAAATAACATTGATGGCCAGGAAAGCGAAATTAAAAAAAAAACAAACAAGCAGGTGTCTGAGTGTTATGGTACCCTAGACCCCTCATAAGTGCAAGTGTTCTGCCCACCCTGATTAAAGGTTTTGCTTAGTCCCAGATCAAGCATCACATTTTTCCTCAAGTTTCATTTTATGTTCTTAGCCATATCTTATCAGACTAGAACTGCAAGATTACATTCAGCTAGAGCTAAAATTCAAATTTTTTAAGAAACCAGGCTTTATGCAGCAGTTCCTCTTTGCAAATTTTACTGCCGTTGTTACTTTTAATTTACTCTGTTTTCTGCCTGTGTCACTATGAGAATACTCTCTTGATATTTTTTCATCCTTTTTCCAAATTTGGATCTTACTTTCTCTTCAGTCCATACTGACTTGTCTCTAATTGATCGTTTAGTAGCACCATGTGCAAAGTGGCTCCTGAGCTGTGTTTAATCATTGCAGTAATTTATCTTGGGTAGAGAAGTAAGTTTAACTCATTTGTGCTTCTAGGAAGAGATATTTGGCATCTAAAGGATTTTCTTCCAAGGGGTGCTTTTCTACAACAGTATAATTTTTACATTGTTTCTTTAAAAACAGCTATTATAGGGTAAATGATGCAATCATATTTCTCTGGTGCTTTAAGTACGCAGAAGACTTTGTATTCATGATAGTGTTTAGCTGGCTTTGATTTAATTAGATTTTTTCATGAGAAGCAGGATTTAAGCATGGGATTTCCACAGAGGACCACACCTGAGTCTTGTGGAAGAGCCGTAGAAGAAATTATGGCAATTGAATGAATACACACTGCAGAAATCACAGCTGGGAAAATACCTTGAAGCTGGAGCCTGTTGGGTTGCAGAACACAGAATTCATGCAGGGCTTCCCTTGTCCAAACCACAGCCTGGGGTAGGCAGGGGGAGAGCCAGAGCCGTAGAATTGTATACTAACATCTCTGGAAGCTGATTCCAAAGCATCAGTATCTAAGGCAGTACCACTGTTTTCAGGCTGCGTTAACAGATATGTCTTTCCACTTGAGCTGCACTGGATAGAAATTCTGCATTCCCTGCACAGATGATTTTTAGGTAGAGAGGGAGCAGCAGTCACTGAGGGTTTGCCCCACAGCACACAGTGAAAAACACATTAATCCTCAAGAATCTTTTTCTCTAGCTTGCTACCTGTCTGAGCCAAACTACTGTGTCCTTTAGAACCATTAACCTCTGACAGAAAAGAGACAGGTTGCACAGTGAGCCTGCCTTTTTTATTTTTATTAGAGTTACTCATAGATGGAGAAAAGAGCTGTCTGTATGCGGTATTGAGTCTTGCATACCTGGAAGCTTATCTGTACTTTTAGCTACATCTACTAGCTCTGATAAAAGATGTAACCACTCTCCCCAGACTTTGCACTGTTTACATCCTTAGACCTTCACAGTTATAGCACTACCACTACATCAACACTGTGATTATTGTCATTGTCAGATCACAGCTGATATAGGTAGAAAATAAGTTCCATACAGATCTCACAACCACCATGAAGATTGTCACTGCTCCTAATTGTGTTATATGCCAAACAAGTGGAAAGGGCAAGAAATTGTACTAATGCCATGGTTCATGTGCCACTTTCGATTCCTGAAGGTGTCATTAAAAGCAGATCAGATGTGTATGTAGATGAACAAAGAATTCACAATGATAAATAGAATAGTTCATCCTGGAAAATGCCACATCGCTCAGTGGCTCTGAATGCATGGTTTCTGGTACCATTTGGTTCTGGGGGAATAGGTAAAGTGGCATGGAAAAGGGTTGGTGGCTCCTGTTCAGCTCTGCTACCCCCAGTACTGCCTCCCCGGTGCAGAGTTTCCTGCAGGCTCACTTGATCTACCTCCTCCAATGGTGCATAAGAAATGTTAGTTGAAGAGGTTAAGTCAGGACATGAGTTGCAACCCAATTTGATACTACCCACACCTCCTTCTGCAGGTCGCCCTGTGACATGGGTGCTGAAATACTTGTCTTTATCAGCAAATACTTATTTTGAAGATACCTCTGTCACTACAAAACATTGCTTAATTCATCCTTTCAAAAGAGAAAAGTATTTAGAGCAAAGTTTAAATGCCTACGTAGATGGAAACTGCAGTTTTTCAGCTGTCCTCAGCTCAGATTAACTCTGCCCCAGGGGCTGTCAGCAGCTCCAGAAATGCTGTAACTCAAGGGGAAGTCCAAGGGAAGCTGATTTACACAGAAGACAATGCAGAGGATTTTCTTGTTAAGTAAAACATGTCCTTTCTGATGCGCACTCATCGATCCAGGGTGAGGATGGAGATGAAGGGCCACCTCACAAATCAGCACACAGGTTCTGCACAAGGGTGGAGAAGATCTGTAAGGGCTGTGCCAGCCCTGTCTCTCTCAGCTTAGGAAACATTTGGTCAACTAAACATTTAAACAATGGTTTTGACGTGAGTTTATTGCAATTCTTATGCATCCATATGTCCCACCGCCATTTGAGCAATGAAATGTTGCCTTTATGTGCTCTTTTCCATGTATAAGTAAGTTACTTATTTTCTATTTTTACCCTCATTTGTCATCTCAGTGGAATTATGACCTATTTTTGATGCTGCCCATAGTGAACCTGTAACTTCAACAGACCGCCAACAGAACTCTATGAGAGTTCCAGGTAGCCCAAAAACATCCCATGACTTCAAACAACACACATGCAGGAAGTGTGAGGGTTTCTCATCGAGTTTCAAAGAAAGATCGTGTGTCTGAACATGTCTTGGGGCATGGACCTTCACTCTTGACCCATCCTCTTCTTTTTCCAACATATTTTCCATAGATTTTTACTAAGAATGGGGCAGAGATGCTCGTCTCTGTAGTCTTCTAGAACTGTATCAGCCACATTTAGATATACTGTTTAGAAATTCTGACCTTCACAACTTCTTTCAAAGTGCTTGAGGTAAGAAAGCAAAACAAACCCAAACAACCAAAACAAATAGGCTAGCCTAAAATCCAATATTGCCAATTAACTAACCAGCAATCTATATACAGCCTTTCTTAACCTTCTTTGTATAGTGTAATGAAGTCTTCTGAGGCAAAATATTACATGCAAGCAACATGTTTATTAAAAAATATAATCTGGATTTCTTCCTTAATTAACATTCATAAAAACCTAATTTTGGGTAAAATCTGTCTACATGGACTTCAGGTCATAATAAAACTGGTTCTGTACTCTTCATTAAGGCAGAAGACCCACTGACCAACTGGACTGACTCATTGAAAATGCAGGTCTACATCAGTTCGTTAGGACTTTACATCATGACTTTGTATCATGTAGGACTTCTGCTATTTTCTGTTAAAACAGAGCAAAAAAGAGTTCATTTAACTAAACTGGAGCTGCTTCTGTAAACAGTTGTTTTCCTTGTTTAAGTTAAAGCCACTTTCATTTTTAAATACAAGATCAAAAATTAATACAAATTCAAAAAAATGCCCAAGTCTCTTGTATTCATAAATGAATTCTTTTGAATTAACCAATCTGTACACTCTAAGGAAAGTGAAGATCTAAAATTCATGCACTGTTAGAGCAGCAAATCTTTATGACTGAAAACGGGTTTGTAATGGAAACTTCAACTCTTAACTATGCCAGTGTGAGCGTGCTGTTCTAATATGCATAGTAAAATGTCATAAAATAACAGGACTGCAAACTTTACTGGAGCAACTGTGCACTAAAAGACAATAAAGCACACGTCATTCATAGCAGATTCAGTCAGTTATAAATTTCAACACTTGCAGCTATTTTATAGTACCTATAATAAGCAGAGAGGTGTGATTTGCATTCAGATTGAGCATGCAAGAAGAAATCCAGGAAACCGTGAAGTGCCTTCGCAAACACAATCCATGGTTCTCTGCCAGCTGCTGTGTAGAAATTGTACAAAGGGATGAAACAGAGTTCCTCCAAGACTTCCAGTAATATCTAATTCCTCTCTCTGTTAACAGAATGCATTGTACACCCTCACATTCACAACAGTTGTATCACAGCTGCTGCAGGAACAGCTCATCCTTCTTGAAAAGAAAGTCAGTGCAAGGGAATACAGACCTGCAGAACTGCTAATGAAGGGTAGGGCTGTGTCAAGCTATAAGAGAAGGTATTTAACAAGGTCTAAGAATACTACATTGACTCTTCAAGCTTGTGAATCTCCTTTACCTTTTTTTGTTTAGAAACTTTGATTTATACTTTGTTTCAGCTAGAGGCCAGTGTTAATACCTGACTTTAGGTCATTAAAAGTATTTGGGTGGTTAAGTGCCTTGTGGATGAAGGCATTCCATTGAAGTTTAGCTTGTGGATAAGATTGTCCTCCAGATCTGAGTCCAACACCAGATCTATGCTGATTCACTGCCAGTGTTAGAGGAAATAAAGGGGGTTTTTGGACTACATCTGTACCACAAAACTCAGAAATGTTTTTTAGTTCCCAGAACCAATTGCACAACCCAGCTGTTTCCTAACCACACCACGTGTGGAGCATAAACCAACTCCTGCTGCTTCTCTCCTACTCTCTGGGACACATATGCTATTCTCCACATGCAAGGAGCCTGCCAGGAGGCACTGGGCACTCTGATCAAATGTCATCTACATAACTAGCAGAAAAATAGAAAAGTA
The DNA here is from genome assembly GCF_003945725.1 of Corapipo altera. NCBI lineage: Eukaryota > Metazoa > Chordata > Aves > Passeriformes > Pipridae > Corapipo > Corapipo altera. The sequence goes on from NW_020884872.1 coordinate 77,097,241, forward strand.
GCATAATCCAAGAAGTAATCTGCACTTTCTTTTGTAAAATTAAGTTCTGTAGTCCATTGAATTTAAATCTATTTCCTATAGATGGACACTAAGCACTCTTGTTTACTTGCACTAGTTCTTGCTGGGATGGAGTCAATTATCTTTAAAATGGTCCATATGATTCTTTGTTTTGGATTTGTGATTAAAGCAGCGTTGATTACACACCAATGTTCTGGCTGTTGCTGATGAGTGCTTACTCAGCAGTAAGGCCTTCTCTCTTTGTCATTTTTTCACCACAGGCAATAACACTGGGGGTGGCCAAGAATTTGAGAGGGGACAAAAGCTGAAACAACTGATCTAAATCGGACAAAGGGATATTCCATACCACATGATGTCATGGCCAGCAATAAATAAAAAAAAGATGTGTGGGGGTTGTCTTCCAGCATAGTTGTTGCTCAGAGTCTGACTGGGCATTGGTCTGCCTCTGGGAGGTGATGAGTGATTGCCTTTGCATTAGTTATGTGTTGCCTTGATTTTCTCTTTCCTTCAATTTTAAACTGTCTTTATCTTGACCTAAAAGTTTTCTCACTCTTGTTCTTCCTATTCTCTCCCTCATACCATGGAGGCGGTGGGCAGGGTGGGCAGTCAGCAAGCAGCTGTGTAGGTGCTTAGCTGGTGGCCAGGATAAAAGCAACACAATACTGTATCCTGCATGTTGGTAAAACTGGTTCTGTATTGATAAGCTGTGTTAGAGCAATAGCTGATCACTAACGACTACAGATTTGCTGGATGTTGTTACTGACCTGGTAATTGTTCATTTCAAAGATTTTGCAGTATCACGGACCCATTGTGCCTTAACTTACATTAGTATAAACACTCAATGAACATCAAGAGCAAACAAAAGATGAATTCAGTATGAAAACTATTATAAATAATTATTCATCAGGTTAGACTACTATGTTACACCATCTTTGATTTTATACATGTTCTGGAGTTGTCTTTTGTCTGAGTAGTATTAGATGGTGTGAAGCTGTTATGATAAACCATCTTCCCAAACAGGATTGCACATTAAAGGTTAACAGTATTACCTGGATGCTCCTATAACAGTTCTACGCTTTATCTGTACAGATGTCCTGTAGCACAGAACAAAGGTGAATTGCATTTCCAAATTACATATCCGAACAGAAGGTATGTTTATGTATAACTAAATGTCTGCCAGTTTCCAGTACTGTAAGAAATCTTAGCAGGGAGCTTTAAGCAACCTGGTCTAGTGGAAGGTGTTCCTGTCTGGGGCAGGGAGATTGGAACTATATGATCTTTAAGGTCCCTTCTGACCCAAACCATTCCATAATTCTGTGATATTACCTAGATAGAGTAGAATCAGTACTCAAACAGCTTAACATAAACCTATAAGGCATTACTGAAGATAACAAAGGCTTAGAAATGTAATATTATAATATAAAGTGAAGTTTCCTCACTGGAGTGGTGCTTGTTTTCATAGGATATGGGAAAATATGGTGAGAGAATAAGAACAGTTTTGAAATAGAATCATAGAATCATAGAATCATAGAATCAACTGGGTTGGAAAGGACCTCTGAGATCATCAAGTCCAACCCTTGACCCACTACCACCATGGTTACTAGACCATGGCACTAAGTGCCACATCCAGTCTCATCTTAAAAACCTTCAGGAACGGAGAATCCACCACTTCCCTGGGCAACCCATTCCAATGCCTGATTACCCTCTCTGTATCGAATTTCTTCCTAAAATAGCGCAATAAAAACATGTTGCCTAAGCTTGACATGTTTCTGGCCCACTTCAAACCACTGTTTTTACTACTGCCAAATCCAAGAGACAGAGGTTTTGGACTCTGACACCTCACTTACAAATATCTGTTAAAGTCTTAAACCTGTCATGTGAGTTTCCCTAACTAAGCATGTGCACACTGTCCCAGTAGCAAGGCAGAATTCGTTTGCTCAATTTCTATAGAAAGGAATATAATAATAGTGCCTAAAGTGTATGCAAGAAATTATTTCAGTGATTCTTACTTCGGGATCACAATTTAATCATCTCACTAACTCTTCTTCATCTAGATACTTGTAAGTGAGCTTCCTAAAAAAAAAGAAAATTAGATTAAGGTCTTGTGGAAAGTTGGGTCAGCTGAAACCTGTGTAAACTCAGAAGAAATTGATGGCAATAACCAGAATTCAAGTAGACTAAGTTATAATAAAACTGTGTACACTTTACTAAGACTTTCCACTGTTTTTACTAGAAAGTATAATCATACTTTTCAAGTTAAAACTTTCACATGAATAAAATAAAACATTGACAAGACACAGACTAGTGGAGTAAAGTACTGATGAAGCTGTCTTTCATATTGACATATGAATATATTTTGTTTACTGCTTCACTCTCCTCCACAGCTGTAATGAACTAGGTTCTTTTGGACTCATTCTAATAAAAATAACAAAATTTACTGAATTTAAAGGGTAAAGCAATTGCAAATAATGAATATTAGGCTGTTGTTTTTTCCTTTCTAGAACTGCCTACTGGACAGCCCAGCTGACCAATTGCAGTCCTTTCAACAGCCACCCCTCTTATGGCCAGAATTAGAGTTATTTCCCCAATGATTTCATGTTTTTCCTGTGGAACGGGGTCACTGAGACATCACAGATCATTGCCTCGCTGCAATTCATCATAATTTACAACAATTTAAACATTTTAAATAAACACTACCAACTGCTCAGTTTCTTGTGGTTACAATTATATGTAACTAAGCCCTGACCATCAGCATGTTTAGATGCTAGCATTGCCAATTCACAACATATGTGAGAGGCCTCAGGGCTATCTGCTGTGGGTCAGGTTGCCCCACATCATTTAACCTGAGGCACCATGACACGAGTCATGATCTCTCCTGGTCAAACATAGGCCATAGGTTAAATACAAGAAGTTCTGGCAAAGCTATTGAAGCAGAGTAAAAATGTCGCCTAGTATCTAACTACTGTATTTTATTAAAGGAGTTCAGCTGGAAGGACATATCCTGGGCTGCATCAAAAGCAGCGTGGCCAGCAGATTGAGGGAGGTGATTCCCCTACTTCTACTCTGCTCTGGTGAGACCCCACCTGGAGTGCTATGTCCAGCTCTGGGGTCCTACAACATAAATAGGGTGTGGAGCTGTTGCAGCAAGTGTAGAGGAGGTCCTCTAAATTGATCACAGGGGTGCAGCACCTCTCCCATCAAGACAGGCTGTTCAGCCGGGAGAAAACAAGGCTTTGAGCAGAAACCATATAGCACCTTCTGGTAGCTGAAGGGGTATTACAAGAAGGTTGGAGAGGGACTTTTTTCAAAGCCCTGTAGTGATAAGACAAAGGCTTTAAACTGAAATAGGGTAGATTTAGATTATATATTAGGAAGAAATTCTTTAACTGTGAGGGTGGTGAAGAACTGGCATAGGTCACCCAGAGTTGTGGGTGCCCCATCTGGGGCAGCGTTCCAGGCCAGGCTGGATGGAGCTCTGAGCTACTTGACTTAGTGTAAAGTGTCCTTGTCCACATCAGGGGATTGGAACTAGATGATCTTTAAGGTCCCTTCCAACTCAAACCACTCTATGATTCTGGGATTCTATTACAATTTGACTCAGTATCAGTCGACTACTCAGCCAGCTGTGCACAGTAAACTACTATTTGATCTTTGCAATTAGCCTTCTTCTCTTAGCTTTATGAGTAGTCTGGAAGCACTTCTAAGGAGCAATCCATAATATTTACATCTTCCTGACCTAATTGGAAGACCAACTGAATTTCAGAATCTGAAAAGGAAAAATGTCTTTGCAGTATCATGGCTGGGCTTCGCGAACGAAGATTAGAGAAAGGACCCTACCCACGTTTGACACAAGCGCACTGGCAGCTAAAAAGGCCAATACAAGACAGGCATGTCCGGTTACAAAAGGTACAGCAGAAAGACTCCTTAGGTGGTATATTCTGCAAGGCACGATTTTTTCTGCGTTGTCTTTTCTCCTCAAGAGTGATCCTGCATGTGTTAATGCAAAAGAGAATCACTACACAGTGATGATGTGCAGAAAAGATGAACACTGCCTTACTTTCTGGGATCAGTGACACATAGAGTTTATAGGATAATATATAGTGTTAGATATAAGCACTACTTAAAGCTATTGTTAGTAAGCCAACCTTAATTCAGCTTGATCCAACGCACGGCTAACGATACAGATGCAGGAAGCACTGATTAAAAGCATGGACACACCTATGAAAGAGGATAAGATGGAGGTGACGTGACCAGATGATATCTACTGCTCATGGACCTTTATATATTCATCATTTATGGTTTTAGTTCCTTCAGAAACCTTTTGGTGTTTGTACTCAAGTTAGGAATCTCCTAGGCATGTGACTAACCCATCTTAAGCACCAGCTGCTGGAATGACTCATTGTACATTTTGTCTTTTGGAGAAAATAAATGTCTCAAGCTAAAAATAGCTGTTTCATTTTGATATTGCTTTTATTCATTTTTTTTTCTCTCAGAGTTGAAGGAGAGAAAGTGTTCTCTATAAACATACTTCTAAGAAACTCTGTGTAAGATTAAAGATTTCAAGACTCTTTCTAAATCACTTATTTTCCCCAAGCACATATCATTTAACTTCGCTACAGCAGTCTCACTTCATGCTATTAAACATTATCTCAAGGTTTTCACTATAATAGGATTTGGCAAGTTGATGTTCAGCATAATAAGTCTCAGTCTGAACTGAACATCAATATGCAGAACTCTGAAGAAACTTATAAAATGCATCAACCTTTAAGGGGCACTTTTAAAGAAAGCAGTACAAGCATTTTACGTGTACATTTTCACCCTCTATGGATCTAAAGCTTCGTGCAGAGGGAGAAAAACAAGTATGGTCATTATATACAGGTCTGCCTTCATAAGAGTTTAATCTTGTTCGAATTACTGTAATTGGTTTCTTTTGCGTTAGGTTTGTAGGGTTGTTACAATGAGGTCAGGTTATATTCCATACTGAAGATCTTCAACCAAAGTTTTTCTTCAGAAATAAGAGCATAGGTATTGATCAAACTGCACACCTTTTCATATTTCATAAGAAATAGTGACTCCATGTGTAATATTCAGCCCATTATTACTATGCAGTGAAAACGTAATATATTAATGGAATCTGGAAATAGTCTTGAAGCCTCATGTATTTTTCAACATATTGAAATGTGTCTCAGCATATTTTACTAGCATATGGCATTGTCATTTTCCATCAGGTGAAGAACAAGAAGCAAGGGAGAGAGATATATTTTCCTCCTACAAGCATTGATGGAACAACTGTTAGAATTAGAATGAGAGGTACTAATTGCATTGAGAATAGATCCCTTTATCAATGCTTGATTTGCTGCAGGATGACACAAACCCCGCCTCCCCAAAATCCAGAAATACATCCTAAAATGCCATATAAAATCTAGTCATTTCCTAGACATGATCAGAGCTTTATCTTGAGCGTGAATGAGTGAGAATTGCACCAAAGTAGTCAGTGCAACTATTTCCTACATGCTATTAAGTGTCTTCTGTTGTTTCAGGTTTTCTTGTGTGTTTTTTTTCAGACACAGAAGCATGAGGTCAGGTCATGTTCAATATTTATAGGTAATTGTAAGAAGTTATTTTGTATCACCAGGGGAGACCTACTCAGGTCAATCGATCCAAACCATGATTTTAATCAGATTGCTTCTTCATTGTAGTCTCTGAAAATACTTACTTGCAGTCTAGTGTAACCTTATATTGCATAATTGGTATTTGTGTCACGTAAACTGGTACATTCTCTTCATATATATTTGTTTCAACAAAAGTATAAGTTGGTATATGTTGTTAGAAACTTTATTTTTCTATTGATATTTTAGAGACTGAAGAAGGGCACATTTCTTGTTCAAGATTTGTTGTGAGAGTTGTCTCAGACTCTATTAGGCAGAGAGCTGCTTTTGAACTGAAAACAACTAAGAGTTTTTACATTTTTTAAAATTAATTTCCTTTCTTTTTCCTGGAATACCCATCATATGTGAAAATATGTTTATAGCATCACATATATCTGTTCTTGAATACAGTGGAACTAACAGAATTTAATAAATTTTGGCCAAAGTTTTATTTTTTATTTTATTCTGAGACAAAATTTCAAGATACTTAGATGCTTAGATATACATACATTCATGTAGTTATACTGAGCAGATAACTATACATTTGGATATCTAAACAACTTTGAAAATGTAATCTTATGACATTTCAATTTTTATAATGAGAATTTCACAACTTTTCTAAATTCCCGTTTCCTCCACAAGGTAGAAAAAAATAGTTAAGTGAATTTTTCAGTTACTATTTTGTCTTTTTACTGCAAATGAACAGTTCTAAATGAATGAAATGCTTTCATTTTAGAACTAGCTAGACTGAAAGAATATGTAAATAAACAAAGACCTTACCTTTGTAGTGCAAGTAGCACAATGACCTCTGGAAAAAAAATCTAGCAACATGATGCTAAAAATTTGTAGAAGGTCCAGTTGATCTTTAGAAGAGAAAGGTGTTTCCTTGTTCTTCACAGAAATAGGAGGAAGAACAGTCTTGAATTAATTAAATTTTGAGATTGTTATAATACAACATTAAAAAAGAGCAAATACAATTATTCAGTTTAGTAAGTAAATGCAAGTGTTAGTTTAGTTTAGCTCCAAGTTTCATTTTTGAGAGCTGTAGTTCCAATAACTGTATTAAATCAGGAGATGGCTTTGCTTTGTTATTAACTGAGAACATATTTGAAAACTTCAAGGGAAAAATTCTGGTATTTTCCTAGAAATTTGACCTTCCTTTGTAAAGATAGGATTAAAAATACACATTTTCCTCAAATTACTGAATATCTAAATACATTTTTTTCAGAGTAAATACACGCTGAAGTGATAACCTGATTTCAAAATATAGCTCAGCCTAACTATTTCGTATTGTACTGTTGGGCATGTAGGAGCAAGTGGGGGAAAGAACAAAGGCGAATCAACCAAACATCTGCTGTGTGATTTCATACTTAAACAATGTGAAGTGTTTAAATCACCTTTTAGCAGGAAGGTTTAACACAGCACTCCCCTGAACTGACAGAAAACTCCAACTACCATTGAGAAAAATAGTGTCATTCTTCTATGTTTCATTCCTAGGGTTCTTAGCAAACCATATGTAGGACTGACACTGATTACGTTAGCTGGATTTACTATCCACCTAAAGTATAAAGCTAATATATTACAGCTTCTGTTAAATAAGGTCATTTCTTGTTTCTACCATTTAAATAAATGATTTAGCACTTCCTCTGGAACATGAGGCAAGTTGAAGCACTTACTATGACAGGTAATATAAAATTGAATTTCTAAGGCACTTTTTGTTTGCTTTTTTTTTCTTGAAGGTAAGCAGGGTAGCATGTTGAGATGAAATTAGGGTGCACAAAAAAATAAATAGCAACAAACCCCTGTTATTTAATGAAAAAATAAGTGAGTTTTTATTAATAGAATTCAGGAGAACATTTCTCTCATATTTCTATCCTTTAATTATTATGATGTCAATATATTTCCATTTCATTTTACACAGTTTCTTTTCTTAATGTCTTCAATTTGTTACATCATTACATATGATTTGCTATTCATATTCTCCTTATCTAAAAATATTTGTAATTTTACTTGATTGAGGATTAGGCTGCTGCTAGTTTGCTGAAGAGGAAGATATCCCTGTACATTTCTGTATCAGAAGACAAACCTATATACACCTTTATTCTGGTGAAAAAAGACAATAAGATGTTTGAAAGTTCATGCAGAATAACTCACAATACCGACACCAACTCCCCTTATAGTATAATCTTTCTTGTTATTCTCCTTTGTGCCAAAAATTTATATTTTGACCACAGTCATCATCTTTATTCTTTGACTCTCTTTTGCTTTAGCCCACAGACAGACCACCAGAAGTCAATTCTGAAAGAATATATGACCTAGTGTTACAACAGCCTTTCTTTGAGTGGGACATTGGACTAGATGACCTATAATTTTCCCTTCCAACTATATTTAGAAGATCTGAATTTGTTGGAGCTAGTCCAGAGATGGGCACCAAAGATGATCAGAGGACTGGAACATCTCTCCTGTGAAGAAAGGCTGAGACATTAGGATTGTTTAGATTGGGTAAAAGAAGGCTCTGGGAAGACCTTATTATGGTTTTTCAATGCTCAAAAGGGGCTTATAAGAAAGATGGGGACAAATATTTTAATCTGGCCTGTAGCATTAGGAAAATGGGTAATTGTAGAAGCCTGAGCAATGAGGAGTTAATGCGCTGCTACGTCTCAAATATCAATAGCCATTGTGCAAGTGGGCAAGTCAGAGCAGGCTGTGGCTGGAGAAGGGAGCCATAAGGAGGTAAGGCAGCACTTCGTGTGGGGCCAACTTCCCTATTCCGGTCCATGGAGATCGCACAATACAGAACAGCATAAGCACAGGACTGGAGTCAAGGAGCGGATAAGAGAGGGACAAAGACCACTAAATCCCCTCAAAGTCATCTGACCCATTTCTAGAAAGCTCCAGGGGAGTGGTTTGTGTATGCATTTGCATGAAAAGCAAGAAAACTGACCCCAGGGTGGGGAAAACTTGTCTAAAAAAAAGATGACCCCCAGAGGTCAAGCAGCAACCCCAGGACCCTGGAAACCCTGTTTGCTGGATGAACCCTCAACCCAGGACTGGTGATCTCCTCTCATCTCCTATCTGATCTCTCTCTCTCTCTGCCCTCGCCTCTCTCTCTTTCTCCTCTTCTCTGTTTTCTTTTATTCTTTTATTACTTTTACTATTAGAAGAGAAGGGCAAAAAATTTCCATGCTGAGAGTGTAATTTGCTAATAAAACTTTGTGAGATTTTTTGGACCCTTCTGGCTTTTGCCTTTCTTTTTTGACCATGAGTATCTATGGATCTTGGGTGCTCCCTCCCACTTAGGAGAGGAACATGACAGTAATGGTTTAAAATGAAAGGAGGATAGATTCAGATTAGATATAAGAAAGAATTTTTTTTACAAGGAAGGTGGTGAAACACCTTCAGGTTGCCCAGAGAGGTGGTAGATGCTCCATCCCTGGAAACATTCAAATTCATGTTGGACAGGGTTCTGAGCAACCTGATCCAGTTGGAGATGTCCCTGCACATGGCAGGGGGGTTGGAATTATGTGAGCTTTAAAGGTCCCTTCCAACCCAAACCATTCTATGATTCTATATTTTTATTAATATATATATGTTGTATTCATAAAGAGACTAAGTACCATTGAGAGATGTACTCAAGCGCTCCATGATGGATAATTATTGAGTGAGATGTAATGGAACTCTTTATTTAGCTAGTTAAAAGTGATAAAAATTTACTCACAAGTGCTACTTTGAGGCAACTTAACATTAAGAAGAGAATTAAGACTGTTCATTGACTATGGACTCAATACTAACACCCTGTCCCCAGCTTATTTAAATGCACTCTAGTTTTTCAGGTTCATCTATCAGCAACCTGTTTTTTATCTATAAACTGCCAAGTCCTTAGAAATAAGACCACTTTTAATGGATAGGTTAAAATCAAAGATCAACATAGATAGGGCAAGTAGTGTAATTATGAGGGTAATTTAATACTGGAAATCGAGACACCCAGAAGCTACTGCTCCAATTCAGAAAGTGCTGTATCTATGTACATAGGCTGAGAAAGCAAAACATTTGTATCTTTATAATTTTTCTTCCACTCTTTTGTAGCAAACCATTAGTGTTCTAGGCAGAAGCAGTAATATGTACAAGCCAAGTGTGTATAGCATGGCATGTCATCAAATAGAAGACATGCTAATTATTCACTCAAATTCATCACACGAACATAAGATATATTGACATAAAACCTTCAAAATATCACCAGTTTCAAATCACTTTACCTGTGCTTGGTACAAGCTCATCCATGAGTGATTTTATTGTACTATAAATTCCAATTTTGAAAACTTTCAAGAGTCTACTCTGTCTTATTTCATTAAATGCAATTAAGATCTAAAAAAAACCAGCCAGTCTCAAAACAGGGATTTTACAAGGGTGAGTCATATTTATCAGGACAAGTAACTTTGCTCAGTAAAGTTTCTCATGTTGTGTAAAACAGTTGTAGCTGGATACTTAATGGTCTTTTAAAACAATTCATAAAAGCTTAAGGACAATTACACTCCGAAGGAGTGTTCCCATAGGTCTCACAGAAACAAGAAAATTGGAACAATACAGATCCATAAAATGTAATTTCCCAACACCCTTTGAAGAAACAGTGCTGCCTTTACATACAGAACCTTCCTAGGAGGCTCCTGAGACCTCAGAAGAAAGCTGTGTTTTCTGACATTTTTATAAGTGTATATTTGAAAATAAATCCACCTGTAAACCCATCATTTCATAATCTCAAGGCTGCCAAGTAGACTCTGAATGCTGAGTTAATTACTCATATAAGAACTCGATGAGCAGTTCAGTCATAACTGTATGTCCTGGGCTAGGTGGCCCTGTGTGGCATCAGACTGGCAAAACTTCCTCATGTTAAGGCTTACTATTTTGAACATCAGAGACTAGAAGACCTTTACTGTGTTTTAGTTTTCTTGCTAATGGATACAAGTACTAGGTACTTTGTAATCCTAATTCAGTATCTTGAAAATCCAAATTCTACTGTCTGGAGAGTCAAAGACTGCAGCTAATATAAAAAGCACAAAATACTTATGAAGCATGTTAAGATGACGTAGAAATGCTAGTAGGCTTATACTTTTTACAAAAGGTTGCCAAAGTTTAGATAAGCCACTAAAATTATATCCTAGCACCTCCTCAAAAGAGAAAAAAAAGGATGCCAAGTGAAGCAGAAGCAAAGAAAATGGTCATATATGGTTAAGGGTTGAATTTGTGCTCACATGTCTAGAGCAAACCACAAAATAATATTAAATGGTCTAGAGAATCACCAAAGTTAAAATATGGGTTAAAGGTTAAATTTAGTTTGTCAAGAGGCAGATGATTAATACATTCACTTATCACACTTGTAATAATGAAGTTTTCTGTCAGTGATTAGACCGTAAAAATTCCAATACGCATCTGTAATGAGATATGCTCTTCTGGCTTAGCAGCTGAAGCTGGGACAAGATTAAGCCTTCAATGCAGACCACCCATAAGTGTTTCTTAATATTGAAACCTTAGAAATAAACTAATTAAAACTGTATATTTACACAATTTCAAGGTTTATAGATTTCTTTCATGAAATATTTTTTATTACTTATTTGACTAATATAATGTTTCCATAAGTAGTACTTTGGAAGAATCCTTGACTTTCAGAAAACATTCACATCAGCTTCCTAACCAAAATTTGTGAAATTTGTGCCCTGTGGCTGAGTAAAAATGAGTTTACCATTACTAGTAAGAGGCCACACACAAAGTGTTAACCCAATGATACAAATTCTCTGGACTTGTCCGCAGTTTTCTTGGCTTGAGCTGATTTTAGCATGTCACAGCTGTGACAGCAATTGTCTAGAGGTCACATAGCTATGTCCTAAATTGTTTCAGCTTTAGTTTAGCTGTTTGCAATGGTGCAGTGCAATAAATGCCTATTCCTAGCTAACACATAATGATAATGAGTGGTTATTTCAGGTAGGATGAGTTGCCTAGAATAGGATCCCAGAATAAAAATGTAGCATAGCATACCAACAGAGACATACCCAAAAGCCCAGGACTGCAAACACAAATGGTAGTGGCCAATTACTGGACACTGTAGGAGTGCAGCCATGTGTATCCAGTAAAATATTTTTTAAGGATAATAGAACAGAAAAGCAAGCAAAATATGAAATAAGCAATCACTAGAATTAAAGAAAGAAACATTTTGGTTTAGATAGCATATAAAGATAACTCAAGCAGATCCCAGGTTGAGGAATACCAGTCTCACACTCCTCCCTTCAAAGAACTCAGGATACTGATCACTTCTTGAAAACCTCTACCATTCTCTTGAGGGGGCTGTGGCAAGAGGAGGGAAGAGGATGGGTGAGCATAACAGCAGGGAAAAGCACCAGAAAGTTTGCATACACCAGCCCTAACTGTGTTGTTAACAGTGTTAACACTGTTGTAACTGAACCAACAAAAATTTTACTTAGACATTAAGATTTTAATTAGGCTAATGATGGATTCTTGATTCCACCTAGAAAGCTTACTCCTTATCAAGATTTTTGGTATAACATTCATTTTGGACAATTTGCTTTTCATCTATAATTCAGATTTTGTCTTCTCCTTGTGTCTTCCATCCTTGCCCTTTAAAATATATGAATCTGAAGCAGAAAGAAAATCAGACACTTTGCAGAATATTCTCTTAGTTCTGGTGGATATTTTATAATGTTTTCAAGTTATACAATATTGAAAAATGCTGCAAATACAATAACATCATTTTTAATGTTTGTTTAAAAAAAAAATCCCTCAATTCTCCAACAAGTTGAAAACCTTCAATTTCTTGAAGTATTTTGGGGGGAAATAAGTGTATTGAACTGACTGTTCTCCAAACAGTTCCATAGTGGAAGTTAACAAAACTGTAATTTGATCAGCTCATCGTTTTATAAATGCTAGCGTGACATGGCTCTGTTTACCAACAAGCAAGTACTTTGCTTTCATGGGGAAGGAAATTAACTCACTGAAATGTCTGACATACTGTTCCACTAAAGTCTATGAAGTCAGAAGAAGGAATTCAGTAAAATATCTCCACTCATCCCATGGGAGAATACACTGGCATGGAGGTTGTCTCACCACGCCAAAAGAACACAACAACTCTTTGCTGGTGGACAGCCAAGAGCACAGGGACTTCTCCTGTGGCTCAACGCCAACCCAGCCTCTCCCACATTGTGCTCTGGCTGTTAATATCAGACAGAAAGTCAAGGCCAGGGCAACCCTATGTCAAAAAGTACTCACGTCACTGCTGCTGCTGGAAACTGTGAGGGAGGATAGAACAAAGTCAGGCTGTACAGACCTGTGCCAAGGGCTGGACCAGGCACCAGCTAAACCAGAAACCAAATGGCACAAAGGGAGCTTGCAGGTGGCTCTGCACTCCTCCACAAAGCCTTATCATTGTCCCCTGAGGCACAGTCAAGAACTGAATCCAAAGTCTCCTTGTTTCCTTGCTCAGGATATCAACTACAGTTTGCGTAGTACATTTTTACCCAAAACTACAAACACAGATTTCCTCAGGAGTCATGCTCAATAGGCGTTCTTGTTTGTATTAGACTGCACATACACTGGGACAGGAAGCCACAGCATTTCAAATGCATTGATGAAAAAAAAAAATAGACACGTTCTGCACAATGAGGTGTAACTTTGTACGTCAGTGAACTATTGTTAATAGATAAAAGGTTCACTTGACTCAAAATTTTTACCATTCTTTGCAATTATGGAAAATAAATGTAATTTCCCTTATTTGTAATGCCTGGGGGAGTGTTTCAAATGCTAAATATAGGCTTGATCACCATCTCAGTTGCCCTAATGCACTGTAGCCTCCAGACACTTCTTGTATGTGCTACAGTATTGCCACAGAATACCTGCCAGGCCTGTAAAGAGGCCTCAGATACCCTAGAGTATCTCAGTTGGAATGAGATGGGTTTCCATGGGTGGGAATGGCATCCCGTCCTATTGTCTGACAGGACCATCCTCATATCCTGAGTCTGGAACACAGGTGGTAAAGGTGCCATGTAGCCAGATTTTGAGCAGTGGAAAGCTTGAATGACACAGGACCTGACTTCTGTGATATGCAGGAGAAAAAACCAAACTAAACCAAACCAACACCATAAAAAAACCCCCAAAAAACGCCAAAAAAACAACAAACCAAACCAACCAACCAAACAAAACCACCACCACCAAAACAAAACAAAACAAAATCCAACCAACCAAAAAAAACACAACAGCCCCTAAGAGTTTGTCAGTTGTTGCTAGCAAAGTTAAGATTGGTGCTTTTATACTACTGGGAGTAGGGTAGGAACAAGATCTTACTCTCAGTGATGACCCAGTTTGTGCTCTCAGTATTGGCACTTTTTTTGGACTAAGACCAATCTTAAACAAGTCCTCTAGGAAGGACCATGAAGCCAGTTGTGCAGAGATCAATTTCTGCAGGAACCCTTTGTGATATGACAGTCGTTGCCTTACTTTCCTCTCTGTTTACAAAGACACATTCTGCCAAGAGGTCCTTGCTGACCATTTGCCTCAGGCTTTATTACTGCATCAAACATCCAAAAAATAAGACTGTTTGGTTATAAGTAGAGCATTTCAACTACATGATTAGGCTAAGGTCTTATATCATTCAAAGGAAAAATCAAAACTCTTATTTTATGTGAATAGTGTGCTCAGTTGCACAACCGTGTACGAGGCAGAAGGAGCCAAGTGAGTTACGTGCCCCAGTGAAGTCCCATGTGGAGGTAAGTAGTCCCAGTCTCCCAGCTGGGTGTTTCCTCCCACAGCATTACCTCACATAGTAGACCAGTGTAAAGGAAAGAACTTTCCAAAAGATTTGTGTCAGATTAGTTCTTTTGCTAATGGCAGGAAGGATGAGGTCTTGTGCCAGCTACATCTGAGTCCATGTTGTGCTCCTGCTCTGTGCTGTGCTCCTGCTCTTCCTCTCACTCAAGCTAGAGTCAAGGGAAACACCTGCGTCTTGGGGTAAACATTTTAGTGACAACTGAAGTGACTCTAGATTAAGAACTTCTTCCCAAGCCCATGACAATTAAGACCTATGGGATACCCATTACTACTCTAGTGGGAGCACTCCTAGACCTCCCAGTGCCAACTGGCCTTTGGGTGATGGGAGTGCACTCTCCTGAGACAGCTCCAAGCCTTAAGAAGCCAGAAGTGAATGAGAGAATAAACAGAATAAACAGAATAAACAGAAAATGAGCAAAATCTTTATTAGAAATGAGAGGATAGAGAGACTCTATTCTGAGCAAAAAATACATGAAGGAGCAGAGAGGTAGACAGCGAGGAACAGGACAGGTACTGAAAGGGCAGGACATTGAATAGGAAAAAGTCTGGATGCTTTGGAGGCAATAGTCCAGGGGAGGAAATGGACAAACACAAAAAAAGGGATGAATGACATAGGAGAAGAGAAGGGAAAAAAGGAACTCTCCAGAGACAGATATTAAACTACTTAAAAGTGATACCAAATGTGCCTACCCAAAGATTTTCTTACCAAAGTACCTACCTTCCTCTCTTATTTTATGTTTTTGAAGTTAACATCCCATACTGGTAGCTGTCAGTCTGATGCCTTAAACAGAGAAGACATTGTCTGCTGAGCAATGTGATTATATGGTCTTTATAGTGAAAGATTCTCAATGGAAAACAAAGTGGTTGAGTTTTTTTAAGTGTATCTGCACAGGACTGTTATACTTTAAGATTGAAAGATTTTATCTGAAACTGAACGACACTTTCAAAAAAATATTTTTCAAGCAAACTACCCAATGTTTAACTCAGATTTAGAAATCATCATCCTTATGTCTGAAGAAAAAAAAACAGACAGGAACATTGTCTAAAACACAGGGCTGTAATTCCCCAAAATTAGTTGTATAGGATAGGTCTTAGCCTGTAAGGTAAAATGACTTGTAGTTGGGAAAGTTATCTCATAGCTGCTAACAGAGACTCCAGGGACTGTTAATATATATAACTAATGCCTAGTTAATTTCAAAATAATAATATATGAAACCTGAAAGGCATACGCAAGCCCCCTCCTTTCCATTTATTTCTCAGCTCTAATTTTTTAGGACAAGATTTGTCTCTGCGTATTGTTTCTAAATGATTTTTGCAGCTGCTATGATATAATCAATGATTAAATGGTGGAATATGTAGAAAAATGGGCAAGAAGACAAGGGAAAATATGGTTTCAGGTACTTAGGATTGGAGATTGGGCGTGGGGAGAATTCGTCTCATCTAATATTTTAATACATACAATGGAGATGTCTCCCTTTGAGCCTGTCATTCCATGCTGTCTCTGCAGTCAAAAGAGAGCAACAGACACCCTAAGAAGGTTTCATCTCACTCTAGTCAAAGCATTTAATGTAGGTAAATCTGAAAAATGGTTCTAATTGTCTCTAATTCTCTCTACTGACTACAAAAAGAGCCACCCCTGCAGGTGACTTTGGATTCAAAGGACTGCATTTTAGACACCTAAAGGAGATCTCAGGCACAGCAATGGTCTCCAAGGAGCTGTATGGCTAAATTAGTCTTTATTCACTTTTCTCAATATATTAACATCTCACATTAAAAATCCAGGGGCATTCTCACCTAATCATTCACATTCATTCACACCCTCTTCTATGCAGATCATTGTTATCGAACAACCCTAATTAGCACGTTAGATGATTTGCTTATAGACCAAGTTGTTGCCACTTTTTTTTTTTGGCTTTGCCAGCGTAAAACAGAAAAATATGCCCAGCTTCTGAAGGAGTTCCCACAGGATCAGTGAATTCATTAATGGAAAATCCTATGGTCTGTGTTACCGGCGAACATCAAAGTGAAAGGGACATACTCCCGAGGTCACATACAGGTAGAAGAAGCAAAAGTCAGCAGGACAGTCCTCACTCCTTAGGAAAGCTCCTCCCATTGTGCTACAAACAAGTATTTGACATGTTTATTACCTTAGGAATTTTTCCCCTTCCTTGATATGTTTAGAAAGAGGTCAGACTTAGGAAAAAATTATCCATCCCTTGGTTTCATGCCTATTTGTTATGTGACTGAAAGACCTAGGTCTCCACAAAGAAACATGTGGTTTGTCTACTGACAGTTTAATAATTTTCCCATTCAAAACAGGATGCTCTACTCATTACAACTCTGTGTGCTTGGTCTGACTAAACCCAGAGGGAAATTTTTAACTCTCTGATAGGAGTTTTTTGAGACTTTACTGTTGGTTTCGGTATGAACAAGCACTGTGTTATCAAAACAGAGACTACCTGTTACCTAATGAGTATTTGTCACTTTATACTAAAGTTGAATTCTTTCTGTATGTCATAAACAAACATCACTGTTAGAAGAAAAGCAGTAAATTAGGAGGAATCATAGAATCATAGAATCATAGAATAGATTGGGTTGGAAAAGACCTCCAAGATCATCAAGTCCAACCCCTGATCCAACTCCAATTACTATATCATGGCACTAAGGGCCACGTCCAATCTCTTTTTAAAAACCTCCAGGGATGGTGAATCCACCACCTCTCTGGGTAGGCCGTTCCAATGCCTGATAACCCTCTCTGTAAAGAATTTCTTCCTAACATCTAACCTAAACCTCCCCTGGCAGAGCTTGAGCCCATGTCCCCTTGTCCTATTGTTGGTTGCCTGGGAGAAGAGACCAACCCCCACCTGGCTATAACCTCCCTTCAGGTAGTTGAAGAGAGTGATGAGGTCGCCTCTAAGCCTTCTCTTCTTCAGACTGAACAACCCCAGCTCCCTCAGCCTCTCCTCATAGGACCTGTGCTCAAGTCCCTTCACCAACCTCGTTGCTCTTCTCTGGACCCACTCCAGCACCTCAATATCCCTCATGAACTGAGGGGCCCAGAGCTGAACACAATACTCAAGGTAAAAAAAAAAAAAAAACCGTCAAGGAATCTTCCTTTGTTTGCTCAGCTACTCCAGATAGTTCAAATGCATAGTTCTTTCCTAAACACTAATGGCCATTTACCACTTGCTTAAGAAAATTGAAAGTAAATAAGGAAACAGTGAAGGTATTCTTAACTTATGTGATGATATCATTTAGTCTCATCTGGGAATTTAATTCCCCTGTGTTAAGTTTTGTACAGATATGTACAAAAGAAGTAGAGAAAATCTCGTGTACAGACTGGATATTACCTGAGAGACTGGTTTATCTGGCCCTTGGAGTGCCTCAGCCACATTTTTTATCTGAATTGCATGTGTAGTAAAGTCAGAAAAGTAGATTGCATCACATGACATTCTTTCATGAGACCAGAAAGAGCTAAGAGGGAATGACATCTGTGAAAAACTTCAGATGAACCCTGAAAGCTATCACATAAAACCAACCTGAGGCAGTACATAACTACATGCGCAGAGGGCCGTGGGTCAATAATATTCCTTCCAGACCAGACCTGCAACCTCCTTGGCAGCTGATAGAGCAGTCTTCTCCATTCTCTGACTGCCTCTTCTGGATAGCATCCCTTTCAGGGGTTTTGAAGAGAATTGAACTTGTTGGTCTTCTCTGGCCTTTTTTTTTCTCTTCTACTTCCTTTCCTCTTCCTTTCTTTAACAGGAATCCAACTTAGGAACAGCAGTAACTCTGACTGAATGATTCACACCTTTCAAATCCCCAGGTCTTTGCTGAATTCCTTTTGCCTCCTTGGGAGTCCCTCAAGTTTTCATACCTATCATAGTCCTTATAGAGGACCTAAAGTCCTGTGGGTTTGACTGGCTCTTTTCCAGATTACAACTTATCCAGGACTGTTATAGTAATTTATAGGCAACATATTAGAAGAAATACCAATGTATTTATGTCTTATTTTTATAATTTTCATCTTGATAAAGGCTTCCCATAGAGACCACAGATTGCATTCTAATAATACAAATGTCAGTCTTGGCCCTTGAAGTGCTTTCTAAATTACTTTTCTGTTCTCTCTTCTCTCTTAGGCAAGCACTTTGGTGAATCCAACCATTTCAGGCAGATCTACTCCTGGTCACATAGACAAAAGTGATGGTAGGGTGCACTGCCAGAGAACCAAAGAGGCTACATGGCTTGTCATACATAAATCCTCATGAATATTTTGAATTAGGTTCCTTCATCATCTAATGTAAGAAAAAATAGAGGCAAAGGAGAAAAATTAAGTAGCCTTTCAGAGTCTTGATTTCTAAACTATCAGTCATAGCCTAGACTTTGCAGACCATGTTTCTGTCTCCACTGTTTGGACGACATTTTCCTGACAGGAGTGTCCTAGTGTCTGTTTGCTGTAGAACTCAGCTTTCTCTGTGATTCAGCTTCCTCACACCATCTCTCCCCATTTACCTTACTTAGTTAAAAGTATTTAAGTACTGCAAAACTTATAATTAAACTTGTCATTTTCAAATCACACTCCCTTCTGTGCTGGAAGATTGTCAGCAGTTTCACAGCTACTGTGGCTCTGTGGCAGACAGCCAAAATACTAGGAAATCATGGAGGATTATTTTTATCTGCCAAAGTCAACCTCGTTGACGCCTTATTTATGGTCAGCATTGTTCCATGTGAAAATTTCTTCTAATTTTTTTTCTGGTTTCTTTTTTTATTGTTTGTTTGTGTTTTCTGTTTTGTAATGGTCTGGGTTTTTGTTTGTTTACCTATTTTGTTTTGTTTTGTTCTTGCCCTTTTTTTTTTAAGGTAATTGCATTAAAAGAAACCACAGGAAAGCATGGCAAAGGGAGAGATTCAAATGTAAAATTTAAGTTCAGTCCTCACACAAGCATTCAAAAGAAGAGAGTTGCAGATTTTATAATCATTATAGTTCCCACTCCACCATCCTTAACTGACTCAGTGCCTAGAATGAGCAGTGCTGCCTGAATAGCAGCTATTCATAATTTAAAGCATGCTTCCTGAGGAAGTGGTGCGCTGAATTCTTTACTGTTGAACTACTCAAAGATATATCTATAGAGAGGCTATTACTACAGTATCTTAAACAGTGGCACTGTGTGTATCTTTGTCTGCACAGAAAATTGCATATAAAATTAAAGCTGAGCAAAACAAGAGAACTGAAATGGGATGAAGGATGTAGTACTTTTCATTCAACAACAGAGTGCACAATTTGTAGTACAAATCTTCCCTCAGAAGCAAAATTTTACGAATTTCAAAGGTCACAATGGGATTAATCTCTCACAATCAAACGTTTCCCAGGTCATTACAGGAGTAGACATTAATATTATACTCCCAATCCACTGAAGCTTTTTGATCTTCCCCAGGCAGATACCAATATATAACTGTAGTAAAGGGCATACAGAGAAATTTTGTTTCCCTCTGATAGCAGTACATGGGAGGGAAGATGATGATTCCATGGTCTTCTGTCTCCTTTCTGCACATTTTATGAGCAGAAGTTAAAAACATTTTGCCGTGTCTCTGAAACAAGGATGGCATAAAGCAGAAGTAATGTAATGAATAAATCAATACACCTAGGATGTAAAAATGTTTAACTTAAATGGCTATAAAAGTTTTAATGACAATCAACACACAATCAACCTTGGCTGTTTTATTCAGGTTACTGAGGATCAGGAGAAATACTTGGGGCAGCTTTATGAAGAATATCTGTAGACTGGGAACTGCAAGGACTTATCACCTCTTATTTGCTTGCTATTGATGCTGTATAAATTTGTGCAAAATGCTTTTTCTACATTTAAATAATTGTGTTTGTTTCCACACAAAATAAAATAGAGACAACAAACCTTGCAAACCTGAACAAGATCCAAATAGATACAGAAGAGGCAACTCAACACTATGTTAGGGGCAAAGCATGGGGCCAGCATAGCCTGGGAAAGCTGGACTCGTGCCCATACCAGAGTTGGGCTCTCTCTATGCAAAGCAGCTTATTGCACCTCACTCATGGAAACACTGGTGTTTGTAATAGAGAGTGGATGTCTAAGAGCTAAAGGTAGTAGTCAAGAAATTAGACAGAGTGCAATGTCAAATAAGGAAAATGAAGGTCTAATTAGATAGATGCAAAATTAGAACAGTGGTTAAGTTACCATTTATTAAAACCAGAAATGGAGCAACGTGTGTTTTCCTAAGGTCCTGACATCCACCCTACAGAACCAGGAGGTTTTGCTTTGGACTGGTTGTGGTCTGGTGCTGTGGATGGAAGCCCCCATAGGTGATTGCCCAGCTGTGACTCAGGCATGCACCACTCCATTCTGCCCTGTCTCCAAGGACTGCAGTTCATCCCTCTGGAACTGCTCTGTCTGGGGAGCCAAAACACCGATAACAGAGACAATCAGGAGGTTTTTGCTTCAGAATCCAAGCCAAGATAGCAACACAGGCAGAGTCTTAAAGGATTTCCTCAATGAACCAGAACAAAAGGACCCCAAGCAGTAACTGTTTAGCAGCTGCCTCTGTGGTACATTGGGGTTTCCTTGCAACACACTGTAAAGCACTGCAAACATCGAATTTATCACTTCTTTCTCTTGGTAGAATTGTTGTGGTCCAGTTCAGTAATAACAATTATTAGCAAACATTTACTACTAGGATTGATGATTTATTTACAAACTCAAAATCTTCCATTGTCTTTTCTGCTAAGGAGTTTTAGCAGGATACCAAATCCTGCTGAATTGCACCATCTTGAACTCAAAAAAACTGATTAATTATTCTAATTAATACAAATTACAGGTTAAGCAATAACCATCTGTCTTTTCTCCCATTCTTTGTAAGCATTTCAGAAATGTAAGTATAAGGCAGGGAAAACAACTGTTTAAGATAAAGGCCATGGTGACACAAAAACAAATGTGTATAAATTGACTATGAATAAATTTAGGCACGAAATTAGGGGAAAATAAAAAAGGTAAGCATTCCAACACCAAGGATCTGAGGAAAAATTTTTATGGGAGGAATGTAGGACTAAAAAATCCTACTCTTAAGGCTGAGCCAGATAAATTTAAGAAATGTTGGATATAATAAGGAACTTGTTAGAGAATGGGAAAAAAGTAGTCCCTTCAGAGAGGCTCTTTTGAAGCTGTGTACATGACAGCATGGGTACAGCCACATCTCCAGATGGCCCAGGAGCAGGGACAGATCAAGCTTCAGATGACTTTGAAGGTTTCTCTAATCAGACACCATTAAATGCTTCAGTTTACTTGATCTAGCTAAGATCACATAGAATATAGCTCCACAATATTTTGATTGAAGTTCAAATTATATTAGCCTTGCTTGAAGCAACAGAATATGTTTTAGACACCTAGAAATAAGCATTAGTGCAGATAAGAATGTTTGTGAGACTGGTAAATCGTAACTAACCACTACAGTTTTGATGCTGTAACACCCAGGTTGTTACCACTTTGGGTTCTCAGTTTCTATCAGATTATTCATACTAGATATAGGGTAATATTATACTGTACAATCCTTCTCATAGCTTTAAGGTACCTACAGAGGCAGAGGAGGCACCAAGAAAAGGAAATCTTTCATGGGTCAATGATGGATGAAAATATATACCCAATTCTGGAAAGTAAAAATTCCATTACGTGGTTTAATTTAGTCAATAAGTAGTGAAACAATATAAGCTTTAAATATATTTGTGAAACCATTTCTTACTCTTTCCACAGCCTTTGTATATATTACAAATTCATAATAAAAATTATGTGGTTTATGGAGCATACATATTAAATTACCTCCAGTTCCAACCTCTCCTGTAATCTTTTCAGCCTCCATATTTTTTCTCTGTTTGTATAATATACCTACAATCTTTTATTTGTATTACAATATACTATTTAGCATAAGTAAAGGACTTTCACCTTAAAAATATTCTAATTAATTACTCAAAAAAAATTAGGATAATATTTTTTAGCTTCTTAAAATAAATATAAAAAATAAATAAAATATTTTTCTAATAAAAATGCACAAAACAGCATTTTGTCCTAAGTGATACACCACCAGTTAAGAAGTTGAAGGATTATTTAGCTTAAGTATAGCTGTAGAAGACCATCTTTATTTGAATAAAGCCTAGCTTTTGGTTTGGATGTCTGCAATTTCAGCTTTGTCGAGATTGAACAGGTTCAGGAGAATTTCAAATTAAGATTTCAGTGTCCAGTACCTGCAAAACAGTATATAATTCAGCTTGTGACAGGAGGGAAACATGACTGCTTGAACATTGTCAGTATTTTGCAACACCATGTGAAACATACCCCAAAATGCCAAACAGAGAAGAAGTACCTAAACTTGGAGACTATATTCATTATTCTATTAGCTTAGAAATGCTGAGGACAAGAACATAACTTCATGAATACATAAGAAAGGAGGTAGTCTTAAAGACTTGGCTGGCTATACTTCATAGATTTACTAAGAAATTTCATCAGCTTTACCTAAAAAAACCACAAAAACAAAACCAAAAACACCCTCCAAGCAAACAAACAAACATAAAACCAAAACCAAACAAAAAAACCACATTAGAATTGTGGGGTTTGGGGTTTTTCTGTTCAGCTACATCTGAAACCCCTGTACTGAGCGATTTTGAGCCACATACATCCTCTCCAGTCAGACACCTACTGTCTGAGGCTGACCTTGTGCCCCAGCTCCCAGGGGATCCAGGCAGCCATTGTGCACTTCTGAGTCGGACACATTTTCTGGTGAAGTCCTGTGCATGATCTCCCATTAGCTGGCTCCAGACAACTCCCTTCTCAACATTTAAGAACACTGAATTTCTTCACTCGATCATGAAGGCTCAGGTACAGTCAGCCAAGACAAGTAAATGCTCCATATTTGATTATTATCAAGAGACCTGTTGGGGTGGCTGTATCTCTCCGTTGACTATGTGGGAAGTCTGGGCACATGCCTAAATGCTTTGCATCACACTGGCAAGCCATGGACCTACATGAAAGGCATTGCAATGCCTGGCTTAAAAACTTTATTAATATAGAACACAGATGCAGTAGTTTGGAGTCAGGACTTCAGGATTCTGACTTTTGGAACCATTGGAGGACTACTGAGAAAGCCAGTGATCAGGAGCACATGGTCTGTGAGAAAATACTGAGAGAGATTGGCTTGTTTAGTCTGGTAAAGGGATAGTCTACATGTAGTCTGCAAATGTGCACGTGGGAATTATGAATGAAAGAGACTCAAATTTTTCTTGGTCATGATATATGCTATACACACATAAGGAGTGACAGCCACACATCGTGAATTGGGAGGTTCATCTTCTGCATGAAGGAAAACTTTTTCACTGATGTGATAACACACACTGAAGCATGTTATCCAGAGTGGTGGTGAACCTTCATTACAGGTTCTCCTGACTGGGTCTAGCGTTGGTGACAGTCTCACTCTGAGTGGGAAAGAGACAATATGACCATTGAAGTTCCTTCCAATCAACACCAGAACATTTTTTTGTTGTTGTTTCTATCTGCACCTCAGAACTTGGCTTGTAAAAGCAATCCTTCAGGTAGCCATGACTGGAATGTAAGGACACCAGCAGTATGAAGTTCCTAAAATACGGAAAGATCTTTTATCTTATGATTTCTCTTGGCCATCATATGTTCAAAGTTCTTCCAATTCTCTTGTTAAAACAGGTAGAGCTGACAAGACGTGCAGAGGACCTGAAGACATGTTATGTTTGGTTGCAGTAGCCATAATACTAAGAACAATCTATACCACAGAGTTCCCAAGAGTTGTTTGCTGGGAAGCAGAGGGCATTGGAGTCCGTCAAATACTTCACTTGTTAAGGGCATGAGGCTGGATGCAATATGTAAACAAGTATTTCTTAAATCTCTGATTGTCTTATAGCAGCAGTTTTCATGTTGTTCTGAAGCAATTACAGAATTACAGTTGATATTCAAAAGCAAGAGTAGGTGGATTTTCTTTTACTTTGGAGAAATAAGAGGAGGAATTGGTAAACAGAAAGCAGTGTTGTAAGAGAGTAAAAACATCCACTGAGATGATAGTAGCAAGCAAAAGATATTTCTTTCTAGCTCCAACACAGGGATGCTCAAACTAGTTGAGGTGTGGCAATGCTGACTTGGGGCTTGAATCTGGAAGAACTCCAGCCATGTTAGTTCTGTTATTACTCTGTTAATGTACACTCCTGCATTTGCTCTATCTCTCATAATTCTCCAATTCTCTCTGATTGGTGTGCCATCACTTCGGGGTTCAGTGCAAGTATGCTGAGTTCAAAACTTTGGGGTTGTCTGGTATAGCTATCCTAACCATTTTCAAGAAATTGAATTAACATATTTAAATTTTGGAATGTATGATCAAAGGTACACTGGTAGAAATCATTAAACTCAAATACTTCTTGTTCACAGAAGAAAAAAAGCAGGTCCTAACTCAGATCTAAGCCACTAATTTTGAAGTAGGTTTATATTGAAAGAATCTGTTATGGTTAAAGGAATTTATTAATGATAGAAAGTTTCTCATACATATCTCTTTTCACTGTTTAGAGCAGCAAATTACTTAATAAAATTACAAGTGATGAAAATATGTCAATAAAAATGATCCAGATGTTGAAAAACTTAAATGTTCAAAAGATTAATTTGATTTAGTGATATCATTAAATTAAGAGGAGTCAGTCCTAAATAGTTGTAATAGCATTACATATTTTTTGATGCTTTGAAGTCACAATAAAGAGGGTTTGGCTACTGCTACCAGGAGTTGCAACATAAGCAAAATGATTTTTCATTAATTTTCCTGAAGTTGTTTCCGAAAAATATATGCTAGAGCACTGTAATATACTAAAAATACATGAAGCTCATAAATATAGTGTTATATTTCACTATTGTGTAAAGAAAAATTTTTAGGACCAAATAAGCAGGGAATAACTTCCTGTTATGAATGTGATAATGTTAAGATGTGATAACGGTTCAAATTCCGCACTTAAGTAATGGTTAACCTGGATCTAGTCCCCTGAAGTAGCTTACAGGGAATAAAGTGTTATTAAATGTGAAAGAGGAGGGTAATTAATGGGCCTTCATGGTAAGTAGCAGTATATTTCTTTTTCTTCCAAACTTTAAATGTCATTGTTTGATATTTAGATTGTTGGAGCCACTGGAGGCTTCTCAAACTTTCTGAAAATGTAGTAAAAAATATAGGCTAAGAGCTAACTACACACCTTACCAACATGAATTAACATTATTTCATATTGTAATAGAGTACCATCTCATTCATTAGCCTGATATTTAGTTGAAATAAAGTCTGAACCAGAAGGCAAGGTCAATCTTGTGAAGGTGCTGTAATGGAAATGGTTCATTTATATCAGTCAGGATCATTTACATCAGTTTTCATCTAAATTTTCATCATGGCTGGGCTTCGCGAACGAAGATTAGGGAAAGGTCTCTACCCACGTTTATTACAAGCACGATGGTGGCTAAAAAGGCCAATACAAGGCAGGCATGTCTGTTTGCAAAAGGCACAGCAGAAAGACTCCTTAGGTCGTAAATTCTGCAAGGCATAATTCTTTCTGCATTGCCTTTTCTCCTCGAGAGTGATCCTGCGTGTGTTCTCAAAGGCATCAACAGCGTTATAGAGGGTGTGTCTCCAGACCTCCCGATTTGAGGCCAGAGTAGACCAGTTATGTTGATCAATATGGCCAAGGCTGAGATGTTGTTTCAGGGAGTCCTTGTATCTTTTCTTCGGGGCTCCTCTCTTGTGGCAGCCGGTGGCAAGTTCACCATACAGCAAGATCTTAGGGAGGCAGTGGTCCTTCATCCTTGAGATGTGTCCTGCCCAACACAGCTGTGTTCTCAGTGTTTAAAATTTAGAAATGCATCTAAATTTTAAATCCTTGTAAATTCTGGGTCCTTAGAGTCTGGCATTTAAATTACATTGCCTATCCTTAACACCTCCAGGTTTAGGTTCCTGCAAATGGTTTCTGCTTCTTCAGTTCTCTTTCCTAAGAGACTGTGTCCGTCAGTGTTAATGGCCTTTTTGTGGACACATTCTGCACTAGCAAGAAGTGTGCATTCCCTGGGAGTCTCAAGGAAGGCATTGCCTGCTATGCTGTCAATAGTTAAAGACCTAGAGCGACCTTTAGGAAACCTGAACACTGTCCCATTTACTTCCCATGCAACATGTCACCTCACTCATGGTGTATCATGAAAATATGACTCTCCCAGAAGACCAAACCCCACAGAATAGCAGGTCTTTGGGCAGCTTGGTTGAGCTTCCTAACTACTCTCCCTAACAACCGGACACCAACACAACATTGCCTAAAGGATTAACTGGCACTTCAGGTGTTCCATCTCAGCTAACACAAGGAGCAGAAGCACACCACACTAGGTCCTCTCAGGTTAGACCAGGTAGGAGTTCTCATGGAAGTCATGGAAATACTCCAGCATTTAAAATTTGACTGCATAGTACACAATTAGCTGAAAATTCTACAGCAAAGGGGAAGAGCTATGATTAAATCGGCCTTGACTGTGTAATAAAACGCTGCATGTGGTACACAGGTGCTGAGCAAGAAAAATAAAATCAGAACTTCAACATCTGCTTCAACTGGATAAGGGGTAGATTCTTACCAAATGCAAATTTTTTCATTCTTCCATTCATTTATCTAAATATGATATTTACTCCAGTGAGAATCTATCTACTGGAGTATGTTGTAGAAGAAATTACATATGAACCAGAAAAATATTCCTAGGGGAGGGTCTCCTCTAACAGCAACACAATCCAAATTCAGTCAAAAATGCCAACCCAGGACACAGATGAACATTTCATTAACAAGTGTTAGAAACAAGGAAAGGTTGTGTATAACAGCACACCAGGGACTAGTTCAAAACCTGTGACTGAGAGAAGGAAGTTGTCACCATACTGCAGGTGGTTTTTATTACATGCTTCTTGTTGTTAATCAGAAGGCACTTAATAAAACAGATCAGTAAATAAAATAATAACAGAGTTTACAGCTGTAGCACAAAACCAAATAAGTAGTAAAAAGTTGCTAAAAGATACATTTTTTTCAGCCGTAATGCAAACGCAACTGGCAGAGCTCTGCACGAGTCAGGCAGAAGGATTTCAGAGGAAGTCTGAAGCAACTAAGTGTCGTAAAGCTCTTCTGCCATTCTCACGGACAAGACCAGGAACAGCCATGCATCTTGTCATATCAAATATTTGTTGAAAAGCTGCTGTGAATGTAACAAACCAAATTCTGCTTTTAGCCATACTCCATATGCTGGCTACAGTAAACAAGCTTGATGTGTTAATGAGAGCATATTTTAGTTAAAGGAATAGAGATTTCTTCCAAAAGGCAAAATGAAAAGGAAGCTGCAATTGCATATTTGTTATTCTTTCTGCCCCAGTTACCTAGGGGCAAATATGTAGCTGAAGTCTTGTCATCCAAATCAAGAATAAGATTAAGAACAATTTCAGTCTGAGTTGATGTAACCATGTATGGCTAATGATTGCATTTCAAAATATCACTGGGAGGAAAATAAAAGCAGAGGCAAAATTGACTACACTGTTCTCACTATATTACCTTTGTTCTATGTCAAAACAGAGGCCATTTTGGGCAAGTCAAATAATCACTTCTCAAGGTCCTGTCCTGTTCTACTTATTTCTCTCTCTATGACAGTGAGATTATACAAACATCATGAAGTAAAGCATTTTGTGTTCTTCAGATGAAAGGTAATTTAGAGAGTAGATTATTACTTTAGACAAATAAATACCATACTTTACTGCAAGGCAGGGATAATTTGACTGCTGTTGAAAGAAATGGAAAGCAGCAAGAGAGAGACTACACGATTATTTAGGAAGGCAAAAACTCATATCCTCTGATTTAACAAATTTATATTTGTCAAATATAATAATGATAACAGATTATAGTCCATATGTTTTAATACCAAAGGGTAGAGTTCCTCTTGCTGACAATGACTAGAGTATGGTTGATTTAACACAGGAATGTAGCTGACTTAATGAAGTGCAAAAAAAGATAAGGAAAGTCTAAGAAATATTCCAGAAAGAGTGAAGCAGAATAATTTTTTTTATGGCTCCAATGTCATATAAACAGGCAAATCTCTTGGATTAAAACCATCAGTTTAGCCAGAACAATGAATATGGCATGTATTAATGACTACCCAGATTCCTGCTACCCTAGAAATTAAAAGGGAGATGTAGTAGGTAGACAGAATATGGTAAATTCATACAGAGTCTGCTGAATCTAGGGAAAGGCTTTAATGCATTTTACATCAACTTCCATGCCACTTACCAAAAGAATTACACTAATAAATTATGACTCTGTGACTGAACAGAACCATAACTATCTGTATTACTGGATAATCTTACATGCATTTAAAAATCATTTGTGCTCTACTTCTAAGATAGTTTATTAGTTTAACAAAAAAATCTCAATGACAAGCAGATTTTCCAGTTCACTGAAAATTTTACTCTCTCCCAATTCAGTTTCATTTCAATTCAGTCAACAATTTTTTTCCAAATTCATTCCAGGGAGCAATCATCTAAATAGGGGCACACTGCACCAGGTAGTACTAGTTTATGGGAAAGGTGGAAGGAGTACTGGTCTCCTGAATCCCTTTCAGTCCACCACCTCTTTACAAAATAAAGACATTCCTCCTTCTTTGTCAAATGACCTGTCCTGGAGTGCAAGGTCCTGGAGGTGGTTCACAGAACCAGCAGCTCCCAAGCTGTGTGTGTCTGTCCCCGTGGTCCCACTTACTGTCTGCTGAAGAGATGGGTCTTAGACTTGTATTTGCACAGCATAAAGCACGGCAAGGCTCTGCCTCTACAGTTGAGTGACCGGAAGCCCATAAGCCCACAGAGTCCACTCAGATCCTTGTGGGAGAAATGTGGGTTTTGAAATGTCGTGGTAGGGACAGGGAAAACCAAGACAAATGTCTGAAGAGCATTGCCACGGATTTGGTTAATGTGTTTTGCAGTGAGAAAGTCTTCAATGATCACTAGAGGCACAATGTGGTATTCTCGTCTGTCAGCATTCTATGAAATTCTACACTTTTTAACTGAGGGAATCTTCTTTTATGTAAAAATTGCATAATTTAAAGAAAATGTCAATAGTACATTTCTGGTAGAAAATTGCAGGAAAAGAAATTAAAATAGAAAAATAATTTCCTGTTGTCAGGCTGTGGTGGGTGTTGAGGAATACAGTTAGTGCACATACCTCAGTGTGCAGTTGAAATGCGAGCTGCAGGTTGAGCTCTGGAGGGCAGAACCCTGAGAAAAATGGCATTCCTTTGTTCGAGGTCCTTCCTCAAAGACACTCAGCTTGAACTGTTATTTAGTTATTGTACCATGATTGAATGATTTTAAGGATTGGAATGCCTGAGACTGCTATGGGAAACTTGAGGTCAAGCTGGTAAGGAAACCTGGTCTGACTGTGTGAGTGTAGGGTGTGTAGCTCAGGTCACACCAGAGTGGCTCCTGCATGGTGGAACAGGAAAATTTCCTTGACAGTGGGTTGACCTTGGTTGGATACCAGGTGCCCACAAAACCTCTCTATCATTCCGCTTTCTCAGGTGAACAGGGGAGAGAAAATAAGATGGAAAACAACTTGCAGTTTGAGATAAGGTGGTTTACTAAAGTAAGAGCAAAAGATTGTGCATGCACAAGCAAAGACAGAAAAAAAAAGTTTATTCTCTACTTCCCATCAGCAAGTAATGTTCAGTGCTTTCCTAAGAAGCAGGGTTTCAGCATGTGTGGCAGATGCTCTTGAGGGCAAACACTGTAAATAACGAATGCCCCATCTTCCTTCTCCTTTTCTCCTTTTTTTAATGTCTTAGCTGATGTCATAGGTATGGAATATCCCTTTGGTTAGTTTGGGTCAGCTGTCCTAATTGTGTCCCCTCCCAGTGTTTTGCCCACCCCACCCCCAGCCCCTTGATGGCGGAGGAATGTTGGAGAGACAGTGCTGATGCTGTGCCAACCCAGTAGCCAAAATACTGATGTATTATCAACATTCTAGCTACCAATGAAAAGCTGCTATGGGAAAACTTAACTCCATCTCAGCTAGTCCCAATACACAAGCATTTTACTGACACACATTGTTGGTCCAGAGGTGAGAGGATTCTTACATTTTAACACAAGAAGATTTCTAAAAGTGAGATGAATTAATGTAAGAGCCTTCAAGAGATAAATAGAGAATCATGGATTCAGTTCATCTTCGTTTTAACTGTAAACAAGCCCTCTACTCACTGAACACTTCTATTACGTGTGAACACTTCGAGTACATCAGCCCAGAAACAAGTGTACATCCAAGCTTCATTCCACAGCACAGAGGCCACGGGCACAAAGCATTTTGTCAGATTTCAGCGACTTGATCCAGTTGCCCACATCTAGGTGTCTTGTGATATTGAGGTGACTTAACACATTCTATCTGGCCTGCAACTGCTAGTCTTGAAGGATATGGGCATCTGTGTACATTGTAAATACCCCTGGGCATCTCAAAGTCACAAGGTATCTGTAAATATGCACATCATAGATTTCTCAAGTTGATAAAACGAATTCCAATAAAGAGGTAGGTCAGCAGTGAGCCAAAAGCAACTTTCATTGATGTACCCAGAACTGTAAAAGTTACATGTCTGAGCTGTCTTGTTGAGTTGAGGAGTCTGAACAAACACAGAACTGACTAGAAGTGAAGGACAAAAAAAATAATAGAACTAGTGGGAGATATTCATCACTGCAAACTCAAAGCTAGCTTTCAGTAAATATTCTTTGGTTTTTACTTATTAATTTAACCATATAGCCAGGTAATATCTAGCACATGTACAGGCTATAACCATCATTTGCTATGGAATTTGGGGTGAGAGATCTAGGGACAAGTCCATCTCCTCAGTGACATAATTCTAAACCCTATTGTGAAATTAATTTTCCCTTGTTAGCAATGAGCAGTGAACTAGCAGCTGTGTTAAAAGAATAGCTGCCTGTCTCTGAAAAATTAATTTTCAAACCCTCAAGCTGACAAAACAGCTTAGTGATGTACTGCAAAAGGTGTTCGTCAACAAGGACCAAAGAACAGCAGGAGCAGCTTTCAGAATTTAACTGCCTAATGATACAAGGAGGACAGGATAACATGACAGTATCTGTCCCCTTATAGCCTCAACGCTTTTATTTCTGGAGAAAAAAAAATCTTATATTAATGTATTTTTGTAAAATATGACCTTAGCTAAAAGTTTCCCTAGAGTCTACAGAAGTAATAGTGGCAATGCCTGCCCCAGTCTGTCCACCTTGACAAGGCATTGTGGAGTTGCTGTGTCTGTGCTTCAGCTGTCACTGCTGGGTTCACTGAGAGCACAATGGGCAGCAGGGGTCATTTCAGGATCACTCAGACCCTGGTATATCTGGTAGAGCCCCACCAGGCAGTTCACCCACAGGGACCTTCCTCCCTGTGGTGGCATGGGTGGCAGAAGCAAAATCATCAGTTGCTCAAAGCTACTACACTGGGTGTCTGATGTGCTCTGTGGGGTCTCATACATCATGCCCTCGTCAGGTGGATAAACACCCAGTTCTGGCCCAGATTTCCCACCCCACACAGCTCAGTGCATCACAAAGGGCTAGTTCAAGGTCTGAGTGTGGGTTGCCTGTTGGCAGACTGGAATCTCATTATAATTCTAGTGATTTAATTGAAATATTGGCAAATATTCTGATTATATTGGTAGCTGTGGACATATCAAATCCGGTTGCCCAGCATCAGCTTTCTCCATTGTCGAAGATAAAGCTTTCACAGATTCTTTCATCTCCTACACCCTTACTTCCAGAGGCTCACACTTCTGTGTTGGTAAGTGCTTCCTATCCAAGCCCTGTTTATGACAACACTGAACGAGTTCTGGACATTCCGGTTCCTGGTTATGCCATGCAGTGTGACAGTCAAAAAACGGGAAACAGCATTCTGCATGGGGGTTCTTGTCCTGGAAAAAGGTGATATCCAGTAAAGATAACTTTACAGTTATAACTGATAACACTTGCAGAAAAGTCTTAGAGGCCCAGACATTCACCTTTTAAATACTTTTTAAATTATTTTAAAATATTTTCTTAAGGGTGCCTAGTAAATCTCCCATCTTCTGGAAATGTGACAGAATCCAGCTTTCTGGAAGCCAGGGCCATATGGGATGACTGTCAGGAGTGCCCAGACACAAACTCAGTTTTCCTGCATATTTTTCATGAATGAAAATACCCTTGGGTGAGTTTAGGAAAGAAGCAGTATAGATGAGATACAACTCAACACTTCATTATTTAGTCAGCAGGTGACCAGTCCTGAAACCTCTCACAGTGGGATACTGCTACACATTGCATCTGCTGAATGCACACATCACAGACAGCAGAATTCAGCATAAAGGTGTATAATGAATTGAGATCATGTCCTCTTATACGGGGCTTGACAGTGTCATGAGAGCCTGCTCATGGGATCACAGTGGAGCAACAATTTATTCTTATTTTTATTTTGAATATTACTTTAACTTTTAACTTTTATTTTATTTTTGCTTTAATGAAACATGAGAAAGAATCAAATAAGACATTTTAACCTGTGATATTGTAAGCAAAAAGTCAGTGTGGAAGTTTTATAAAGAAATAATATAAATCTACACAATAGTGAACTGAATTAGTACAGTAACTAAAGACCATCAGGTTGAATAATTGCTGGAAACTTATTTTATTAACAATAAGAAGATCTGAAAATTCCATAGTAAAAATCTCTTGGCAAAATACAGTTTTCCTTGTCTACCTGAGAATTTCAGGAGGAATGCAAGAGTGCAGTCCCAGTTTTCTTACTTGGATTGATCTCTCTGCAATGATAACTTTGGTCAAAGTGTTCAGCTGGAAACCCAATAGCTTCAGAAATATACATGAAATATTTTCCAATGACAACTACTAATCACTCACAGGATATGTCACTATAACAGAGGAAATCCAGTCCTGTTGTAATTAAAAGGCCATGTCAGGGTTAATATTATATTCTACACCTTCCATGTGGTAGCAAGGCCAGAGAGAAACAGAGTATGGACCCTTTGTCCATGTGGGAAAGTCCTATGAGAGATTGTTTACCTTTTATGCATATTTTTATATCATTATCTCTCTAATCGACTTGCAAACAAACACTCCTAACACAATTCACTCTTACAAAGCACAAGTATTTAATAATACAGGCTGTTTGTATCTGGTTCCTACATCCGGGATAATAGCTTTTAATTATGTAATTTCCTATATTGAAATATTTTAAGTAGCATGAATGTGGATACACTCTCCTTGAAATGCAGACTCCTCTCAGAGCTTGAGCAGAAAGATGACTATTGTGGCAGCTGTACAACATGATACCTATGTGTATGAGGCAGGAGTACTGCAGAGTACACTCTAAATGTGTGTGTCTGTTTATGTGTGTTTGAAACAGTACATAAAAGGATAAGCAGAAGACTGGTCTAATTATTTCTAACACTAATTGTACTTGCAAGAAATTCTGTAAAAACATACTACCTCTTAAATCATAGCAAGGTCCATACAGAAAGGGCTATGCAGCCTACCACCATACCTTTGAGACAGGTCAGTAAATGGACATGACAGGAATCTAAAAGCAGGATAAATACCAAGTTATCTTTCCCCTGCTATGTCTTCCCACTTCCAGCAAACTTCAGTTTGGGGTCTTTGAGAGCTAGAGGTTTTCTCTGCTCATTTGTGCTTCAAGACAGTGGAAAGGGGGACCATCTTTCATTCCTATGTTTTCACTCAACTTCCAATCACTTCTTGTTCTTTTTATGCCATTTATATTTTCATATATCTGCAATAACCGTCTCTATTCCAAACAAAAAACTACTTGCCAATTTGATCTCTTTTTATAGTCATGATATTTTAAAGCCCTGATTATACTTGCCATCCTTCTGTGATTATCTTACACTAGCATATGTAGATGCAAATTATGCTTTTGATAGCCTTATGGTTAACACACTGACAAGGTTGTCCACAACTGAGAAACCAGCCCCACTCACATACACCTGACAGACTCCGTGTGGCCTCCCAGGCAGAGATTTACAGAGACTTGCATAAGAACGATAGGGGAAAAAAGTCCCTAGTTTCATCCTTCCTCAGTCACTGCCTTCCAAAAAGACATATCTAAGATCCATGGTCAAGTCCTTGACCCCTTCCCCAACCAAGATGTCCAGCTGTGGAAATTTTTGCTTCTAATGGTCAGAATTGCCAAAAGTATAAGACTTGAGAAAGGAACCTATAAAATCAACATTAAGAACAAAAGTCAGTGCCGTGAGCTCTGCCTAGTGTCAGGTTTGGCAACCAGTGTATAATCCTGTCAGCCAGAGGCACTGTGTTTGTAAGCAGAGGTCAGTACTAATTCATTTCATTTCAAAGGCTTGGTGTTGTTTTATTTCTTGCCAAAGTGTACATGTCTGTGTGTGATCAGTCTATTCATAACTTAGTGATGCAAATAGTGGGCAATCTTGAAATCCTCTGTTTGTGCAATTGCCTCGATCCGTTGTCCCATCCATGTGTTATGACTTTGGAAAAAGAGACATGCTGTGAAAGAACAGCAGCATTCAATTCCTGAGGGCACATAAAATGGTAACAGTGATTACTGGTTTAAATAAACATAGCAACAGTGGTGGCAATGCAATCTATGCCTACAGTGAATGTAATTTAACATCTGTATTGAGGCACTTCCTGTTATCCATCAATTACTGGATCAGCAAGAAATAGCATACTCAGACGACACCACTTGGGTAATTGCATGGCAGGTAGCAGCTACGGCTGCTAAAGGAGTAGGTGAGTCAGATGGTTACAAACTTAAAGGAAAGCAAACAATTTCTGTTTGAAAATCTCAGATTTCAGTGAGGAGTAAACTATTAAATATTTTAAAAATAATTTCTGCTTCCCAGTCAGAATTTCTACAGGACATGGATGAAAACAGGAAAGAGAAAGATCAGCTGAATCTGCTTTGTCAGTGCCAGTGTCAGGCCCTTATCTACAGACCTTTTCACGAAGCACAACAGTGAGTCACTGATAGCAAAGTGATGGGAGTCCCATCATTTTCCCTTTGAAGCTATCCCTCCGGTAATCCTTGATATTAAGTTTTATCCTGACACTTTTTGACATTTTTTAATCATTTTAACATTCTTAAATATTCATTCAGATTCCTATTGTATGAGAAGAACAAATATATATTTCAAACACAGCCTGAGACTAATTCTTTGCTGGCCTTACACAGAAGGTAGTGTAATTCTGTAGTGTATTTAGTGACATCCACTAGATGACATGCTTAGATGGATAAAGTTCCCAGTGGGCATCAAACTAGTAAGCCGTTTACTGAGCAGATATGTTTTTCTCATTCAATATAAAAGTAAAAAATGAAAGAAAAATCTAAGGCAGAGAAGTAATATAAATTTTAGAAAGTAAAACTAAGACATAAGTATAAATTTATTTTTCAATATAATTATTGTTGTTGCAACTAAGAAAGGAAGGTGTGAGGGGTTCTGGCTACTCAGATTGCACAACCTAATAGTAGAGAAACTGGTATTATATCTAGACATCAAATGTCCTGTTGCCTCCTAGGCCATCCTTAAGTGTACCAACAATGCTCTTATTTTCAATGAAGTCACAGAATGGCTACAAGATCCTACTTTCCAGAACATGTCCTCTTCTGCCAAACCCCACATAAGTGCAGTTCTGAATTGGTGAACCTAATTTTGGCTTAATTTGTAGCAAACTACAGTATCAAATGGAGTTCAGTACTTACTGTATTTAGAACAATGCAAGAGAGAGTCCTTCTTACCCTGGGGCAAAAAATAGCGGAGAGAAAAAGAAAGGAAATGGATCTGTAAGACCAGAATTCAAACAAGAAATAACAAAAGGCACATCCTTGGCCCCTCTGTCCCACGTCTGTTGTTCG
Source organism: Corapipo altera (assembly GCF_003945725.1). NCBI lineage: Eukaryota > Metazoa > Chordata > Aves > Passeriformes > Pipridae > Corapipo > Corapipo altera. The sequence goes on from NW_020884872.1 coordinate 77,133,742, forward strand.
TTACAAAAATTAGTTATGAAAGCTTATTGCAACTGACAAATATTTAAATAGTGAAAAGAAAAAAAAATATAAAGTCTTGTTTAACCTTCTTGAACATGCTCATTTTTAAGCACACATTGGTTTCTTATCTCAGCAGATCCAAAGCTTGCTTGGAATTTTGCCCAAGAACTGAATGGTTGCAGCCATACAGCTGTAGATATTAACAACTGGTACCTGTGACTGAGAGAGCTAATTTTATGTACATCTACCTAGATTTCAGTTCTGGTTTTGGTTTTATTGTCTTAATCCAGTCTCAGATGAATAGAAGTATTTTAGCTTAGCCCTGATCTCAATCTAATCTGTTATCCTGCCCCTGGGGAATTGCAGCTTACCTAGCGTTTGTTCATCATGAACTTTGCTACCTCAGCATTGAGTTCTACTACTGTTCATAAAAGAAAGAAAAGAAACCAGGAATGTTTCTAGCATGAAACCAAGAATGGCTCCATGCAGTCTGTTCAGTGGGGAGCCTTGAGACTTTCAGCTTGCTCAGGAAAAGGGAAACATTTTTAGGAGTCTAAATGGGGAAATATATGAAGTAGAAGAGAACAGAAAGTAGATAAGAAAGGGCTTTATCTGGGATAGATTACGAGAGATTGTCTCTGGGAATCCCTCTTACTGGCTGAGGTTTGGAGTAACAGTGTGTGTGCCAAGTCCACATGGACACTCCATTGCATAGGTTGGATATGACATAGTATTTGGTTGAAAAGGGTTAATTACGCAAACCAGTAAATGTAAAACTTCTAAGCAGAGCTACAGCTGTGTAACAGGGAGAGTTCAAAGGATGCTGAGATTGAAACCAAACACCATTGAAAGCTCAACAAAACCCAATATTTATTACAAAGAAGTGGCCGAATAAATGGGAACCCAAGCGAAAAAGAAACAATGGGGGAATACAACACACTACTCACTCAGGTGTTGCTTGTGAGGTTATTTTACCAACTCCTAATGCCAAAAATCCTCTGTAGCAGCTGCGTTCTTGGAGGGTCCACAGGCTCACACGTGGTAGGCGTCCCCACAAAAGGCAACATGGTCCTTCGTATGAAGCGAGCTTCACCCTCAACAAGAGCTAACTGCTTTTATACAGTTAACTGAGTGATGCCTGCCTGGGCCAGGGTGGCCAGCACTGCCCAGCTAGAGGCCCTCAGTCCCTCCCTTCATTATGCAAGTAACATCTCTTCTGCACATGCCTGGCTACTCTGCGATTTCCCTGAGCATGCGCGTTATACCTCAGGGGTCTTATCAAATTGAGTCTGGGAGGTTTACTTTATCATCCTCTTCTTCAGTTTCCCCTTCAAGTGACCTTGGGAGACGATGAACCAATCATAAAACAGCAATTAAATACAGTTTATACAAGAAGCTCTCTTCAAGGACGAAGTTCCCATTCATCAGTACTTATTTTCTCATAACTTGGCAGGAAAAAGATAAACTCTCACAGGTGTCTGGGCCAAACACAGATCAAAAGTATCAGCGTAATTAAACCCTGATACAAACTACCAGGAGGAAGGAATCCCACAGCCCTTCAATTGTTCTGTTTCACTATATTTTAGCTATATATGAAATACAGTGTAAGTTAAACAATGCCAAAGAAGGTGCCAGTCCCTGACCTCAGTAATTTACCTGACTGAACTGTACTGCAGCACGTAATACATTCTGGTGCAGGCTGATTAGTACTCTCCCAAAGAATTTGGGAATAGAAGAATTTGGGTGTCAGCACAGGCCAAGGCCCGTTCTCCACAGGCAGGTTAGACAGCCTCATGATATAGGAAGGTATGAAATGTTAATAGTGTGGATCCAGACTATTCCACAAAGAATAATACCAGACAAGTTGTGTTTGCCAGTATAGATATGCCCTTTTTGTTCCTTATTTCAGGTCTCTGCCTTACCCTGAGCCCACAGGTGAGCTCATGCAGTTTGTGAAGTTTGTTTGGTGTTTGGCTTTCCAAAAGAAAAGCTTTAAAAACTTCATAATTCCACACTTGCTGTTTCTCATATTCAGAGGGATTTTCTGTTTCAATTATTCTTTTCTGATTATGTTCTTTTAATATAAACAAAGTGCTCTTGTTCCCATGGTATAATAAAATATGACAATTCTTCCCCTAAAAATAATGCATATTAATCAAATTGTATTCATAAAAGGAGCATAGACACTGGAGTTAAAGCTGTGCCTGGGGCAACCCTGGTTAAAAAATGAAGATTTACATTTGATTTTTTTCCAGTAATGATTACACTTTTTGAGGAATAAAGAATGCAGAACTGCCTATCACCATCCTGACGATAGCCCTAGTGCTCTTCGTTTACTGGAGAAACCTGAAGAGACATGAAGCAGGCGGGAGAGTAAGACTCTGGTCACTAAGGGTTCAGTAGAAAACCCCTTCTTGTTTCAGTATGGAGTCCAGGATTTCATCATCGGTGTTGTGTTTGTTTATTAGAGCCTCCCAGGAGTGCAGCAGTAGCATGAAACACTTATACACTGATATTTCAGAATCCCAGGTGCCATCAATACAAGAAAGAATTTGCCTGTAAAAATGATGTAGACCAGTCTGCATTAAAAACTGTCTTCTTTGAAGTCTCCATTTTGGACCATTCACCATTAGCTTTTACTGCCTTCTCCTGCTTCCCTAACACCTCTTTTCTCACTCTACACTCAGAGATAACTACCACTGTAACTACTTTCTTTACTCTTTTTTTCCTCGATCTACATGTATTTTTCCTACATAGGGACACTTTAAAGTGAAGACAATTGTGTTACCCATTTTAAATACTCCCCTACATCACTCAGATGGATGCAGAAAAAATTATGCCAGTGGGTGAAAATCTGTCCCAGATTCTGGCCCAAGCATTGCCAATGGCAAAATCTCATCATATTCAATAAGACACATTGTTTTGTTCTGGACTTTAAATACATGTTAAATGGAAATTTAATTATACCTTTTTGCACTGCAACAATCCACTATTTATCTTCTCTGAACTACTGACCTTCTCCTGTCATGTCTCAAGCATCAAGGTGCTGTTTGTTCAATTTAATTGCCCATGGGCAAGTGAGTCTGATGTGTTCCTCTTCTCCTTGATGATGCAAGTGATGCAAGTGCTGTTAATTGAGAGAAACTGATTACAGCACAAGGTATGTTGCTGTGGGAGCTGGAAAAGTCAGACCAATATGTATAATTCTGGAGGATGAGGAGCATCTTTAAGATTTTAAGGAATCAATGCAAGTTGAAAAGCTGAAAGGCATTGCTATGGTCAGAAAGTGAGCATACAATGATCACAGTCCTGGAGGGAGACAAGGAGATGTCCTTCCTGTCCTTCCCTAAAGACATGTCTTTTCTCCCTAATAGCATCATTAAGGAGTGACAAGGTAGTGTTGTTTTTCACAGTGGAATGTTTGCATTCACCAGCATACTCCTGAATTTGTCCATTTTATCAGGTTACAAGTAATTACCATGTGTTGCATCACCTGGAGTTCCATTATGCAAATTTGCATATGGCTTGAATGCTCTGCTTAGACAAATATTTATCATCCTTTAAAGCTTCTCTTGGAAAAGAATGTCATACCTTCTGTTCACTCTTATCATTTCACATGTACCATGATTTATACAGAATTCACAGCTGAAGGGATGGTCTGTGCAGAAAAGGTCTGGTGCCTTCAGAGAAATTCCTTTCAGAATTCTCTAAGAATCACAGAGGGGAAAATCATAAGTAAATACCATATCAAAGGAAACATATATTTTAATGGTCCACCTTGTCCAGAATTAATTTAACTCTCTTCTCACCAGTTCTACAATGTATACTCTATGCCTGAGCATGACCCTAAGACTTCAGTAATCATTGCAGGAATGTTATTACAGACCAAGACTTGCTCCCATCAAGGTTGCTGGAATGTTTGCTATCATCTAAAAAAATCTGGGTATTATCCTTGTCTCTACCAGCCCATAAATTCTCTCAGTGAATGTTCATAGAATAAAACATGTAGTAGAAAGTCTATAAGAATAAGAAGCAAGAAAAATATGCTCTTAAGTTTCACTTGTGTGCCCTCTCCATACATGATGCTTCTGGGGAATGCAAGGGGTCAGCAAAGCTCTCCATACTACCGGGATGAACTGCTACATCTGGGGCTGGAGTCATGTCAAGATTTTGTTGATTGCGAAGAGAAGTACAAATATTGTTGTAGTGAATGTTACCACTGATTCATCCAGTTGGAAGTCATATCACCTATCCAGAATAAACAAATTACTGTGGGCCTTGTCTACTGCTCATCTTGTGGGTGTTGGTACTTCTCATGATGTCTCAGAAGGTAGCACAGTGCCATCACATCAGCTGAGCACCCTATCTCCCCTTGTCTTTGGGGGATCCCACTCACATTTTGGAGCTGAAATCCCTTTTCTGTTTATCTGCACAAACAGAATACAAGCCAGACTTTTTATCCCGCAGTTCTTGCTTGCTCTTTCCTAGAGAGGTCTGCAAAAGATATATGGTGCTTTCCCAAAGACACAGCATAATGCAGCTTCTGATTAATGAAGGACCAGAATTCAAGAAATAGGGGAAGAACAAGATTTTTATTTTAAATTATGAGGAGAAACTAGCTTGATTTTGTGTAAGTCAAGCTGATCTGGTACAAAAATGGGTAGATAAACCAGGGAAGGATATTTCGAATCATAAGAAGGGAGTTTAAAATCCCTTGAGAGGCTAGCAATCTTGATTCTTTCAGCTGAAACAAGAGATACAAAGATGTACAGAGTCAGAGAGCAATTTCAGATGCCTTGAAAGAATCTTTGGTCTAAAAGGTGCTGGTGGTAAAATCTTTGCTAAGTAGAAATTAGTAAAATAACGATCTGTTAATTTTCTTACCTGGTTTTCCTTAATTGTCTTCTTTGTCATGTGAAATTTACACCCCAAGTGGAACCAGAGCATAGCAGTATGTTGTTAATGGCTCACATAAATCAGGTAAATTAGCTATTTTTACCATTTTTCTTCTTGAAAGTTTTAAGACCAATTTGTGTTGTCCACCCAATTGGAAGAAAAATTACTGTACCTTTGTGTGTTGATAATGTGGGAGATGCAGGAACTGTTGTATTAACCCAGTTGTTTCTTAACATATGATTTTCCTAAAACTGTCATGTTCACCTGCTTTAGAGCTACTTAACCCTGCTTCCTCTTAGTACTGGGATATGCTCAAAGCTATGCACTGAGCATAAAACAACTTTAAAACGTTATCATTCTCTTATGTTTCTGACTCTAATCTCTAGGGAAATGCTGCACAAGACTTTCAAACATGACAAAGTATTATATGCTTTCTTCGTTTTGGAGGTGCCTTGCTTCAGAAACCTTGAAAAGACCCTGATTTTCAGAGGGAAGTTGTTGACCTTGCTATCACCTGGGACAATGGGTTCCTTTGTTTTTAGTTGCTGAGTGGTTTGACCATGATCATACAAAGTAAATCCATATTCTCTTTCAGAGTAGTAAATGTTCATGATCAAACCAGGAGCTGAACCCTGACTAGAGAATGACAAGTAACTATTATAATCACTGAGCAGCCTTTCATTTTACACTGGAATTAAACTGCTCCATCTTTGTTAAACCAAATCCTGCTCTGCTTTTTGGACTTCATGCCTGTCATGTACTTCAGCTGGCTTTAAAGTCTAGTTGGTAAGCAATGCTCTGAGTAACAGTGTGTCCATTTCTGCTGCTTCCATCACTGGTGCTGGAGAGCATGCCACTTTGGGGTGAGCACTGTCAACTTTCTCAGGTCTGTAACGTTCATGTTGTCTGTGCCCAATCATCTCCCTTGGCAGAAGTTACACTATCCAGCCCAGAAATAACTAGCATATACATGTAGTATGGATCATCAGGGCATTACACTGGAAGGGACAGTCTGAGTATTCCTGCATCCAACAAACCCTGCCACTCTGATTTTCCCACTTTTGCTTCAAAGCATGTAACATTTTGCTTCACTTAACAATTATGATGTTATCCCAGTAACACTGAAAGGACTTGAGCAAGAAGGAGGAAATTTTAAAAATGTAATAAATCCAGCCAGCAGAGTCTTCCACTTTCCCAGTAAAGATTAAAAAGGTATTTTGTGATACAGCTGAAGAGCAAATGCTGTCCACAAGGTTGGCATCCACCATAAGAGAGTAAGACTCAGTTAGCTCAATAGCATTCCCTGCAGCCAGGGAGAAAGAACCCATGCTTTGGAGACCCCCTTGGCCCACTGATCCTTTGGCAGAGTCCCCCTGCTACAAACTGCATGAATTACAAATGAATAAAGAGAATGGACAGCTAGAGTGGTTAACCTATGAACTTTCTGCAGGAGGGTTAAATACATCATGTATAGAAAAAAAGACCTAGCCACTGCAGACCACTCTTTCTTCAGGAGCATGAAGGTAATCATTCTCCATAAGAGCTGGAATGCAAAGTTATTGTACTGCCACAATGTGTGCCACTCAACATAGACAAAGCTGCCATACATTTCCTGTTTTGGTATAAATTTACTGTGTTAGCACCCTTAGAAGGTTGTCTGCTATATCAGGTGCTATTTCTCTGGACAGACAGAACACCATTGTGAAACACCAAGCACCTCCATCATGTACCACTGTTAAGAGAACAGGATCTAGGGGTAATAACAAGTCTGGAATGATTTCACGACTTCATTTGATTTCAGACAATATCCTGTTCTACTATTCTTTTGTCTTTCATGAAAATGTGGCTTTACATTTAAAAATTAGTAAAATAAAAAAATAATCAATTTCATGGCATAGAACTTCATTGTGACCATGTTTGTACTTTTACATTTTGCAACGTGCCAACGATAATTTCTGTTGGGTCTGGATTACATACCATAAACTTAACCAAATTTCCATGAATATAAATTCCTTGTTTCATTCCACCTTCTACTTCATTTCTTTGAATAAAATAACTTCTGTTCACACAAACAAAAGTGGACAGTAAAGTCCACAGCATGTTTATGAGACCATGTTGAACATATTCAAAGCTTCTCCTTCCCTTTCTCCTTCCTCACCTCCACACATATGACTCAGGAGAAGAAAATAATGGTCCACCTCAAAAGTTGTTGAAAAGACATAAACTTTAAAGGGGAAATGTGTATGTACATGCAACTTTGGGATAAAATCTGTTGCAGACTCACCTTCAAGTTGCCATCTAGGACTATCCAACTTTGCCAGATAAAAAACAATTTTCAACCACTTCTCTCTGTACTATGAAAAACACTTCATCTTCAAGCTCTCCCTAATATTCAATGAAGAGTTGTTCCTGTATTTCAAGTTGCCCTAAGCTGATCTTTGATTTGTCTCAGACGTACCTCTTTTCCTTTCCTTTTGGCCTGGGACATCCTCCAAGCTGGCACAGGGTAAATGGGTGACATTTCTCCTTGATGTAGGAAAATGGGAAATGGACCATGGGAGACTGGTTAATGCAAACAACAAGATAGAGATTACGAGGGGTTTAACTCTGTTAGAACCTTGTAAGAAATTCAGATTTCTGCTATCTCCAGTAGGGCAATAGGTATTTCCACAGAAGAGCAGTGGGAACTGGTTCTGGGGGCTCTTCCTAGGAAGGACACTTAAGCCTTGCACTAGACAAGGCATCTCTGATCTGCTACTACAGGAAAATTTATCATCCTGCAAAACTTGAGAAAAATATTTAGCACTGGGGTGGCTTAGAGAAATACAGTTTTCATTGTGTGAGAAATGGTAGCATTTTGAAATGAGTTTCGGCTCTGAATTAGATTTTTTATGAAGAATGTTAAAATCTATGGAAAGAAGAATGCCTCCTTTAAAAACAGGAAATGACAACTAAAACTGTTGGCATTTTCAATACAAATGAAAGTATTCCATTTGCTGAAGGAAAATCAACTTTAACCTGACAAATGGTTGGTGTTTTTCTGTGACTTACTCATTTTTGAAATGTAAGCTCCAATTTTCCCCTTTCTGTTTTCATCATCAGATTTGTTAGTTAAATAATGAAAATTAAAATTTGGTCAGAGAAGTTATTTACCTGTGTTACAAAATCATATTTTCTGAAGGGAATTGTCCTGCATCAGTAGCTTTAAGAAGCAATGACCACAGCATGTGGCACGTGTGGTGTGTACATGTACACTTCCACACAGAAGCACCCCATTTTTTCCTGGAGACCCAAATAAAACCTCCAATTCTTAGAGAAGCAGGCTTTAGCTTCCATTGTGTCAGGCTCCCAGCAGGGTCTCTCTGCCTCACTGCAGCAGATTTACTGCTTGTGTTAAGCTTTGCTGCTCTGCAATATATATGCACTTGCAAAGGTAATTCTGACTACTGAGAGACTACTGCAGCCCCAGTTTAAGCTTGGGAAACATAGCTGGAATTGGAAATGCTTCTGAAACCACAGTGAACTCCTGAAGTGTGCCTACTGTTTCTGTAAATTACATCTGCCTGGGAGACGTAACGCTATATGCTTTGGGATTTGTTTTATTTGACTTGTTGTTTGTGTAAGGCTAAGACCATAAGTAAAATCAAATCCAAGTAACTAAAAAGTTCAATTGTGAAATAATAAGCAAAGGAGAAACATTTCTTTCTTTTTGTCTCCAGGTGGAGGGTTATTGCAATCAAGATAATAATTTTCCTAACTTCTTCACTGTTCTTTGCACAAAGCTAGCAAGCACAGCCTTCTCAAGACACAAAGTCACTCCTGCCCCCAGAAAAAGAAAATAAATAAAAGAACCTCTCTTTCCTCTAAACCCAAAAGCTACAGGAAGCACCTTGGATTCAGATTTGCCCTTGGCTTTTTCGAAGAAGATTTTGTCAATTTAAATTCCCTTCATGTCACTCCATAGTTAGCTTTCTCCTGTTTGCTCAAGCTACCCACTCACCATTAGAATGATGTGAATATTTTTTAAATGTCAACCTTTACTGTGAGTCACTGTGCTGCCAAAGCATCTTGACTGTGGTGCTGGATGCAGAACACAGAGTGCTTTGATTAGGTTCCCTTTCAAAAATCTGATACGGGCAACAGTTTTTATACTATCTCATAATGCGAAAACAAAACAAAAGACTGAAATTAATAGGCTATGAAGAATGGCATCAGCTGCACAAGAGGCAGGCTGGCACTGCAGTATGCTATATTTAACCTTCAGGCTCTGGAAGCGTAAGAGAATGCTGACCACATACAGGAGGGCTAATGGTTATTTTCAGGCTGGTGTTTATCATCAGTGCTCACAGTGTTTAGGTACAATAGTTTATAATACATCAAAGGTTTAAATTGAGTGACTAGATTAGTGAATTAGGAAGCAGGTGAGAATAGCCTGGAGTCATACAGTAAGACAGCAAAAATGTTTAGTGCATATCTGTCTCCCTCCTTCAGCCTGACTAGCTGTGGTCCCAGGTTGTGACAGATCCAAGATATAGCTTGCCTCAGACGCAATCCCAGAGGCGACAGAGGAACACATTGCTTTTTACAAAAGTGGCAACTGAGCAGAAAGTAATAGAGGTTTGTCAAGAGTCATGAGAAGGTAGAACACAGTAGAGAAGATCATATGGATTATTGTTAATACCGTCACAAGCACATAACGTGTTACTCCCCACTGAACAGATACCATTTTGTGGGGCTGGAAGAAAGAAAAAAATAACCATCTCAGATCCACAGAGGTCATTCCATGTATGATAGGTCTTATAGAGGCAACCTGAAAAAAAAGAAAAGTATTATTAACAAAACAAAACTGACATAAGCTGTACTAAAAGACTTTCTTGGGACAAATTAGGGAGAGAGAGCATGCCAAAGGTTAGTGATGAAGCTTATCTCTCTCTACCAGATAACAGCAGAAGTTCATAGATCCATTAATTAAGTCCCTTGTCAATGCTGGGGACTTAAGAATGACTAATAAAGACCACTCATCCTTACTCTATACTGCCTAAATTTCCAGAGCAAAGCCGTCTTTCTAAGGAACATACTGACAAACATAATGATTAATTCAAGTTTTCTCTCTCAGTCTCCTGACATGATAAACAAGATTCGTTGGTTTCAAAAAACTTTTCGTGAGAAGTAAAACACTAGTTTAAAAATTCCTCCATAGTTGGAGCCACACATTTGACGACTGACCTTGCAGGGTCTTAAAAATCACAGAATCGCACAGGCTGGATAGAAAGCCTGAAAGTCATCTGGTCCAACCCTCCCATGCAAACTGGTGCTACCTCCTACACTAATAAGGTTGTCTGGGGTCTTGGCCAGCCGAGTTCTGAGTACCGCCAGGGATGGAGAGTCACAACCTCTCTGGACAACCTCTGACAGTGCTTTACCAGTATTGCTGCAAAGATTTTCTCTGCTTTTTAATGAAACTCCTATCTGTTGCCCACAGTCTCTCATAGAACACCTGTACAGAGTCTGGTTTCTATGTATCCTCTGGTTGGGTATTTGTAGGCACTAAATAAGACCCCACTGAGCCTTCTCTTCTCCAGGCTACACAGTCTCAGGTCTTGCAGCTTCTCCTCACATGAAAGATGCTATAGTCCCTTCATGATTTTCATAGTCCCTTCATGATTTTCATAGTCCCTCCTTGGATCTACTCCACGATGTCCACATCTCTCTTGTACTGGGCAGCATAGCGCTGGACCTGGAACTCCAGTTGTCTATAATGCGTACTGAGTGGAGGGGAGGCTGGTTCTCATCAGCCCATTTTTCCAGCCTTTTCAGTTCCCTCCAAATGTCAGACCTGCCCTGCAGCCTATCAACTGCTCCTGCCAGTCAGTCAAACCACATATTTGTGCTCATTCCCAGAAAAAATCCCAATCTGAAACCAGATCATAAGAAAAAAAATAAAGCAAAGAAACAAAACAAACCAACCAACCTAACAAACCAAAACCCTCACTACACATCTCCCACAATTGAGTATTACCTGTAAACACATTCTTGGAAGAAACGTCTCTGTATGAAATGGATTATGTCCAAAAATTATCCAGTGTGCATGATGATTCAAATCTCACACCTCACCTGAAGATCTCTCAAGACCTTTAGTTGTCACCACTAGCAAAGAGTGGGAAGATTTGCTGAAATAGCACTAAGTGCTGAGCATTGGTTTTGCCTGTGTCATTCCCTGGTCTCCTGAGCATTGGTTCAGCTGGGCCAGGAAGCAGCTTTCACTTATGCACCCCGTGTCTCCACTTTGCTGACTAGTGGTGGTCCTCAGCAGGTCTGTGCTAGGATCCCATTGCAGGCTGTGATGGGAGAGAGCCAATGAGCACTATTTCTATACATCTAGGAGAGCTGTGCTCTGTGAGTACTGATTTATCTCCTTTATTCGTCTTTTCCTAAGGTTTAAGTGATCAAATTCACTTGCCTGATGAATTGTTATTAGGCACTGAGCACTGAAAGTGGTAGCTTTTAGGTGGCAATCAGTATATTTTTCCAAATGAATTGAATAATCAAGATAATAGAAAAAGAAAGTAATTTTTACTTAGAGTACATTTGCAGACAAAGTGTGGGGTTAGAAATATTGAAGACCACGAAGGTTAACAATACCTGATTTTGCCCTTCTGATGGAATATTTTTACAAAGGGGAAAAAGGAACATTTTTCAGTATAACTATACTGCGACTGGGATTCAATAAAACTAGGAAAACCATGGAACAGGGAGATAATGCTGGTTTAATCTATGACTAGCAGAGACTGATTTCCATTGTGAGTAAAGGCAGGAAAAAATGCTAATGTAATTACTTTCCTTTGGAACAATGCAGTCTAATTGAAATATCATATCTTTATTTTCCATAGTATTTTTATGTACAACAATTAATAATATTGGAAAGAAAAATACTTGGATGGTAGGAATATGCAGATTTTATGATACAGGAGAAACCTATATAATGTAGAAACCTCTTTTCTACATACTGTACTTCTGAACATAAGGTCTGACCACCTACAAGGCATGATTTTTTTTTCTTGCAATTTAAACACTGACCTGTGTAAGGTCTTTTATAATTCTGAGGCTCTTAATGTGTGCCAATTTCCTATAGAAGACACAGATTTATGAGAAGAACAAATATTCTAAGAACCAAAAGCCTTAAGCCAATTATTTTAACAAACTATAAGTTAATTGTCATCACTTTTGTATAAATAAGAGGTCACAAGAGAGATCTGATGTGTTAGTATGACTTGCTGCATAGCGCAGGGAGCATCACTCTCAACCTAAAGCTGACTTACACATCACACATAATTACACACCAAAATAAAAATGCCCCAGACTTCCACTGGTGATTTTCAGTATCTTCTAATGACAAATTATAAGAATTTGGGATTTTGTTGAGATCAGGTTCTCCAGGACTTCCAAAATTTTTGGATATTTTCTCAGCTAAACAGGGCAGTCCCCTAAAGTCCTGCGAGCAACTGACACTGGCAACCATCAGGCCCATTTCAACCTCCAGATATACAGAAATTTCAAGCTTTCCTGCACACCTTCAAGTGAATCACGAATCCTAAACATCGTTTCAACAATAACTGAAGTCAAAGTAAAATTGATTGTACTTTGAAATCCAAAATCTTCTATATTTATAGTTTTGAGTGATCAAGATGAATGTACATAGGAATGTGAACAGAATAATATAAATAATTTACATTGTAAACACTTTTTTAACAGAAAAAATTCAAAGTACAGGTACTTTATCTTGGCAAGATCTTCATGAAAACAAACAGCATGAGTCACCTGTAAGACTGCTGGGCTTGCAAGAAAATATTAACTGACTTTTCTAGCAGTTCATGCAATCTATTGGCACAGAAGGATGCTTCACTTTACAAGTTTAAGCATCTACAGTCACGTGATTTCTTTTCCAACACAGAGAGAACAGTGCTACACTGCACATTAAAGGCTCATTTGCGTGCACTGATTCATTATTTTACCTCCTGAGGCCTCAGAGTTTTTGCTTACTGTATGTAGGAAAGATCCAATCCTTGAAAAGGCTTTTAGTAGGTCTGTAAAAAGAAATATCCTCTGTTATGCACCCTGTTGAAATAAAGGGAGAGGTATACCACATGATCTGCCTTAGATAAAGGCAGATGAAGGTCTTAGTCAAATTTTCAATGTGTTGACAACAAGAAATTTTTAGGAAAAAACCCCACCTTTTGTTTAAAGTATTACATGAATAGATTAAATAATAAAATATATGTTCTGTCTGGTTTCCCCATATGGTAAATGACTCTAAATCTCAAAACAATGTTTTGGTAAAAAAAAAAAAAGTATTAATATAGGATTTCACTGGCAATTACCGTTCAACTGATGTATCTGCATCAGTCAATCTTGTGAGACAGGGTAAATCAAAAAAGCTAAAAAATTTTTTCTTTAGCAGGCTGTTATTTTAGTATTTCCTCCCAAGTCAAATGTTGTAATGGGTTCAGTCTGTTCATGGTTCCTTCTAGATCAAAACTCAGAGCTAAATAGTGCAGCTCATTGATTTACATGTGGTTTTTGAGCACGCTCAGGTGGTGATGAAGCAGATGCTTTGAGGGCTGGGCAAGTGGAAAACCACTTTTGGGAAGAACCTGACCAAATGAAATTTGGGACCTGAAAACATGCCCTGGTTCCGGCCATGACAGGGTTAATTTTTGCAGTAGCCAGGAGGGAGCATGGCTAGGACCCAGAGGTTATTCTATGACACCTCACATCATTGATGAGCATGGGAGAGGGAAGAGGCCCCTTCTGGTTGGGATACTGAAGGTTTCCACATGGTGAGCACTTGTGTGGGAATTTTCACTCATCTTGTACACTCTGTTATTAATGTTGTTGTTGTTATTGTTCATTTCTTATTTCATTGCCATTTTTAGTAAATTGTTCATGTCTCAACACGTGATATTTAGCTTCTGTGCCTCCAGTTCTCCTCTCCAACCACTCGCAGGGGGAGGGGTGGAGTGAGCAAGTGGCTCATGGTTTGGAGTGTTTCAGTGTGAATGACAAATTCAGGAATACCGTTCCTAAAACAAGACACAAGGGATCCCTCACTTTAACTTGGAAGTATGTGAGCTTTGGCTTGGGACAGCATAGAACAATAAGCACAAAGATGGGCTGCTTCCCAAAAATGGGGAATGGGTGGAACCATGGACTGGATGTGGCAGATACATACACAGAGGACTGAGGCTGTGGCTCAGAGGGCCACAGCTGCAGTTGGACTAGAGGAAAAGCTGCCAGGCTTTTCCAAGGAGGAAAAGGTGGTGGAGAAGGGAGTAGAGAAGTACCTGCCCTGGAAAACACTCACACAGCAGACCCCTTTGCGTGGACAATACTGTATTTCTAGGAACAATGTCCTCAAGAATGTGATTGTTGAAAATAACTGAGCTGTGTTCTCTATTCCTTTCCCTTAATTTTCCCTTGCTTTCTATACATTTCCTCTGACTCATCTCCTCCCCAGAAAAGAAAGTTCATTTCCCTTACAAATGCTTTTTAAAACACAGATGGTGTCTTATATACAAAATATTGGCCACAGACATGCTTCTCCAAGGTTTTTATACTCTTGGAGCACCAGAGAGCTTTGACAGTATACATATTTTCTTGTATGACTGAATTCCTTCACTGTTCCATTTTTTCCTTGGTATTCACAAATTCTGAAAGAACAATGCCAAAATCAGACCTTAATTCTGATTGCCTGTAAGCTAATTAAGCATTTGAATAAAACATAAACATTTTAAAAAATCCATTGTGCTCCAAATGTAGCAAAAAGGAAATCAGAAAAAAAAAAGAATCCACAAATTCGCAGTTTAACAGCAAGGAGGAGGTAGGACTACCTGTTGTCTGAGTTATCTTTCAACATGTGATTCTATAATTAGCGGGGAAAAAAACCAGGTCTTGAATATTGTCACAGAGTAATCTACAGATTAAGATGATGAATTCACTGACCAGGGGCTACCCTAAGTAGTAGTACATAGAGGGTATGACCTTCCCACACAAGTGGGAGGGATCTGGTGGCTCACAACTGGCACATGCTACTGCTCCACTGCTTTTCTTAGTAGTTTGTTTTGTTTTAGCAGTATTCTGCCACATCCCTGCTACCTTTGATGGCCAAAAGCCTGAGCTGCCAGCTATTTGGAAACTTCTGCTGGATGACCATTGGGAACACAGGCCAGCTCTGAAGTGCATATTCATGCCAGAATCTCTCTCAGGCGCTCTGTGCATGCTTGTCTAACCTATACAGCACAAAGAACAAACCCATCTACTGGTGAGAACTCTCTGTTTGTGGCTATGCAAGACAAATTCTTATTGCTGATGGCTCCTGGGTAGCCTCTTTGTCCCATACCATGGCAAACATCATTAGAATGGTCCTTGGGCCGAAGAGTGATCTTACACACAGGGACTCCATACATGCTCTTTTCATTTGCTCAATTTTGCATTGTGAAGGTCAGGCTTAGACCACACAATAGGAATAGCTGAGGAAGGATTCATTGTGGTTTGGTTGGTGCAGATTTGATGTCCTCATGCACTGGATTGTGTTAAAGCTTGAGGTCCTCCAGGCAGAAGCAACAGATCTCTCCTAACCCTGACTCAGGGCACAGGAAAGCAGTGAGGATAGTCCAGGCTTGTGAACAGGTTCAGAGCCAAGTTTAAATGACAGCATAAGGATGGACAGGAATCCCAATAACTCCTCATGTACTATCTCTGTGATTTGCTTCCAGGGTGGTCTGTGCTTTTGAGACTGAGACACAGGGAGTGGGTTGTGTCCTCACTGCCATCAAAGGCTGACTGCACCATCCTGCAGAGATGCTCAATGCATGGCACACACAACACTTCATCACATGCCTGTGCCACTGTGAAAAGCGTGTTGACACCTGCTTTACACGACCAGGGTGGTTTCCCACATGGAAACTAGCAAAGGTTGGGACTATGCCTAAACCTCTCAGTATGAGGCCACCTGTATGTGTTCTGAGGGGACCATGAGATTTCCAGCCTCCATGAGCCACTCCTCAGCAATAACTGAGGGCACGTTTCATCCCTTTTGAGGACCTTTGTCACAGATAGTTTATCATTTAAAATGCTTTTGGAGTTAATAATGAATTATGAAACAGTGAGAGGAGGGACTCTATGGGAACCTGCTGTGTCTGTTATCGTTATAATGGGTGAAATGACAGAGCACAAAGGTATATGGAAAGAAAAGGCTTTATGGAACAGTTTTCAAGGACCACTCTGAGTCAAGGCACCAGGATGTGGTGCAATCCCATCCATACTAGCAGGTGGAGCAATCTCTGCACCCATCCAACTGCCAAACCACTCATAGTTTTTATCTACCTACTTCTTCTGTTGTCCAAAAAATGTTTTGGCTAATATAGTATTCAGGTCATAGCCAATCAGTAGAAGAGGGTCCTAAAGGAACCAAGGAGCAGTCCAAACCAACACTGTAAAATGAGACAATGGTTGCAACAAAAATTTTTCATTGAATGGAAATAATTCACTTTGAAATTCTGGAATATCTTTCTGAATGTGAAAGGTGACAGGACTGCTGATGATACTCATATGATTGTTTCAGGTATGATCTGAAGAATTTCTGGTTTCTGTCTTGCTGTTCAGATCAGTTCTCACAAGAAATATTGTGATTCAAGCCCCAATTTTTGGCTAACTAGACATAGAACTTTAATTTTTAAACAGTAAGTATGGGCTGCACTAGAATCCTAGCAGAGCATGGACAGTAATAGATCCTCTCCTCCTCCCTTTTCCTCAGTTGAAGCTTTAACCTAAGGCTAAACGAATCTGCAAAATTACTTCTGGAAGAAGTTAATTTCCCTGTTCACTAGTTTTACTTGTATTAAGCAAAAGTAAATTCTCAGTCACATCTTACTTGGCTGAGAGAAAAGATTTTACCATCCAACCTTTCTGAATAAAATATCCTTTCTGCTTTGAATAAGTTCCTCCTCTAAAAAACTCCAGTTAAATTATCTAGCTACACAAATTTAATGAGTCCATCTCACTAGTATATAGGTATCAGTCAGAAACCTAAAATCCAGAATAAATTCAGTTTATTTTACCTTATTCTGAGTGTAATGATATTCATGTATGTTCCAAGGATATATGGGAATGTTTTGGGGTTTTTCTGTAAGTGAATACTTTGTTCCTTGCCTTAAATGCACTTTTGAATTGTCTTTTGATTTCTGATTGTAGATCATGACCACATCATGGAACATCTGGGCTCTTCCTCCTGGTCGGTCTCACGAGTCCTATCAGGGGTAGAGAGGATCTTAAAGGGAATTCAAGTTTAGATTTATCATAGGGAAAAATCCTAATTTTACATGTTCCTTTCTGACTGTCTCTTTTGTGAGGCATTCTCTTTCATGATAAAAAATCGGCCATTTTAACATGATCTTCTCCTGAAATAAACACTGTAATATCCCAGACAGGGACAGTTAGACTATTCTTTTATACTAAAAAGTAGTTTTTACTAAAACTGGAAGCAGGAGAGTACATTTATATAATCACAAATTGAATCTCTCCTTCTTGAACAGAACACCTTGAATACCAGAGTAGCAAAAAGTGAAAAGATCTGTACAGTCCATTCAGATTTTGCTAAACAACACTCGATTTGCAGGTGTTACAGAAGCATGTAGTGTCAGCTGTGAGAGTTACTTTTCACTGCAGACCTTGCTCAACACAATTATAAGCACAGGCAATCTTTCAGATGCTGATTGGTTGCCTGTGAGGTTAGAAAGACACCCCAGAGAGTTGCACTAAGCTTGTCAGTAGTATGGTCATAGTGATTACTGCGGGGTTTTAGTTCATCTTTCTACAATACTATGTTTTTGCACAACTGGGCCCATGGCATGGACAGATTCATAGGTCTCTACTGATACATGTCTCTCCCAAGCTGGCAAAAATCAGCAGGTTTCATAATTTGTGTCCCTGTACTTTGTGTTTTTCTTTTGCTGTAACAGTTGAGTTTCCACAATTGGTAACATGTCTTAACAACGTTGATTGGAAACTGGTCATGTAACCTCTGGTGGGAAGCATCGTGATTTCATTCCTCTTTTCTCCCTGCAAGGGTACTGCTTGGGCATTCAGGGGTATTTTAAATTTGGTCCACAACTGTGTGTTCAAAATGTCAGTGCCCTGAGCAGAAGGGACGCCATCCCACATTGTGCGATTGTGGTTGCTGTCAGATTCTATGGATTTGCATATCCTGCCAAACAGCTATTCCCATAAACTTGCCACGGTTGGTGAACTTTCATTGTGGCAACATGCTCAACTTGTAGAAAGGTTGCCTTTGTAGTTAAATGGTTGGTGTGCTTGTTACAGGCGTCTGTCTTACTGTGAATACCTTTCTTCCCTCCAGAACAACACTGACAGAGACTTTGAACATTTGTTATCCAATAAGTCATTGTCATAATATATGGTAGAAACTGTTGATTGAAGAAAACTAAATCGTTCTTAACATATAATTGAGACTTCAGTACAACAAAAATAATTTACTAACTGTGAACCTACAGAAGAGATAATGCACATGATATAAATTCTCCAGTGGATATTGATCACAAAGGTTATCTGACTGTGTTTCTCTGGTCTGTACAATATACCAGGACTGTAGTTCTCTCTGAGACAAGTACAGCTGAATAATCCAAGCTGACATCTGTCTGGGTGCACTATCACAACTTGTTCCTTAAATTCCTAGACTCTGGTCTAAGATGTTTGCTCACATCTGTGAGCAGTGAATGAACAATTCCCTCCCAAGACAGGTGTCCAGTAGCAAAATGGTATGCCTCATTTGGCCTTAAGCATGGGTGACAGCTAATAAAAGCATATGAACATGTGTTATGCATACATACGCCATAAGGCATAATCCTCTTTACTCTATGCAGAAATATTTCCTATTGCTCCGATTAGTGTGAGGGCTGGGAAGTATTTCATCATGGAAAATTATGTCTATAACATCTGGGTCCAGGCTGGAAACATGCGATATATTGCAGAGTAGTATTCACAAACATCCATTTAGGAGTTATTCCACTCCTGCTGTCTATCAAAGATAGGATCCATATAAAGACAATTCTCTGATACATACTGCCTTCCTACCAGCTGTCACAGTAACTGCTGCTGCTCCCTGGCACTGAGCTAGGACTGACGAGTGGCACAGGCAAAGGCTGATGCCCCTTCCTGGTGCAAAGCTGTAGTCCAGGAAGGACAAATTGTTTCTCTGGGCTACTTTCTAAAGCAAATCACAAATGGAGCACCTATCCTATAAAGTGAGTTTCAGCATTTGTGTCCAATTTTTTTCCAATGTTGTAAAAAGAGATGTGTAAATACCTTCTAATATGCTCCCTGATAGGAAAGACACATTTCATTTTAAATCTTTTATGTGACAGTATGTTTCACCAAGTAGATAATAAAAATTTAAATCACTTGAGAGGAGGAGAGAAGACATGCAAGTGCTTCAAAGCTTACTGAAAGCCTGTACAAATCTGCCTCTGCATCAGACTTTTCATTTAGACAATTGTTTTCCACCTCCCAAAGAAGAGTTATTCTACCTCAGGAAGGCTCCAGCAGTGGACATTGGTTTCAACTGCATCTCTGCAATACAACTAACTGCAATGAATGTGCCAAAGCTGATATTCCCACCATATCTGAAAGCAAGTTGCCTCAAAGCAGCAACTGAGAGCTCCTCTTAGATCAGTTTTCCATAACAATGCAAGGAACTCTGTTTATCTAAAGAAATATATTATTTCCTTCCCAGTTGGACAAAATAACAAGCCTATGGGAATGTGTATCTTAGATACTTCGACAGCAAAGAATTACTATTACTATGGGACACAAGCTCAGTAAGAAAAGAAAAACATAAGAAAATGCCCTTCATATCATGAAGTTGGTTTCTGCATCTGACAGCCCCAGCTAATAGATTCTGTCTCTCAACTGTTAGATTTTCTAACAGTCACCTTCAAGCATTCTCAAAATATGTCCTCAAAATTATGAAAAAACTCCCCTCAACCAGTCACAAACACTCCACAACACTAAGTTCCCAAAAGCTCTCCACAGATGAATGACTACGGAAAACAAATATACTGGCCATACTCATGCAGTATTCATTATGATCGATATTCTTTCACAATTTTATCATGCTCCTTATCTGCATGCAGCACTGTTGTACATTACACTTTGATTGTACACACAGATCATCATTGCCCTCTGTGCTTGTGCTTAGCACTTAGAAAAGTGATAAATTAACTTGTGAAGTCTTACCAGATGAGGATTCAGTAGCAGAGTGCTGTAGCTTGTATGGTTGTTGGACACACGAAGAAGAAGTTGATGATCAGCTCCTTCAGCACAGCTTGACAAACATATAAGGGCCAGTATTTTATAACATAATGCTCTTAAGCATATTGTAGACCCTCTTCCTTGTGCTCTTTTAACATCTTGGTGTGCTTCTTATTTCTTTCATTATTCATTGCCATTTTGTTTTCCTGATCCTTGGCTTAGGTTCTAGCCATCTTTCCACCCTACTGGTCAGATTACTGCTTATCTCGATGTCCTAATCTTAGCCTACAGCCTTGGATAATAAAGGAAAAGAGGGAACTGAGAAATTATTTGCATTCACTTAGCAGAAGTGGTAGGGGGAAAACTGAGAGAAGACTTACAGGTGAGCATTCACAGAGAGACCAGGACTAGCCATTAGCTTGGGAGCAGAGGCCACTCTGGTCATGGTTACAACAGCGAGGTCACTGAAGAAGAGGAAGTGTCAAGAGGTGCTCTCAGGAAGCTCTTCTGTCTGCAGCCAAAACAAGCATGGGAAGGTGAGTGGTAGTGCTTGGAGCAGACTGTGTGTGGCATGAAATCTTTGGGTCCAGTCTTCCACATCCTCACTGGCATGGAGGGCAAAGCCAAGCAGAGGACCCAGCCAGATGGAGAGTCTACTGCATAAAAACTGCAGAGTAGACTCCCTCTTTCCAAGTGATCATGCAGATATATGCATGTATTTCCCTGAAACTGAGCACAAACCAGGACAGAAGTGTGATTGTTTGGAACACAGAAAATATATCTACTAGCATTGTGATTTGGAAGCCTTCCAAAACTGTTCTCCTAGCTGGAGGCAGATGCCACAGACCACAAAGTTTAATAAAACAGTCCCAACCCAAGGTTTACAGCACTAAACTGAATACTTGAGGCCAGATTAGTAATAACAGATAGGTAAAATATAAAGCTGCACAGACTAATTGAGTGCCCTGTTGGTGGACACTTCCCATAATCAAGGGATCTTTGAATGACATATGTTTATCTTTACCCCCTCCTTGGGATACTATTTCATTATACACAGTAATGAGACATTTAGTTTGGAGATTGCTGGGCTGAAAATCCTTAAGAATGGTGTTCACCTGCTGTGTGCAAGTTTTTGCACTGGTAAAGCAGAGATGCTCTACCTCAACCTTGGACTGGACAGGGGACTGGCCATATGAAAATCACCATGACTGGAACTATCAGCAATTGGGAGGCATCTCTGCCTTGCCTGAGAAAGCCAGTTGGAGTTTGCCTTTTAGACAAAGAGAAAAGGTA
Source organism: Corapipo altera (assembly GCF_003945725.1). Lineage (NCBI taxonomy): Eukaryota > Metazoa > Chordata > Aves > Passeriformes > Pipridae > Corapipo > Corapipo altera. The sequence continues at coordinate 77,155,255 of NW_020884872.1, forward strand.
GAGTGGGAAAAGGACAAAACATAGTGGAAATAACTTCAGACATGTCACAGGCAACCTGGATAGAGGCACAGCAACAGTGAGTGAGAGAGCAAGACTTCAGTTATCACCCTTGTTCACAGGTGAAAATCCAGCCTGGATGAATAGCTGTGAGAACACAACCATTGGGCAGTCCACCACTACTTGGGCAGCCATAGCACTTGAGCTGCATTTCCAGAAATCCACATGCAAACAACAGAGTTCCTCCTCCAAGAAGGCTGGTCACTGAAGAATTGCAGTGGAGGTTTTTGGTTCCTTAGTGAGTCACAGACCTTTCTGTTCACAGCCCCTGTTCAAGCAAGGGACTTCATGATGGACATTTCCAAAACTGCAAAACTGACTGGCATTTCCAAGCAGGCAACAGATTGGAACAAACTGTCATTTCATAAAGGGCATTTCTTGCTTCCTGTGGCATAACCACCATGCCACATGCAAAGGTTTTTTAAGGTTGTAAGTACAAGACAAATCCATTTATGTCCCTGTTAGGTTCCTTCTAGCTTTAAATACATGTTCATTGTCCCTGGTGGACACAAGATCCTGCCACTCACCTTGGGATATATGTCAAAGCTGGAGCAGGGTAGGTCTGTATCAGTTCTCAGCTCTGAACACCTGTGGGATTGCTGGTATGGGGCTCTAGAGAGGAGCTGATTCTGGCCACAAAGACTAAACAAATCTCAATACTCACTGAGTTATTGCAGACAGGCACTGAGTAATCACGTTCCTACCTGTATAAACTGGAATCAAAAGTGAGTTATTCAGTCAGTGGAAATAAATGGATTTTTCCAGCTGGTGTGGCTGACGTGTACTCTGTATATCACATTTATATATCTTCCTTCCACCAACCAGCTCCCCTTTCAATAATCAAGCTCTATAGCTATAACAGTTCTACTGACTGGAAAGAAATGTGTGTTCACAACATGCACCAAGAGATAAATCTTGTTACAGCACCAGCAACACATTCCGTGCATTACATGTGCCAAAGGAGTAGGATTTATTCGGGTCATTTATGCTCCACTGGTGTGGAAAAAGGCAAAAAAAATAGGCCTTGCTATAATGAATTGGACTCTTTGAGTCTTGCAGAGTATAATCCCCATGCATTGGCTAACAGGGATTGCCATCCATCAAGACAGCAGGAGGTGGCCTTTCAGGACAGATCTGTTCTGGACTCAAAGCTGTGTGTGCACCTTACTTTCTTCGGTCCCTGGCCATATCTAACCAGATCCCTGCTCCCTGCGTTGCTCACCCCTGTGGCAGCCCCTCCCACAGCCACATCATGCCCTTCCAATGCCTCCCACTGCCTGACATACCCTGTTCCATGTGAAAACATTTCTTTCAGCTCTCAGCCTCTTTTGGACAGGCCATTCTGAGGGAGTTCCATTTTGTACAAGTTATTGTTCATCCTGCAAAAATGCCCAGAGCTTGTGAAGTGACCAGTGTCCCACTCAGCTGTGCAGCCTCTGAGCCACAAAATATTGTGATCTAAATAGAGTAACAGGAAAAAGAAAAGGCAGAGGAAGGGGAGCACAGCAGGCCTGAGACCAAAGCTGGCTTCAAAACCATCACCACCCCCTCAGAGAAAGGAAGAGACACTAACTTACAAACTTCTGGGAGTTGTTCCCTCCTCCTCCTCTGTCTGTCACTAAGGCTGTGAGCTCTCAGAGCAGAAAACATCTTTCCCTGGCATTAAGAAAACAGCTAGAACATTGCAGCTACAACTAAGGGTAACCCAGCGTACATCTGCGGACACCTGGTTGGTATTGCAGAGCTGCTATAGCTAAACAGCCTATCTATATATACCCTTATGAATCAGCATGTTTTCTTTCTTCATTACACTTAAAATTTATTGGCACTGAGGATGAGAAGTTGACAAAGAAGAATAGAACATGGAAAAAAGGCCAAAGTTCTATATTTGAACTTCAGCATCAAACAGGATAAACCTGTCAAGGCATCATGGGCTACCTGTCCCCACAGGGAGAGAAGGGGCATCAAGTTCACCTTTACTGTAATTGGAATAGCATAAAGGGTGCTTTTAACCCTTACTAGCTTGAACTTTACCCAGAAGACACTGAGTAAGGTCAAAAGAGCAAAAAACTATCATGGAATGCAGAAATGCAAGTGGGGAGTTGTGTTCATGGGAAATTCAAATGGCTCTGTGGTGTTTGAAAGTGAAAATTAAATGTATTTTTCTGAATTATTATCATTGTAGTAATGCATGTATGGATCTGAAAAGACATGATCTTTATTCCTTCATTGTGAGGGTATTTTAGATAGGAAACACTACACTAGTGTAGATTTTTCCAGTTTTTGAGTAAAAGACTCCAGACTACCAGGATCATGCATTTCAAAAAACTACAAAGGATGTCATCAATTACCTCTTTGCCATTCCAGCTATCTACTCTACATCTGTATCATGACAGAGAGGAAGAACTATTTTGCTGTGATTAAATCAGTCCAACCCTGGGAAGGGACAGTGTCTTTGAAAGAGTGAATGGAACAGTTGCAGAGCTCCTGAGTGTCTGGTAACACTAAGCTTCTTGGTCTTTCTAGTTTGAGGCAGATGTTACGACAATTCCCATATTGTCATAACACAAGAAGTCCTGGGGCAGGATGGTTGATTATATCACGTCCCTCTAGGCACAGAGAATTTTAAAACTCCTCAACTTATGAGACAGACCAGATCTAGTCTGACTTATTGTCCCATCATCCCATCAGCTTCAGTAGTCTGGGCAAGAGAAATGAACAGGAGATACATGGGCGTACAGAAGTGAATGGGATGGGGAATTGTGGGAAATTTTCTTTTCTCTGTCATTTTCTTTAGAGGATGAGAGTGAGAAACCAATCTAAAAATGACATACTTTGACAAGACATAGCACAATATTTGAGCCACAGGATTCAGGATAGTACGTGGTAGAGGATCAGAAAAGCAAGGGTGAACTATACAATAGCACAGGACTTGTGGTGACTTTCTGGGTCCCTGAGTATAGTTGGCAACAGTCTTTGGGGGCTACATCATATAAACTCGATCCTTATGTAAGCACCCTCTATCCCGAAATGCTGAAGGATCTTCCTGTTGGAGAGAAAAGATATCGTAGTGACCCCTTGGTCTTGCAGTCAGAAACCCCCCCATTATTCTGTCTAATCTTACTCATGCAGATTTCTATTTGCTCATACAGATCTTCTCTGCTCTTGTTTATCCCTCCCTACTACTACCCCTAAGAAATATCAGTCCTAAGGTTGTTTTCTAAAATAAACTTTACTGCAGCATAATCTATTACTGCGAGTTTCATCTTATCTTATTTCATCCTTACCTCCACGTGTTCAGTCTTTTTCTCATTCAGAACTGGATTGACTTTTTTTTATTTTGTGTGCTACTCATGTGTAATTGATGGAGTACGAATGTTTAGGCCATGCTTTCCCTTTTTCTTAAATGAGAGTGCTGTGGGTTTTTACTTTCAAGAAAGATATTTGAAAGCAAAATGATGTAGGAGGTAGAGGGATGAACACAATGCAATACACAGTTTTGGGGTGAGAAATGCAGTTATGTATTTCATATGGACGCATAATGTGGAATCTGCAAAACCACACTAAAGGCAAACTGACTCACATTTTTTGGTTGTGTGCTTATTCCAAAGACTGTGAACATTACCTAAAACAATAAATGGTACAAATAATTAAAGCAGATATCATGAATATTTGTGAATGTCCTGATATTTCTACCTTGTGGAAATCAAGAGGAAAGTCAGTGCATGAACTTGAAGTCAGGGTACAGCAGTGGCTCCAGTACAGTTGGTATTATCCAGCTGCACTGCTGGAACTGATGGCCCAAATTAAACAAAAAGAGTTGCCAGTGTCTTCACATAGATAGATCTGACTGAACAGTCACTGATGTTAGGCTTGTTGGTTTTTTTTCACAATTCCCTCTCCAAACCATGTTAAAACTATAAATATGCCACTGGTGAAGTAACTTCTCTCTTCTTTATTCAGTCCCAGGCACAATGGTTTTTATAGTAATCCAGATCTCTTTTCTGTAGCATCAAGAGCCAAGAACATGAGCAGATTGGGAGGAGATATCTGAAATTTTCTGTGGATAACTTGCGTCCAGCCTATATCCCACCAGACTGTTCAACGTCTGCTCTTAGTGTGGGTGCCTCCACAGTCTGGGGTAACTACGAAGCATCAATGGCATTAAGCAGACTCAAAAAAGGAGTGATAAAGCTGTCACTACCCATGCTCTGAGATCCTCCCAATGGAAAAGCAGGTCTTTCTCGGCAAATTTGATAATAGGATCAATTGTGAAATACCACAGTTTCTCTTCTGCTGTATCCTTTATGCATACATTACCTAGACAAATCATCCCAGAAACAGGAAACTCACACAGCTAATCAGGATAGCATATTAAATATTCTTGATGCTTCAGGGGGAGTGGGGGGAAGTCAAATGTAATTGTCCTGAGCAGAATATATTTCCATAACAATGAAATCTCAAAATCAGTCCCCTGTTCATTTCAGAAAAGGAAAATTAGCATACCCCCAGATATTTTGGGTCAGTAGGGATACCTTTATAACCCTCTGAATCCCCAATAACCATTTCAAGTTGTATTGTTTTATGATGAGTCTGCCACTGCAAAGTGACAAAATGGCATAGGTTTTAGTTTAGACCAGTAGATGGGGATTAATCAAACTGTTATTCTTGCTGTTGTATACCACCAGTGGAGGCTTTTAACTAACCAGCTGAGAGACTTATGAGTGTGGAAATTGGTTTTTTGCATATTCATTAAGAAGGAGAATTGTTCTCCCTTAGCAGAGCAATCTGTATGAGAGCAGAGAACCAAAACTTCCAGCGGAGTCAGGCGAACTGCCTGGTTACAACTGAGCCACATCTCTGGCAGTGGGAATGAGAGTTTGAGTGCCCTGGGAATCTGGACTAGTCTGTAAATAAGAAGGGATTTTCCCTGTGGATAAAATCCCTACAGAGTTCAAGGGGGCAGCAGGAAGCACTGCATTTTGTAAAAATTAGGTAAAAATAAACCAATCTACTGTGTGCTTCCCTCAGTTGCGACATGAGAGACTGTTACCTTTGCATCTGGAAAGACTAAACTTGGAAGAGGCACAAAACCTCCTATTGTCTTTATCAATCTCCAGGTGAAAGCACTGACATTCAGGGAAGAAACTTTAAGCTGTTGCTGGGAATTTTTGATTGGTTTGGAGGACAGAAGAAGAAGAATCTGGATCTCTAAATGAGACAACCTGGTAGATACAAAGTCTGGACATCTGAACTAGTCACCTGAGACAGTTACCTTCGTAACTGGCCAAGGAATAGTCATCACCAAAGCACAGGTCAAACCATCATAAAGTACATCTGACATGCCAGATGAGCTGTGCCCCAAATAAGTTCATGTCACTCTGTTGCCCACAGCTCCGAAACACTGTCTCCTAGCACTTGCATGGTGGCCTGCTTTGTCGAGATATAAAATTGGTTAAGATAAGTACCATTTCATTCTTAAGTCCAAAAATGACCCTTGAGACAAATGGACCTAAGACCCTAAGACAAATGGACTTCTTTTACGTCTTTTTACAACTTCCTCTACTGCAAATCCATGTGCTACATGTGCCTGTAGGACATTATGGTCCTGGGGTGAGGTCTGGATAGAAATAGATGCTCTGGACCAAACTCTTTCTCTGGTATGTAGAAAATTGTTGAACTCAGAGATAGCTGATGATGAAGACAAGTTTAATGCACTCGGTAGATTTATATTTTTATAAGTCATGGCTCAGACTGGGCCTCGACAGTCTATTCTTCAATGTCAAATCCCCAGGGAGTGTAATTTCCAGAAATGTTTAATGACTATTTAATAACAGCTGCATAAAATATCTCTGATCATATTTTAATATTCCCAATGACAGAATTGTTCAGTGCTGAAGTATTTTATATTTATAAAAAGTATATCACTCCTTTTTTGCAGAGCTGCCCTTAAAGCAAACCCTGGCCATGCAGCATAACCGTCTCTCTCATCCTGGCTGAAAGGGCAGCCCAGGTACTAACTACACAAAGCAGAGGGAAGAAAGGAAGCAAGGAGATGCTTTGTTTGTTCATAGGATCTCACAGAGACAAAACCTGCGACTGGCCTTTTAAAAAGACTGGAAAATCTTACCACTTAAGCATTTGCAAGTGGGCAGGTTAAGACAAGATATGAGTAATGAGATTCCTTGCTTGAGGGCACCAGCTGATCACTTCAGGGGTGCAAGGCAAGAATTATCTCTGCGATGGCTGCCCAAAGAGCTCAGAGTAGACGCTGACATATGTTACTGGAGTACTTGGTCTTTCCTCAAAACATAAGTTGCTGCCCAGAGACGGGATACAGCTCTGCAGAGGGTCTTCACACCTGAACTGCATCCAACCTTTCCCTTCTGAGCAGCCAAGGCAAAGCAGGTACAGCAGGTGCCACCTGCACCTCCCTTTCTGTTTGCCTGAGCCTGCCAGAGGCACTTGAGGCTCCCCTTTGTGTCTGCAGTGTTGCTGCTCTCCTCCCAGCTCAATCTGGCTGCCTTTCACTTTGCTTTGAGTTGTGGAGCCAAATCCCACTAGTACCTTGTGATGGTGTCCTCCCCAAGCCCCGGGATTAAACTGTAACCCTCAGTAGGGGTTGTGATGGCTGCATTCAATTTACTCTGGAATTTGGGGAACAGATATCAACAGGGTAGCTGAGGGTGGTCTGGAATGGTGACCCTAACATCTTGCTGGTATGCAATTGTAAGTCTTACTTACAGTCTTACTCCATAGCAAGTGGACAGCCCAGGGCCTGCTGAGTAATCCTGCATGGCAGTGGGCTGCATGCCAGGATCTCCCCTTGAGTAGGGATATCAAGGTTATTTCTCAGTGTTTAGAGAGTCCGTATGCATCAGATACTCAGTGGTTAATAGATGCTAAACTTTGAAATCTTAGCTAAGTGATATAAAAGATTGATTGTGTATATATAATCCTTCAGACATAAACTATTGACCAAACTGGGACTAGGATTGGATCCAGCTACACCTAGATTCCACTCTGAACAGTATTTTAGTATGGAAGGGGATTCTTCATGGGCCTCATGACTCAACAGGAGGGTCTCCCTGATAGTTGTGTCTGACTCTGCCCTGCATGCAGTAAATCAAGTTTACCTTGCCATCAAATCTATTAAACCACTGTTGCATTTACCATTGAAATTTTTTAGCTAACCAATTTAGATCAATAAAGTATGTTGCAGCTGCTCTCTTAGAAGTGAGGTGGATGACTCCATCTGTGACACACCTGTGAGGTAACTTGCCTTGCAAGAGATGTGTGCTAAGTTGACATGAACCAAGCCACTTGTTAATGTAGATGTGATAAATACGGTTCTGTCTTCAGCTCAAGACCTTCCTAATGTAGAAGATCTTATTTTTCTCTAGTCAGACATCACCTGGAGCCAGCTGATGGCAGCTCCCTGCTTCCAATATCAGCAAGGTATCACTACTGGTCATGTGCCCCATTTTGTACAGTGGCTGTTGGGGTCCATACTACTCATAGGGTCATCTGTAATATCCCTAAATAATCCCTGGTCCTAAACAGGACTATCTGCAGGTCAAGCATGCTGAGACGTTTACAGCCTTCAGGTAGGTGATAGAAATACTTTAAAGCAATTCCCTTGTAAGTGAAATGTGTGTGTCTGTATATGCATGTGTGTATGAAATAAAACATGAAGAGAAACTTTACATGAGTGTTCTGACTATTAAAAACCAGTTTCCGCTAAATGGATTGTCAGCCCAGTTGATTCAGGTTCTTGGCTTCCATAATTTGCTACTAGTTCTAACAGCTGCCATTCTTCTAATGATCAGGTTGCTGTGAGCTGGGGAAGCAAAATATGTTCTTAAAGAACTTTGCATTCCTAAAGGGGATTGGAGTAATCTTAGACTTTGTTATATTTACATTTTTAACTGAATTAGTGAACCTGTTAATATGTGTAGCAATTAGACTTTGCAAATAGACATGGTTCCAGAATAAACCTTTTTTTAAATGTGTCTATCCCCATAACTATCAGAAAACAATTTTCTTTACATTAATTACATGTACATTTAAATTCCATTCTGAATGGGCTTCACCAGTCTGAGACCTTTGAAGGGCAGCTACCTCTGAGGAGAAACACCCCTAAAAACTATTCAGTCCATCGCAGAGTATTGATAGGGAAGAAAATTCTGTTGAAAGTCTTGAATGTTTATGTTTGTTCTTGCAAAAAATTTTACAGGACACTTATGTCTATCTGGAACTGACATTTCCTAAAGTTGTCTGTAAAAGAACATTCCATGGCAACCTAGAGGTTTCATTTTGTCTGTCCTGGCTGCTTTCTAAAAAGGAACAGTGTCTCTTTAAAATTCTAGCATTTACGGTAAATCTAAGCTTATGCACAAAAGCACTTGTAAATTCATTGATTCAGTATTGATGATTTTATTTTTACCAAATGAAAATGTAGAATTCCCGGTATCTAAAGTATTCCTTTGCACACTGTGACTTTAGTACAAGCTGTATATCAATTCCAGAGAATTTACTTGTAGCATTCTTTTAAGTGATTGAGTGACATGACTGTTGCAATTCATGTAATCCAGACTTCTTGCTGTGTTGCAGGAAGTAACAGGGTACAGAACTCTCTCCTTTCTGTATGTGGAGATGCTTGGTCAGTCAGTTGTACCAGAAAGTTATCATTCTATAGATTCTTGTAATACCTAGATCTGTCTTCTAATAGCTGGCTGACAGCTTATGCCTAATGAGCCTTACAAGGCACTACCAGAATTAGTATGGCTGCTGCCTCATCCTTTGAACAGCATCCATACTACTATGAACAAGTCTAGATTAACCCAGTCAGGCAGCTAAGCCCCAAGCAGCCACTTTCTCATTCTTTACCCATGGGATGGGGGAAAGAATTGGAAGGGTAGAAGGGAGTGTGCTGGTTTGGGCTGGGATAGAGGTTATTTTATTCATAATAGCTGATATGGTGTTATGTTTTGGATTTGTGTTGGAAAAAGCATTGATAACAGATGGATGTTTTAATTACTACTGAGCAGAGTTTACACAGAGGCAAGGCCTATTCTGCCTCTCACCCCATCGCACCAGTGAAGAGGCTGGAGGTGCAGAAGAACCTGGAAAAGGACACGGTAGGGACAGCTGAGCTCAACTAATGCTAGGGACATCCCAGATTTTATTGGTGGCATGCTCAGCATATAAAGCTGGAGGAAGGAGGAGAAAGAAAGGGGTGTACATTTGGCATGATGGAGTTTCTCTTCCCCAGTCACCATTACACATGACGCATTCCTGCTTTCCTAGGGATGGCTGAACACCTGGCTGCCCATGGAAAGTGAGGAATAAATTCCTTGTTTTGCTTTGCTTGCATGAGTGGCTTATGCTTTAGCTATTAAATTGTCTTTACCTCGACCTATGAGGATTTTTAGTAAATTTACTATCTTGGAACCCTTTGCAAATTCCCAGTGGAATGATCATAAAATCATAAAATGGCTTATAGTGGAAGGGACCATTCATCTAATCCAATCCCCCTGCCATGGACAGGAACATTTTTCATTAGATCAGGTTGCTCTGTGCCTGTTCAATCTGTCCTCAAACAATATCAGTGATGGGGTACACATAACTTCTCTGAGAAACCTGTAGCAGGACCTCACCACACTTATAATAAAAATTTTCTTATTCTAATCTAAATCTACCTATTTAAGCTTAAAGCTGTTGCCCCTTGTCCTGTTAGGCCCTGGTAAAAGGTCTCTTTCCATCTTTCTTATAAACTCCCTTTATATATTTAAAGGCCACAATAAAGTCTTCCCAGAGCCTTCTCTTCTCCAGGCTGAACAACCCCCGAGATGGTGGCTTTGTGCCCATGGTGCAGATAAATGGGGCATGATGATATCTTTGCAGACAGAGACATTAAAGTTTCACACAGAAGAGCAAAATGAATGGGCTGGGAGTTTTCACATATTGAGAAAGACAGGCACACCTGCTTCTGCCCATCCGCAGCCTAGTCCTGAGATCCCTAGGTAGGGATGGTCCTTTTTTCTACCCCAGCCCTAGCTCTGTTCTAGAAAATACTGTCTGACCTCTTATGTAGGTAGACCGTGGGATTTCCCCAGGCAAGATACCCCTTAAGGGCTAGCTTCAAACCCAGATCAAAACATCTGCATCCATCCAGTATGTGCCCAGCATCAGCTGCATGGGGCACACAAACGTGGGGACATAATTGATCTACTGTTGATTCCTTGAGGCACTGAAAAGAACATCATGATCCCCTTTGGGATACCTTGTGAGGACAGAAAGAGCATTTTTGAACAGTTATTTGTGAGCCAGCCCCCCTTTGGTCTTTTGCATGGAAGACACACGGCTGTTTTGAAAGGAGTCTGAAAGGGATTTATTTATTCATGTGGTCTCTGAAAGGATCGGTAGGTTATCTCTTGCATCAAGCTGCTGAGAACTTGTCCTGTCACGTTGCCTAAATCAAAACACAGCTCCTAAACCTGCATGACTTCAATAACCTTAGTGGAGCCTTGTTGGCTTTGATGGAACAAGTGGACACGACATCAGATGCCAAGTATTTGCTTGTCATCTCCATTGTAGCTTCACTTCACGATGCTTGCTGCACTACAGAAATCTGTCACAGACTAATCTGCTTGGGATGTCAAGGAAGCCAGAGCTGAAGCCTTGATGTATGAATCTTCTATGCTGATAACTCTCTGCTGAGCTTTGATGAATGCATAAAGAGTTGGCAGATGAGTGGAGTTTTTGATTAACTGTGCTAGTCTATGCACACTCAAGCTTCAGTGAGATTGTATATTGTCAGCCCGCTGTCTCCTGTGTGCTGAATTCTCATTTAAGCTTTTGTATTTAACAGAAAATTCTGATTTCTCTTTCACTATGGAGTTTAAAATGAAGTTCAAATCAGACCTAATTTAAAGCATTCTAAAGACTGTCTAATAATTTCTGTCTCTGTAAGTGGCTTTGAGATGGGATTACCTTTAATGTTTATAACTTCTCATATTAACATTTGCATTAATGCCTTTTCCTTAACAAGACAAAAATATTTCTCTACAAAGCACATCCATCTGGTGTTGTGCTCATGAATATTTTTGTACCAAGTATAAAGTTCCTCAATTTCTGCATAAAAATAAGTTAACTTCTGTTTTTAAAAGGCAACTTGAATGTAGTTGAATCATCCAGACACAGATGAAACCTTAACAATTACTAGGAAGGTTAAACTTATATCACAACATGCATCCTGAGGAAGGCAAACAAATATACAGAAAATTATGTATTTTCAGAGCTGTAAGAGAAGAGAAATAGATCATCCTGCTTTTCATGTAATAATTCTGCTTTCTAAAGCAGTGCCTAGACAGCCATCAAGATGGGGAACCATTATCATCATCATGGACAAATATTACAGGTAATACAATTTCTGTTCTGTTTTGCTAAAAGCAAAGTGAGGCTGTAGGAAAAAGGACAGACACACAATATAAGAAATATATTAAGCTATTAGTGTCCAAAGGAGAGTTACAGAAATGGTGAAGGGTCTAGAAGGGAAGCCATACAAAGAGTGGCTGAGGTCACTTGGTCTATTCGGCCTGGAGAAGGGAGACTGAGGGCAGACCTCACTGAGGTCTACAACTTCCTCATGAAGGGAAGCTGAGGAATGGGAACTGATCTCTCTGGTGATGAGTGAAAGGACCCAAGGGAAAGCCATGAAGCTGTGTCAGAGGAGGTATAAGTTGGATATTAGGAAAAGGTTCTTCACCCAGAGAGTGGTTGGGCACTGGAACAGGCTCCCCAGGGAAGTAGTCACAACACCAAGGTGATAGAGTTCAAGAAGTACTTAGACAATGAGCTCAGGCACATTGTGTGATTCTTGGGGCCGTCCAGTACAAGGCCAAAAGTTGGACTTTGATGATCCTTATGGGTCCCTACCAACTCAGGATATTCTAAGATTCTGTGATTCTATGATAATACAGAAATAGTCAACACTGCAAGGTGTAAGTATGGCCCCATGATGCCTTGCTGCATTTTATGTTTTCATATTGTGGTTTGCGGTTTTCTTTCCCTAAGTATTGAATATGTACTTACAGTCCTTGGTTTTTATCAAGTTTCCATTCAGTTAGTGTGTCAGACTGTCAGCTGGTACAAATCATCCTGGTTTAACTGTTTTCCTGCTTCAGATTAGCTGAGTACAGCTCAGTACATTGTGAAGACACTTCTCAGAGCCAACATCAGATCTCATTTTTGTAGCACAGCTGTGTTGACTATGGGAGTTAATCCAGTTTGCAACAATGCAGGCTAGGTCATACCCTGTCTCTGACCCATGAGCTTATACCTCTTCGTACTTGATCTCAGCTTGTCAGTATGATGGCAGTAAAGCATTTGCCGGATGAAGTTATATGGCTTCATTTGCCATTCTTCTGTAGTCTCCCTTGCTGCTATTTTTTCCAATTAAATCACTACAGATAATTAACTCAAAAGTATCTATTATTTAAGAATTATTATATATTACAGTTATTCAATAATTTTAATACATTGTCTCACTGCTCTATCTTGAAAACTTTCTGCTAGTGTGTGCTCTACTTTAGGAAGCCATCTCTTTTAACTATTATTTGTGTACAGCAATCCTCTGTTATTTTAGCTTAGTTAAACAGAGCATAAAATCTAACTCAATACAACATAAAAGATCACAATAGAGCAATTTATTGAGGTACATAATCTCCATTGTATAAAACTCCTGGAAAGGAAGGGACAAGAGGGGAATAGCATGCACTGGGTTTTACCTGCCATGTTTTGCATTCCTCAGTGCATATGTTTCAAAGAAGCCTCTCTGCCTTTTCTACTTCGTTTTCATTATGATGGACAATGGTAGCACTTACTGCCTCCACCCTTTCCTGTACCCTTTTCTGTTTCTAACCATGAAGGACCAAGTCAAAATTCACGGTCAGGCTGTGATACTGGGGGTTTGCTATTTGCGTGGTTCTGCAACCTGATTGTATTGACAATGTTTAAGTGTGGTTAAAGCCTCTCTATATCCTGTTAGCTGCTGTTCCTGCAGAAACCCCTAGGAGGTCTTTAGGAAGAATTGGTCACACCTGAAGGGTTTCGAAAACACAATTTTCAATGTCCTTTATAGAGATAGTGCCATTTACAAGTATTTCTAGCAGAATGCCCCTCAGTGCCCAACAGATCAAGGAGAAACCAATGAAGTGTAGTTGAAGTGTTTCCTTTATTGCTTTGGGGACCTCACAAATTTTGAGTTAGACATGAGAAATTAAAGAAAATAATTCCAAAGCCAGATAATGTCATTTATGTTGGGATTAAAAAGACATTAAAAAGCCTGTCCTCTACTACCAAAGCATGGTATGCACAATCCATTTGTTTGTAACAATCATCCCATCTCTACTGAAAGGTGTGTGAACCATTGAATGGTACAGAAAAGACAGTGAGAAGAGGAAAGGAGGAAAAATCCCACACATTATGAGTTAATAAAGGCTCTATTTCTTCATTACTTTTGAACAAAATGTAGCATTTCCATACAACAGTCTTCAGTGACTTTTAAGTAGTTTTTGAAAATGACCAAGTGCATTTCATGGTGCAGCCTTCTGTGGCTGGGGACCCTGAGCTCTGGTAACAGTGCTCTCAGTTGGTGATGATCCTTTCTTACCCTACTTGTTTTAATTTATACTGTCTACTTAAAATTTCATCCATTTTAAAGAGTTTCAAATAATTTGGGTATTTGTCTACTTAAAGTGTTGCTCCAAATTCTGTGATTTTATACTCTAATTATTTTTTTTAAAAAGGGAAAACATTAGAATACTACGTTTTCTACAGTTCTCGCTACTTTGGTTGCTTTGCTCAACACACTTTTAAGAGGTCAGTTTTCATAAATACTTTCTTGGAGAGGCAGTCCCCTCAGAATTGTTTCAGTTGGACTGGTGAATGACCTTGATCACCATGGATGTGACGCATTTTATATAAATTATTGCTCTGAATGCAGGGTGTCAAGCTATCATAGCTTAGACTTTATCTAAAGCACTTGGAGAGAAAGAGTCATCTCTTTTCAGGTTGTTGAAAAGGCCTTTTACTGAAGACTTCATGGAGGAAAATATTTCTAAGTTCTAGAGATTATAGAATCATAGAATCATTAAGGTTGGAAATGAGCTCCAAAATCATCAAGTCCAATCTTTGACTAAACCATATAATGAACTGTCACATCTACTCATCTTTTGAACATTTTCAGTGATGTTGATTCTACCACTCCAGCATTGGTAGCCTCTTCCAATGCTTAAACGCTCTTTCAGTGAAGAAATTTTTCCTGCTATTCAACCTGAATCTCCCTTGGTGCAACTTGAGGCATTTCCCCTTGTCCTGTCACTAGTTGCCTGGGAGAAGAGGCTGACCCCCACCTTGCTACAACCTCCTTTGAAGTAGTTATACAGAGTGATAAGGTTCTCCCTGAACCTCCTTTTCTCTAGGTTAAATAATAACAGCTTTCTTAGCCACTCCTAATAGAGTTTACATTTCAGACCCTTCACCAGCTCCACGGTCATTCTCTGAACACATTCCAGCAGTTCAATGTCTTTCTTGTTGTGAGGGGCAAAAAACTGATCACAGGATTCAAGGCATGGCCTCACCAGTGCCGAGTACAGGGGAATGATCACTGCCCTGGTCCTGCTGGCCACGCCATTGCTGATACAGGTCAGGATGCCACTGGCCTTCTTGGCCACCTGGGCACACTGCTGGCTCATGTTCAGCCACTGTTGACTAGCACCCACAGGTCCTTTTCCTCTGGGCAGCTTCCATCCACTCTGCCCCCAGCCTGTAGCACTGCCTGGGGTTGTTGTGACTGAAGTGCAGGACCTGGTACTTTGTCTTGTTGAACCTCATACAATTGGTCTTGGCCCACTGATCCAGCCTATCCAGTTCCCTCTGCAGAGCCTTCCTGCCCTCCAGCAGATCAACACTCTCACCCAACTTGGTGTCATCTGCTGACTGACTGAGGGTGCACTTGATTCTCTCATCCAGATCATTGATAAAGATATTAAGCAGGACCGGTCCCAGTACTGAGCCCTAGGGAACATCACTGGTGACCAGTTGCCAACTGGATTTAGTTCCATTCACCACCACTCTCTGAGCCCGGCCATCCATCCAGTTTTTCGCTCAGCAAACAGTGCACCTGACCAGGCCACAGGCAGCCAGCTTCTCCAGGAGAATGCTGTGGGAAATGGTGCCAAAGGCTTAACTAATGTCCAGGCAGACAATATCCACAGCCTTTCCCTCATCCAGCAAGCGGGTTACCTGGTCGTAAAAGGACATCAGGTTGGTCAAGCAGAACCTGCCTTTCCTAAGCCTGTGCTGGCTGGGCCTGATCACCTAGTTGTCCTGTATATGCTATGTGATTGCACCCAAGATATTCTGTTCTATAACTTTCCTCAGCACAGAGGTTAGGTTGACAGGACTCTAGTTCGTGGGATCCTCTGATACATCAGTCATCAGATGCTTCAGTCCACCTACTTTACTAACTAATTTTAACATAGGATGAAAGGACTGCTACACTTTCAATTAAAGAAAAAAAAGGGCTGCAAAATAAAGGTGAGTGAACCACAGTGAGAGGGAGTGTTCTCTGACAGCAGGTGCCAAAGCTATCTGCCCTGCCACTCCTCTTAGGCATCGTTGGGAACTGGGGCGAGGCTTTTGGGACTGACAGCTAGACTGAGATTTTAGGTCACATCTTGACAGTTGAGGATGACTTGCCAGGCCAGGTGAAAGCCATATTTGGTCCCAGTTTGGACCAGATAACTTGACTGGAAAACACTCAAATACCCATGAGAGCAATTTTATGTAGAGAAAAATACCTTGGTATTATTTCCAAGTAAAAGCCTGTGTCAACACTTCAGCAAAAATCTGATAGACCTGGGGTTTGTTGAGTACCACATTCTCATGAAATCCTTAAAAATGCAAGATGGGATTTTTCATAAAGTTCCTAATTCCAAAGGATTAGTGAGCCTGAGGCACATTCAAAATCCCATTCATAATTATCAAAATATCACACCACATATTCTGAATTCTGAAGAGAAATGTTGGTGTCTGTGGTTTCAGACTATTTTCTGTACTTTTTGCTGTGGGCACTAGCCATTTTAGTAACTGAATTTAAAATTTTTGTTAGTCTTCTTGGTTGTCTGAAAATACATATTTTTTATATTTCCATTCCAGCACCCTGAACAAACCCCAAATATCGTAGTAATCTGTAGGAATAAAATAGCGTGATAAACCATGGCACATGTTCTAACAGAGACTACAACCTATCTCCTATCATAAGTCTGTACTACTCATACTATTATAATCTGGGAAAAGAATTTCCAGTGCCACATGCTTTCAAGTCATGAGCAGGATCTTTGGTTAAATCAAATCTTTGTTTACAAAGCAAATTAATTCTCTTGACATGTAATTTTTGTGTTAACTGCTTGAAGACGTTTTATTTTTTGATTGGACAATTTGTTAAAGAAACTGAATTAGACTCATCCTAGATGTACCATTGAACTTATTTTGGTACCCTTTTAGATATGAAGAAATATGTTTAGATTTCAAACCAGAAAATTCCTATGAAGTAAGGGATAAAATCTTCTGTATTGCAGCAGTCTTAGAGGGGTACTCTAAAGTGTTAAAAACCTTTTTTAATTTTTTATTTAGGACTGGTTTCAATGTACTTTGCATTTTTGTTCTAGTGAATCATCATTTTTCAATGGAAAAAGAAAATCAGCATAAATTTCTTAATCAGCCCCATGAAAAAAAAACAAACCAGCCACTGCCTCCGCTGCACAGAGCTGTTTAAGGTCAAAGTAACTCAGTGAGGCATTTCATCAACTGATGTGAAACAGCAGTTTCCCTGAAGACAACAGAGACACGTTGATTTACGGCTGCTCAGTGTCCATGTAGATTTTCTGAGTTTTCCATGGCACTTATGCCTTCTGATGATTTATGTTAATGAGGCTCCCCTAGACATGTCTTCAAGGTGGTCATGATGGAATATAGCCAACAAACAACTTCTGTCATATGAGATCTACTTGGATTAAACAAGTGAGATAAACCCACACAATGGGTCAAGCCAAAGATCCACCTCCCCATCCTCCTTTTGTCTCCAGCAACATTCAGTAGCAGATGGTTTGAGTTGAGTGCAAAGTGATCCTTTGGCCAACGTATTGCTCCCTTCTTGGCTTTCCAAGAAAATCACCACAAGGGTCTTTCTATGCTTTGTAAATGTCTTTCGTAACATTAAAACCAGACAATTAATAATACGCTAAGAAAAAAGCTTTCTTGTGCTTCAGTTAAGGTTGGTTTCCAGTTTTACCAGTTTGGATAATTTCATTTCCATACAATGAAAGAGAATTAATTCAATGAACAGGAGAATAAAATGTGTTTCAAACATTTAGTTTTAGCTATTTAAAAGTGAGATTTACAGGGATTAATTACACTGGCATCACAGACATATGACTGCAATTTTGACTTGCCTGTGGCAAACCAAATTTCGCATCTCATCAGCTCACTCCTTGAAGCAGCTTTATGCAAGTGATCAGCTTGAAACCTTCAGGTCTGTTTCTAGTTACTTCAGGAGTCCATCAGGAATTGCAGTCAGAATACTTTTGTTTGTATTAATTCTTGCGATTCTGTTTTTGTTGCTCCAGGCAAGCCCCAGAAGCAGGTGTGATACCATCTATTCTTTTATATGAACTGGATCAGAACTGCCAAGAGAAAAAAATTCTTCATTCTCTCCTAACACTTTAATGTCCAACCAGATATCAGTTGAGTTAGAGGAAGGAAGGAAGGAAAGAAGGAAGGAAGGAAAGAAGGAAGGAAGGAATCTCCCTTCTTACTGTTAATATGTTTTGCACCAAATATTTGACAAATAAGCAATATGAGCAAAATAAAAATTGGCTGCTTACTCCTTTGCCACCTTTCAGGATGATCAATTATTCAGCAGCTGAGAGAGAGGCATGAAGCGTATACACTTTAAGTGATAACCTGTCCTTGGGCACAGCATATCTGAATGCAATAAAAGCAGTAAAATTAATGCAGACTTCTCCTTAAAGAAGTATGCCATTGTACTGAAGAGTGACAGCAAATATTCTGGCCTGGGATTCCTGCTCTGGTAAAGATCAAGTAGGAAATTGAGATCCTCAGCTGTTGTAAAATGGCACAACACTACTCACTCTCTCCCTCCATCTTTCTCTTTTTTTCTTGTTGTACAGCTTAGTTACTTTTTCCCAACTTTTTCCACATTGTGCAAATCCCTGGAGGCTGTATCAAGTATTTTTCTGACTCCATCAAAAGTTCAAGCTTTTTTAAAAATTAACAAATATGACAATACTCAACTATTTTAAAAATAAGAAAGGTCAGCATAGATTTTTAATTTTATTGTTTACAATTTCAGTAATTTTTATGTAGAAAAAAGTCTTTATGGAGAATTGTTGAAAAAGTGAACTTTTCCCTTCCCAAGAACCACAACCCACTTAAATGATATGTTGGACACCATATTGAGTAGCAAGGTAATATTGCGCTTGAGTTCCTCGAGCTTCTGTAAGACTCCTAGATGAGGACCTGAGACCTTGTTTCTTATTAGTATTTTTTTCAGTTTCTTCCAAGACTTCTTATTTTGACAGATCAGTTTAAGATGATCCCTAAGGCTCATCCCTTATTTAAAAAAACAGAGAGAGAGAAATCAGTGTGGGAACTACACAGTTTTTCTGAAAGGAATTTTCACATAAAGAATTTAGGTTTGTGTTGTGGTCTTACCTTCCCTGAGTACTCATTTTACACTTCATCTAATAAGCCAATACTCTCCTTGGCAAGCGTCCTGTTTCTGAAGTGTTCAGAACATTTATTTTTGTTTTTATGCCTTAAGTGAGGTCCCTCTAAATTGTTTTTGGCTTGCCCTATTATGGTTTAACACTTCATTCATCCATTTATTTTGTGAATGCTTCATTTTCCACTGACTTAGCCCTGAACTTGCTGATGGCTTATGAGGCAGCAGTAAAACTGAAGGACTTGCAGGTCATTTCTATATGGAGCACAAAGTAGAAAGAGCATTATTTTCTTACAGTAATTGATAGACTTTGCTTAAAATGATGAACATGTAAGTAACCTTCCAGACAGAGGTATAGTACATTTCAGGTTGAAGGGGACTCTGGAAGGTCCCAAATAGCAGGATCAGCTCTGAAGTCAGAATGGATTGCTCGGGGGTTTATCCAGTCAAATTTTCAGTACTTCCAAGAATGGAGACCGTACAGCCTTTCTGGGCCACCTGTGCCACTGCTCGACTGCCCTCACGGGGAAAATATTTTTCATTATATGTAGTTATAACATCATCTGTTCCCTGTCCTCCCCCCATGGAACTTGATAACCTCCTTGCAGGCAATAGCAAGCTGCCAGTAAGTCCCTCCCAGTAAAGTTGTCTCTTCTCCAGGCTGAAAAAGGCCAGTTCCTTAAGCCTCTTCCCATCAGGCATTTGCTCCAGCCCCTTGACCATCTTGATGGACTCCACTGAACTATCTCAAGCTTTCCAATGTCTCCCTTGTACTGGAAGGCTCATAAATATCCAGTAATTCTTGTCTAAGCATTCCTTTCTTGCTGCTGCAAATTAATGGCTTGTGCCACTGTCTCTCAAGAGTCAACCACATTTTTTGGTGTCTGAAAGCTGTTCGCTTTCTCTCAATGCAACTATTAAGTAGTTCACAGTCTTGGCCAAAATTAGCCATAGAATCTATGACTATGTCTAAACTAGGGAAGATAGAAGGGTGCCCAAGTCCCCTTGTGGACATTACCTTGCAATGAGAGAGATGTGTTGTGCATCAGGCACTCTATCACATACTGATTTCTACAGAAAAGAGCAAAAAACTTGGACAGTAGTTTGCCATATGATGTAGCTTGTTGGGTGTGTGTAGGCACTACCCATATGATGTGAAAGGGAGTGGGGACTCTTATTCCCCTGTGTGCAGCCACTGAAAGTACAACTCCAAAAGGTCTAATGAAGAAGTCAGAAGAGGACCTTAGACATCATTGTGATGCTCTGAGAGGCAGTCATGACATGGTTTCCTGCTTTTGTTTTAATTTTTTAATCATAGCTTTCAGGTGTGACTACCAGGAGTGAAGTGCCTTCCGTGGATAATCCTACTGATGAGTTTGTTTCCCATTTATTATGGAGGGCAAAAAAGCAATGGTCATTTATATAAGCTCACTTCTTTCTGCTGCTGGTTCTTCATGGAACTCTGACTGCAAGAGGAATTATCTGGGTCTGGAATGCCAGATGTGTCTCACCAGTACTGTGCAGGGAAGGATCACCTTCCTTGATCTGCTGGCCATGCTCTGCCTGATGCAGTCTAGGAGGCTGTTGACCTTTCATGGTGCAAGGGCATACTTCTCCTCACTATTCCTTCTTCCCACCCAGACACTGAGGATGTAGAGAAATATCTCCAAACAGGCCAGAGTGGTCAGTCAGTGCCTTATCCACTTCCACAACCAAAGCATGGAGGACCAAGAAACACACCTGCTGAATCACTTATTTCTAAAAAGAACCACATCACAACTAACCAGAATCATTTTTTTTTTTTAAGATGTAGATCCTTATCCAGCACTGCTGATAAGAAAATTTCCTTTGGAACAGACTGCTGATGCAATATTATATAGACTATAAATTGTCTTCCAAAGCCCTGTAAACTTCCCTGTGCCAGATTCTCACCAGGGTCTAGCCCACAGTACCACCTAGTGGGAGACGGAGATATGACTGTGCCCATCCCAAAAACGCTCTTAGACATTGACATTTCTTCCTGATCTCCGTAGAGAGAGAAGTGTATGAAACATCCTCCTTTGTAGGCGTGGAAGTAGTACTATGTGGGATAGCATGAGAAGAACTCACCTTATTAGGGATTGAGACGAGTCATAGAGCTCTGACGATGAAATTGCCTACCTGGAACACTTCATAATTGTGATTACTTTTCCCGAAGATGACCTGTTAAGAAGATTCATGTTTACTGCTCTGTAAAATTAAGTGGGTTTAACCCTGGGGAAGATATGAAGAATGTATCTGAGACTTCTGAAGACAGCAGGGGCAGCTTGCTTTCTCCTGAGATGCAAAGCCAGCAGCAATTCTCACCCTTCTGTAGAAACTGCTCGCAGTTAAGAGTACACATATCTGACCTTGGTATGCGTACTCCTTCTTGGGCAACTGCTTACTGCAGTTCAGGTACCTTCCTTTACAGGATCATCAAGCAGGAATGAACACTGGACAGTGCATTTACACTGTCCTCAAATGATTTCTGCTCTCAGTTAATTTATGTTTTGGACAAGAACACTGCAATGCAGATGGGTTCAATAAGAAAAAAGTAGAATACCGTATTTTAACACCTAATACTCAAATTCTTGCATTGACTAGCCTCTCATACCTACACACTCACTCTAGAACTGGCCCGTGCAAAGCTTTCTGTATATTCTATCATGGTTATTTATGCACTATAATTAAGTCAAATTAAATTAAATTTAAAAGGAAATAACCACTCCAATTTCCACAAAGATCATTCCCTAAGAACTATATCTGAGGCAAATTGCAGTCTATACTAACAGCAATTATTGTGAAGCTGTTCAAAGAAGTAAGAAAAAATTATTTTTTGATTTTCTAAAACACATAAGTGAAAGGTCTTTTTGTTTGTACCAAACATACCGAAAGTGAAAAAAACCTTCCTCTGTTGCTCTCTAGGCATCTTACAGAAAGGTTATGAGAACTAGAAATAAGAAATCTAGACCTTAAAGACTGGCATTTCTTAAAACACATCCAATAGTGAGCTCTGATACAAGCAGCTTCAGTGGCTGAAATGAAAAGAACAGGAGATGGGGTTGAGTTATGCAGCGTCACACACTGGAGGAGATGAGCTGAGGTGAAGGAGGATGGCCTCTCAGGCAGCCAGGTTTCCAAGGAAGGTTCTAATCTGTGAAGAACTTGAGTGCACTGATGAAGTTGTACACCTTCAAAGGAGAATGCAGCATAAGAACTCAAAACAGGTGAGCTTGTTTTCTCAAATGTACCCACTCTTTTTTGGTCTTCAGACTCTTCCACATCTAGTTTCTTATTCACACGTTTAATTTTCAAAGGATTGAAAATGTAAAAATTAAAGGAATTTAAAAATGTCTATGTAAAACTTCCTATAGGAATTTCTAGCCCTAGCCAAGCCTGCACATTTTTAGTATGGTAACCAATATTAAGTATAATTTACATAAACCCATTTTTGTCAACGAAAGACAGTCTATCAGTTTAAGAACTCATATGATTTATTATTAATGCTTTTGGTCATGGACTCCAGGTTTCTCCCCCCTCAGCTCAAATAATTATATAGCTGTCTGGGGACAAATTACTGCTCTTCTGAGTATGGTCTCTGAAAGCTGAAACGAAGAAACAAAGGGGGAAAGACAATTTGCATGATCAGTTCTATTTGTACTCAGCATAACTTGCCTTCTACTGCAGTATTTGGATTTTAGTGAAATTCTAAAAAATCTTCTGGGAAAAAATCTTTAATCAACTCTAAAGAGTTTCCCTTTAGCACTAAAACATTTGAGGTACTCTATCACCATTGTAGGTCTTGTTTCTAAAAGGTGGTTTATTGCAAGTAACAGAAAGTGAGTCGGACTCTTCAACAAACACGTAATTTTCTGTTTGGTAACACAGCATGCTCTGTGACAGTAGACTTGCTGTGAAGTTGCTAAATTCACCAAACAGTATGCCTTCCAATGGATGACAGTATCAATATCTGACAGAAATTTGACTGCTATGAAGTGTAAAAGGAAGAAACTGTTCATTTTAACATATAAAATAAAGGCATTTGTAAAACAAAAAAGAAATGTATTTTAAAGACATTCAGATATTACTGCACAATCTTCATTATTTTCAAAGGTTTTGCTATTCTTTAAAGGTTTTTTCACTTTGCATTTTGTCACTGATTTCTATTGATAACAATTTACACTTCCTGAGGATATACGCCTTTCTCAAGTATTCAAAAGAGAGTGCTTACAGAGCAGTAATGTGTGTTTTCTAGGATCTCTTTATATAACTTAGTCTTACAAGTTCCTATACCCTTGAAACTGAATAGCAGAACAGACTCCCTCAAACCATAGTCAGAGCATTAAGGCATTTCCAATGTTTTTATTTCTTATGTTTCCTGATTCATACTTGTGAATGGCCTATGATTGCAATACAGCTGCACTTTGGTGGTAATAAACACTCTACAGTTCTATTTTTTACTGCCAAAAATATAATTCCTATGATATAGAGTAGCAGCTACCTATAGTATCTTTCATTTAGATTGCAGTATTGGGTAGAAAGAAAACACATTATACAAGGCATATAGACAATAAGTATCAAGGAACACATGAGAAGTAAATTCTTTTTCCTCTTTAGGTCACCTGGGAGCCATCCAAAACATCAGGGTTATAACGAGAGACATGAGAAAGAAAGATTAGTGAATCACTTAATCAAAATAAGTATAAAGCATACTGCTTAATACATGGCAAATGTAATATACAGCTCTCAGGGTTTTGGTTTGTTTTTTGTTCTTGATGATAATACTACATAACTAAAAATCTAATAGATTTCAAGCTGACAAACTAGTTTGAGATTTAAATCAGTTTTTTGTCCTATGCTGAAAAAAATAAAGACATCACAGACACCTAGGAAGAGAGTGCCTTTTATATCTGTAACAAGCCTGATGGGCTCCCAAAGGACTTCTGTCAAAACAAAAATATAATTTGATGCTCTAGCTATAGCTAAACATTAAGAAGGTTGGGGTTTTTTTCATATCAATCATAGAACATCTCAGAAAGAGCAAAAGCAAACAGACAGTTCTAGTAAAGTGGAAGGACTCTAAAGCAAGAGAAGAACCAAACAAAAGGAAATTTAATCAAGCTGGCTAACAGTACTTTGCACTCAAGAGAGAGAAGGTGCCCCGACAGAAATGCATTGCCTGCATCTCCTGAGAACAAAACTCCTGATGCTGTGAGCTGAGAAATATTACACAGTTCTAAATCTGTGGCAGAAGTAAATGACAGAAGAAGTAACAAACCTCCAGAGACAGGCCAATTCTTACGTGGCCTATCAGACAAGCTATCAGTAAGAAACTGAATCAGTACCTGGCCCTGCAATAGAAATATAGTGTGGTAGGTCTGGAGGAGTCTCTTTTACATCTATTCTTTGTGACAAGATCAATATCTGAATATTAGTAGAATCAGTTAGGACTTCCTGACTAAATATATACAAAGAGGATACTTGAAGACAGAGACTTTAAATAATATTTATATTTACACTCAGCAATATGGAAGGCACATTTGAAGCTTACAATTAGGAGAGGAAAAAAAACCCCACAAACTAAAACATGAAAATTCCCACAAAGGTTCTACTAATGACTTATTTCAGAGTTTCTACAACTCATTAAAGTACATTTTTCTTTTCTATAACAAGCAAGATGGGTCATCAAAGCCACCTACTACATCTCTGGTCTTTACTTTCTGGGCAAGTTAGGTTAAAATACAATGTATTACTTTTCAGACATCTTTGCCCTAACATAGGTAGTTATCTGAACAGCTGAGTATCTGTATTTCTCTACCTGTCCACAAAAGAGAAGCCAGAACTACTGAGAGTCAGTTGATCCCTCAGTTTTGAGATACATGAAAGCTGAAATCCAGTCTAGTTTATGGAAAAATGTTGGACCAAAAGGGAAAGTTGCAACGTGTTCTTTACGTGTGTCTAGGGGAATTGAAAGCCCAAGCTGCCTTCAGCAAAACTTTTCATCTCCAAGAAAGTCTAGTATAGCAGAATCCTTTCTCTGGCCAAATCGCCCTGTAAATTCTCACGAAGCTCGCGCATACATTTATACAAGGGCTTGCTGTTCTGTTGGAGACTTTGTCATTTTCTTCCAAATTTTCTAAATCTGCTACATTTTTATTCCTCAGTGAATCAGAGTTAAATGCATAAAGGAAGATGACACAATTATCTGAAAAGTATCACATAAATCTATTCTTCTTTTAGACAGGATTCAATTTTAAAAATGTATGTGCACTTGTATCAAATTATTTTAGGACAGCTTTTTATTAGAAGAACAACTAAAATAGGAACGTTCTAAATAAAGACAAAAGACCAAGTTTAAATAATGAACAAGAGAGAAGAAGAGAGAAAAATACTTTCTTCAGGAAGTTGACCTGGAGATGTGGCCAGTCTTTTCTCTGCTTTGCTTCTCCCTCCTTCAAGCCATCAATGAAAAATATCAGGAAAGTGAAATATAATCTTAATTTAAATACTACTTCCAAATGAATATAAAATAGATATATCAGAGCTAAGACATCTATTTTGTTTTCTAAGCAAACTAAGAAAGTGTTTATTTGCCTTTGGCTTTTAAAAATATCTTCATGTGGTGACTATGTAATTCCAGTTAAAAATTAGACACTTTCAATTCTTACATTGAGACTTTATAATTCGTCAGTAATGCTGCTTCCTGCTGGGTTCTGGGTTTCCTCCTTCTTTTGGGATTTTGTCTAATTGCACCCCAATGCTATGTCAGCATCCCAACATGATACATCATGAACCAGTGAAATCAAACGAGTATCCTGCACTAAGAACAAGACTCCGGGCATCTGTCGCATCACAGATCAAAAGCATTATTATACCCCTCTGTTATTCATTTAATAACTGGATGAAAACCTCTTTTGTTTGTCTAAGGTATTGTTTTTCTATCTTGGGCCTTTATGTGAACATTCTTGCTGAAATTTAGCACAGTTTCATAAATATTTTTTACAGTAACTTCTAGATAACAATTGTGATAGTAGTCTAACTGAATTTGTAACTTCACTTGAAGTTTATGACGATCCTATTATTTCCTACCAATACAAAGGAATATAATTACAAGTAAAACATCATTAAAGCAGAATGAAACGCTTATCGTGACTTTTATCTTCAAGTAAAACATTCAATTTCAGTTACAGAAGGTTTTATAATTTTATTTTATTAAATAACAGAGATATATGAAGAAAAGATTCCAAAAGGATAATGAAAAAAAGATCAGAGAAAAAATGCTGACTATGAGTTTATATTCAGTATTTCTGGGTAGAACAAAAGAGATTTCAGCAAGTCTTAGAAAGAAATGGAGCATATTACAATGTAGAGAAAAAAAAAACAAATTAGCAGTTTGCTGAATAGTACCATGTTAACTTTTACAATATCCCACAAAGACCCAATGAAGTTCTATTCAAGTAGAATTACTTCAATATATCTTAAAAAAATAAACAGGAATTAATAAAACATTGCTTTAAAAACACAAAAGTGATAAATCTAAAGTTTTCTTCTAATAAGTAAGAAATTAGATATTTAAATGATTCTTAACTTCACAAGTTAATGCAGTTTCACATTACTGATTTTTTAAAAATAAAGCAGCGCCACACTGAATCCACTGGTCTTGGTTTCCTCCACAAGGTACATCAATATTTGTCACCACACGGTCTCTCTCCACACTAGTGTAGACTGGTAAAGATATGCATTCCTCTGGAGAATATGGACCATATGCATCCTGTCAATAAGCAAGCACTTAGTTACCACTTAGACAACAAAACATGAGAAAGCAATAATCTCCAATGGTTTGGTATCTAAAGTTAACAT
Organism: Corapipo altera; assembly: GCF_003945725.1. Classification (NCBI taxonomy): domain Eukaryota; kingdom Metazoa; phylum Chordata; class Aves; order Passeriformes; family Pipridae; genus Corapipo; species Corapipo altera. Next base: position 77,182,004 of record NW_020884872.1, read on the forward strand.
ACAGTTTAGACACTACAGCCTTGGACAGGAAAGTCTTGGTCCAGGTGACAAAGGAGAAGGATTACCAAGGATTACCAACAAAGCAGACTTCAGAAAAATTGCTAGCTCCATAACTAAAACTCCAGAAAGTATCTAACAGGAGTGATCCTGTGAAGTACATCTCAAAATCTTTGTTCAGTTAAAAATTGCCCTTTAAAATTACATGTCAAAAGTGTCTGCAAACCAGGGCAAAGGAAGTGCTGAACAGTTTCCTGCAGGGATAAGGCCCCTCAGAAGCACTTGTGCTGTACTGCAAGGAGCTGCTATCCTGGCAGGCTGGAGACCCAGTGTGGGCAGTGCCAGTGCCCTTGGCAAGCCCTTCTGCCTCCTTCATCCCTGCAGTACAACCCTGTGCTCCTCCTGTGACACAGCCCACGTTGTGACCTGTGTCTGAGACATTTGCAAGAGGGATATTTTAGGAGATACGATCAAAAAAATTTTAGCCCACACTTTTCAGGCTACTTTATGGATTTAAACAATGATTTCTAACATCATGTAATCCAATTGTAAAAATTGCTCTCTGATACAGAGAGAACTACTATACCTTACATTATAGTCTCACAGGGCCTGCACTTAATGCACAATATTAAGAGGAACCCAGAGAGAAACCCACAGTTTAGTTCGACCACAACTTAAAACAAACAAACAAAAAGCCTAAATTCCCTAGTCCTTTCCAAATACTTTTAGCACTTCTAGACATGTAGGAACATGTAAATAGTTATGGTAGAGAAAAGAAAAAAAAAGAGAGAAAAAAAAGGTAAGTTTACTGACTTTTTTTATATTATTTATTTATTTTAATGCCTTTGCTACTAATACTGATCACAGTCACAGTTCGGGTTCTCTGGCACTTATGGAAAACAGGCCAATTGCATTAAATGCCTAAGAAGGAAATTATCAATCTAACTTTAGGCAAACAGATTTGAACTGAGAGCTTTGAACTTCCATTTGAATTAATTTATAATTTTTATTCTCCTATACATGTACTTCGCCCAGCATTAGCAGTACTGCTATTTACACAGTTAAAATTGTATTGTAACACTACTCATGGAAGGAGCTTGGTTGAAGCCATGGCTTTATCTCTCAGTCTGTGTCCTGATGAACAAGAAGTGCCCTGTTCTGAGAACAGGAACAGCTCCTCTTCGCTCTCTGTACCACAAACTGTGTGTGACCTGGATATAGTTTCCTCCTAGGCCTTTGCACAGGGCATTGTTCATATGTGTGACCATAGACTTGTGCTCAAAGACTCAGTCTAGACTCCTGTAGCATGTAATTTAGGTTCCAACCAAATATGTATTTATTTAGCAAATAATTCAGGGTTTGATTGAACTGATATATATTAAGCACATTTTCCATCATACTCAAAATGTCCTTCCTGTCAATAGGAAAGTGTCAGAAGATTTTAAAGAATCAAGTAACAAAACAGCACACTTGTCAGAAAGGAATTTAAAATAAAAATGTGTCATTTTAATTCAAATCACATCAAATGTGAGTTAGTGATGCTCCAATACTGGAAAATAACTAAAAACAGGAAAAAGGAAACGTGCAAACAATAACTGTTTAAAGCACATGCCTTGCCATTACTGAAGAATTTTGTTGTCCCTTTCGAAAATCAACTTCCCCTGCCTTTTGGACACCAGTGTTTAAATCTTTACAGAAGGTCCATGCACTGTAATATTTCTATAGAGTAACTTAATAATCAGAAGTTTGTAAAGAGAGTTCAGCTGTTCTCAGAAGGATTATACTTACCCCATCTATCCCTTGGTTAACTCTGAACCAAGGGAAGCAGACAAAACACTCGCTAGTGTGAGATTAAAATGTTAATCAGAGAATTTAAGTTTTGCCAAAGCTGGGAGCCAAAAGTCAGCCAGTTTGCCTTCAAAGACCTCTTTTTACACCTTCAAGGGTCAAAATATCTGTTCTTGCACCTTTCTCAATCGCACTGATGTTTTAAGGAATCATATTATTTGAGGGTTAAAGCCATTCTGTGAAAGTCTTTTTGAACCACAAATCCTTATGTCCTTGGCTTAAGTACAGTCCAAAAATCCTCTTTTGTCAGACTGCCTCAAACACAGTTCCATCCCATTTAGTGACACCCTTCACAGCTTGGGATCTATCAGCGAATTAAAACTGGAAAGGACCTTCACAGTTTAATGAGAATAAGCACCATGTTAGTAGCCCAAAATATTCCACTGCAGCATTTTGAGGGGATTCTCTCAGAGAAATCATTTATGTTACTTTTTCCTTTTCTTTTTAGAGAGTTCATGTTTATTTTATTTTAGTTGAAAATTACCTCAAAGCATTGCATTATAAATACATACATTTTTGCTCACTAGATTTAAAAAGAGATTTTATGGGGAAAAGAAAACAAATTCAAAACCTATGAATCTTAAGATAATATGTTCAACTTTATGCACTCTTCTGCTAAGGAGAGGTAATGAAATAAGGGGAAATGCATAATGTCCAATTCTGCCCTGGTTTCTGAGCACAGTGTTTGATTATGGTCAATTTTTACAGTGAAGCTCATAGCAAAACAAGTCAAGAGTAGAACAGTTCAGAAAAGCTTTCCTTAGAGACATTTTGAATTTAAAATCTGGGCAGTTGACAGCTTCTGGTGTGTTTTATAAGAACTATATTTTTTCCCAGCACAAAGACTTCAGCTGCTATTCATTTCAAATATGAAGTACATTGGACAAAGTTTGATTAATTGATTATTGAACTATCTCACTTTTATATTTTATAGATAAAGCTCTCTGCTGATCTCACAACTTTTGGATTTTATCTTTGAAGTTTATTAAATATAGAGTTATTCAGAAAAATACTTAGCAATCTGTTTTATTTCTAAGACAAGATGAATGTTTTTCAGAACAATGGGAAGGTTACTTACAATACTAATTTCCAGTATTTTTCCATTTGGTGTTACCATGGAAAACCATGCATATTACCACCCTTCTACATCTATCTCTGAGCCAATATATTAAGGTGCCTGCCAATTCCATATTTATCCCATGCACCACCTCTCAAGTAAATCACAAATCTGTTTATTTATCTAAACAAAACAAACCTTATCAACTACTGAAGAACTGAAAAATCTTTCACTGGTCAACTTTGTAACAGGTTTTGTGTTTTGGTTTTCAGTCCTCTTTTTTTTTTTTTTAAATTTTCAGTATTTTCTATCCCATTCAACTTGGAAGCAGTGGTACAGATGGTGGCAAGCATTTACTGCGGTGTTCAAGCTCTACATCTTAGTACAGTGCTGCTATACTGTAATGTAATGGTATACTTCCACTGCAGGATATAACAATGAGAGAAAAGTTGGGATACAGTAGTGTGATAGCAATGGAACTCCTTGAACAATATCTATCACAATATATGACAAATCTAATAATTGTCGTAATCTATGATAATTAATAAATTCAATTCTAACTTAAATTTCAACTTTTTTGGCCCAGTGAACTTTTTTTTGACAGTCTTCTAACCAAAATTAGCTCTCTCAAGAGACAACTGCTGAATTATGTTGATTGCCAAATAATAGACTACAGTCAATAAATTCATTTGCTTGATGAGCTAATGTCTATAGGATGTGGGAAAAAGACTGCATTCATCCTGCTTCTCACTTTCTATTTTTCACTTGATTTTTGGTGTGAAAATCTTAATATATTTTCTTTTAGAAGTGTCTGTGGGATTCTCCTCATCTGTCTGTCTCAGTATTAGGGGTCTAGGCTGTCTTTAGAGTCACACATAGACAGAGATTTAATCCAGTTACCTTTGGATGGTATGGGCTTCCTGAGATGCCTAGCATTTACTGAGACCAAAGAAGGAGCTAAGGTGGCTAAGTGATACCAGGCAATTAACTTTGAGACACCTAAATTTAGGTGAGATGAATTCTACAATAAGCTCTTTTTCAGTCATAAGACACATCCTTGAATATTTTCTATGTAACTTTTTGCATTATTTATCAGAGATTGCTATGATAATTGGAGGATAGAAGCAGTAACAATTTTTACCGTTTGGATTACTTCACTTTCATCTTAAAATCTGCAAGCATTGACATATTTTTAAATTAGTTTAAGTAGGGGAAAGGCTTTCTTTGCTTTCAGCTCACATCGTTATCTTTATAGTCCTGTTAGATTTTAACTTAAGGTTTAAAATGCAAAGAAAATATATTCTAGGAATGAAATCTCAAACACATGTACACATTTACTAAATAGACTTTTGAAAATATGCTAATGATTTTAAAAGACAAGGAAAAAAAAAGCTATGACTGAAATAAAGTCCTTGCTCTCATCTAAGCAATAGAAGCTAAAGAATATCGACAAAATTATAATAACTTCCTGTTTTAAATAAAATAAGTAACTGCTTTTCCTAGTAAAGACTGGGCTTTTTATTTTGAAATGAAGGGGAAAACAGGTCAGCAACATCATACTGAAAAGCTAGTACACAGAAAAGAAATCAAATTATGGGTCTTGATAGTTTAGGGCTTTTAATAATTTAGTACCTGTGGAATCCAGGCCATGTAACAAGGGAGAACAGATGACACACTGGGAGAATCATGCAGATTTTCTGAAAGTCGATTTCCATCAAAACGGCAACCTTCCAGTTGTAAGCCACTGATCTGCCACGGAGATGGAAAATATTCAAACATACAGAACAGATTTGAAATGTCAATAATGATTACACTGTGCTTTAATAAATGATGAACCTTTTTACTGTGACCAAATTTTTAAATAACAGGAAATTAATTATTGGAATGTTCTGCATGAGACTAGGAAACATGATTTAAAAGCAAGATCTGGACCACACTTTGGCATGAACTTCCTCTGATTTGAACTCACATTCTTTAAAATGCGGGGGAAAAATAGCTGTAAATGTAATCAATTATGAAACTGCAGTTGCCTGGCATTAGGTTAATGGAATTATGATAGCAACAGCCAAGTACACAACCATTACAATGCCTAGCAAGGAGAAGAACAATCACTGAAATAAGCATGGCTTCCTGCTTGGAAGTCTGAACGCAGCTTTCAAAGAATGGAATGTGTGGTTACACAGCTTCGGCAGAGGCAAACAAAATATAGTGAAATAACACAAGAGAAAATTTTATTTAACAAAACTCAAGATTTCTTAGATTAACTGTTATTTGGCAAAAAAATAAGAATCACAGATGCTTCTGTAAGTAACTATGCATATGTAACATGTTTCAAGTGCTTTTTCTTTTGATTAGTAAGTAATTTCAGCCTCTGAACTAAACATTCCCTTTTTTCTTCACTGAAGTCTTCCATAAATCAGTGACAGTGATATCTATTCTGGATTTCCTCTAACTAAAATTTTCAATATTTGTTGATCATTTTATTTTCCCAGTACAAATAACAGTAGTTTGCCAGTATAAATAATAATAATATTTGTCAGTTTACCTGCTGAAGTGAGAACTTCAATTTTAACAGTAATAAATAACCCAGTATTAACTTTCATGTAGCTTTTCAAAAGGCTAACTCAAGCTGCAGTAGATATCTAACAGAAACCACAGTCTGAAAATCATCTGTCTATTATATTATCATACTAAAGCCCTGAACCAAATTTGTAATACTGATGTCAGCTTTCACCAAATGCAAGATTAACAAAGTAGTGCTGGAATAAGAAATAGAATGCTGTTGTAAACTGAATGAGTGACCACATAACCAAAATGGAGAAAAATACCATTTCCTAAATACGTTTTCTCTTGCAAGACATTTTAAAAAGTGTACCAGATTTTTAAAATGGATTAAAGTATGATATTACAATGAAGATCAGTATCATAGAAGATATAATGAAAATAATTTTCTTAGGTAATTTTAATATTCTAAAATTATTTGATAAGAAAAGTTGGAATTAAACAGTAACACAATGGGGTTTACTGTCCTGCTTGCAAAGCAATGCTTTCCTCCCAGGTGTTAGGGGTTTTTTGTCAATTGTCTACTAACTGTGTACTAGCTAAGATTACATTTTGCATTTTTAATATCTAATTATTCTTTTGATTGTAGACAGGCATTGCACTCTTCAAGAATTTTCTTCTTTCAACTTATATTTTTGTCTAATTCTGATCTGGGGACTCATCCTTACAATGTGTGAAATGTAGATGTACATATTCTAATATGAAAAAAATGGTTATGAAACATGGCTTTTAAAAAATATATAGAACAAAGCTGTGTTTCTCCTTGGACTGTGATCAGAGAAGTCAACAAAACTCTTTGGAGAAATCTGTGCTCCAGAAAGACTAGAACTTACAGTAAAGCCTTCAAAACTATGGATAACCTGAAACAAAACAACCCCAAATGGAAAGTTCAGAGTAGTATGACTTTTTGTCTAACTTTAACTTCCACAAATTATTACAAGAAGCCCTCAGTGAAATTAATTACATTTTTCATACTTACTATCTGGAACTGCAAAAATGCTTTTTCTCCTTCAATCTCTTTTCAAAAGCTTAAGGTCTGCTCTTCATTATGAAAATGTGACAATATTCTCACTTCTCCTGACAAGTTTATTGTGATCTTTTCAGGTATGTTGCTTTTAAGATATAAAGTTAACATTTGATATTTTCCACTGTTTCTTTTCAGACTCAAAATCTCTTAAGAGAGATTTTGGAAAAAACTGGCTTTATGCAGAAAAAAAGAATTTTGGGTGTCAGTAATCTTTAACAATAGCCGATATCCATTCCAGTGCCACTTCTGTCTTCCAAGAAGAAAGATTATGAATAAAAATACCATAAATGGCACAAAAGGAAGAAAGCCTTACTAATGATTATACTGAGGCTTTCTCACAGACTCCTTCCTACAGGTCTCTGTTGTTAACACTGATACTTAGGACCTCACTTTATTATATGCATGGGTCCCAGGTTACACTTTATCTCACTACACTTCTGATTGAATGCTTTCAAAGCTCTTACTTATCCCTATCACACTAATATTAGAAAGATTCATCTCCTGTGTTCTTCATTCTACCCTTCCTGCATTCTGCAGGGAATTTTGTTATGAAGTTTAATTTAATAAATAAATGAATTTGGCAAAGTTATTGAGGGAAGATTGGCCTGATGAAGAGGTTTTAAAATTTAGTGTTGGAGTGTTCAAAGGTCTGGCCATCCTCAATATCTCTAAAAGAAATTTTTATAGAAGTGGGTCACCTATTGAAAAATCTCTTTCTACTCCACGTTACTTCTTTTGATACTGGTGGTTCCTCTGACATAGTTACATAAAATAATATCATTTGGTCTCCTGGAAAACTTCAATCAATGTTAGAAACTCCTTTTAAGATTAAGACCAAAATTTTTACTTTGATGCAATATTAAAAGACATTAAATAAAAAACCCAACAACACCAGAACAATATACTTTCTGATATTGTCTGGCTGAGTACTCCAGAGCCATGTGCTCATTGCTATGATAAACACTGTAGAGAAATTACAATTACTATGAAGGACATGGATTTCATAGCATCTGTAATATAATCATAGTATCTTTGCAACACAGCTGAGAGTAATGGCTAGACTTGACCATAATTTTTAAAATTTGAATTCTTACAAAGAATTTGGCATTTCACAACTACTGGTACTAGTTCAAGTTCACAACAGTTATTTTTAAACATTACAGACTATGTTTTTTTAAAATACATTTTTAGAAAGTGTGCTGATACCATGGTCCAAAGCATGTCTGTTTCCAAAATTTCAAATTTTCTGCAATTAATTTTCCCTTACCAATTAATGCCATAATTTCCTATGAAATGATGCAAACTACATCAGATTTCTGGAAGTCATATTTTCACTTCATTAACTCTACAGGCCTCCATCATTAATTTATTGGTATTTCAGGATGAGGGTATACTGTAAAAAAAGACCTCTTAGGATGCCCTACAATAATATATCTGTCAATTGCTAAGACTATATAGTTTCAATATTAATACTGATATTATGTATTTGAGACTTGCAATAATTTTTTATTTTTCACTAGTTCTACACAAGCTCATAGTACTTACTACTGAATAATTTCTTGTCATGTTTCTTCCTTTCCCTCTTTTCTACAATAACAGAAAATGGAATGCCAGAAGGAATGACTACCTGCTTTTGTACAACAGCACAATCAGTGCACAAAGCAAACAGAAGAGATGTATTTGCATTTCAGTATGTGATAAGCATGCAATAGTCATACATTTTCAGTACCTTTTTCTTAAAGCAGTCTGAAGGGATATTAAAGAAGGTGTAATTTTACCCAGATTGATTCTAAATCAAATATACATCACATCCTACTAGAAGAGATCTACTTCACATCATACATCTAAATTATCACCTGAATTAACACTGATAACTTACCATCTGATTTGATAGTTCATACATACTAAGGTGTGTTCTTGGTCTGATTGAGTGTTCTTCTGCTTACTTTGTAGTTTGTACACTGACAGTTCTACCACTGCATGCTTCTGACTTACAGATGATCACAGGGTATATTATTTGCAATTTTTGGCATAGAAGGGTCAAATGTCTAGAACTGCTGAAGCATGATGCATTTTTTAAAATTACAGCAAGACTGAGAAAGCATTTTCGTCATACAGACCATAAAGAAATTTACTCCTTTTCCTTATAAGAACAAATTCTAAGCCATCAAAAACTTTTAAAACTAAAGGCAAGGAAAAAAAATCCAAAAGAATGTGTCTTCAAATCACTCCCTAACTGACAGTGTGAATAAGAAAGTTATACAAAGTATGTGTGAATATCAGGTTTAAATTCATCTGCATTCCTATGTGTTTCAACAACTCTCCCATATCCTAAAAGAGAGTCCCCCAATTACGTGAGTACAGAATCAAGTCTCTCAGTGGAATTAGTCACACAAAGTGAAATAGTACCATTAGCATAAATTGAGACTGATAAACCTCAGAATAGCCTACACTATGGTCTGGTTCCTGCAGGGGAGTCTGGTAAACTACAATTTCTAATTTAGGTGGGATAAAACAAGGTCCCAGCTATCTCACCACAGCATGTGTATAAGGACTTATCTATTCTGCTGACTGATTTTTTTTGAGTCCCTACTCAGAATAGCTCCCCATTCCACAAGGTTAGCCTGAATTCTTGAAACTGCAAATACAATGTTTACTTTATCAGTTTTAAAATTCATACTGCTGAGATGAACCAGGCCTAATGTGCAATCCTTAGGATCCTTATCAAACAAGACACATTTTAGAGAACGATTTTTCTGAATCAATGACATTTTTATGCCCTAGTTACAGTGTATGTGGTATTTAGCCTTACTAATGTGAAAGTTTCTCCCCAGTTTTCCTTGAGCATGAAGATGGATTCTAAAGCTAAGGAATCTAAATATTCAGCATTGCAATGGGTTTCAAAGCCTTTCTGTTCATCAAAGATTCAAAGGAGCAGTGAAAATACTAGTGAATGCTTATTAATAGAGATTAAATGAATATTGCTCTTAGAGGTAAAGATAATATTCAAACCAAATGAAGAAACTTGACAGGATTCTTATGTTTTGTTAAAAATAACCACTCATCTAACTGCTTGTACTATTCCTGTGGCAGAGAATTTGGTCTTAAACAAAATTCTCTTTTTATTTTTGGTTCCTCTTGGAACATAAGACTCATTCTTGCAAGGCAATAGAGAATATACATTAACCTTTTTGCCTACATATGACATAGACTGCTAACAGTATACTTTAACTAGTATTACCAAAAATTTACCACATAAATTTTCACATAGTAGAAGCTTCAATTAGAAGTTTAATAACAACTGGAGTACTGCAACCATAAAATAATGTGATTATTTTTAATATACGAAAATACTGAGGTAAAATTATTCATGCATGGACTTGAGGTATTTGACATCGACTTCTGACATTTCAAAGATATTAGAATGGTTTTGAAGAAGTTCAGGTTCCTAGAATCTACAGCTGATAGTTAGCCTACTAGAATGAGTGGCCTGAGATGTGAAACTCAGTTTTGGCTTACTGGTAGAAGTCTTAGATGAATCTGTCACCTCAGAACACGTGATTTGTGGGCTCCAAGGTTTGTCATATACCAGGTTTATTTCAAGGAACTGAATTGCCCTAAAAGTCCCTTGGTTTATTTATGTCCAAGTTCTAGACTCCTATCTGTTTCTCATTAAACAAACAGGCAACCATTACTCTTACTTAAATACTAAGATTGAATAATTCTCAAAAGAATATTCTCTAGTTCCAAAGGAATTAATTCAACAAAGTTCTAAAGACTGTATTGTATAAAGGTCAGTTTGGATGATTACAGTTATCTTTACTGGCCTTACAATCTATTAAGATTTTAGGAATATGAATTCTTACCCATTCTGTATTAATAATTTTAGACAGTGTCAGCAACCAGCCCAGATCCCAAATCTCTCCCACAGCTTTCTGTCTGCCTGCATTATCAAACTAGAGAATGTACCCTGCCACTTGCTTTCCTAGCCTAGCAATCTGCTTGCTTTAGCTGCACATGAGGAAAACAGTCACGTGGTGAGTGCCCTGCGTTAGTCACATGTTTCTGTGAGGATGCAGTTTTAAGTGCTTTGCTCTGTGCTGAACACAGAACTTGGAGCTGTGCAGGATTATCATGGGACCAACATACATGTTGGAACACATAGTGTAGAAAACTTATTTGTCAATTGCCTAGAAAATTAGGTATAAAAAAGGTGCACAAAGATCTGGATTCAGCCAAAGTGGCAATTCTACATGAAATGTTAAGAAGCTAAATTAAACCAGACTTTGCTGTCTAAGCAATCAGTGGTCACTTCATGGTTGCTGGCTGTAGGCCTAAGATTAAATTGTTAATTAATTTAAAAATTGTCAGGTCTTTACCATATAAAAAACTAGCCATATCATAGTGTACTTTGGCTTACTTCCTTAGAGGTCTCTTTTCAGTGCTTCAACAAATGCTAATGTATGGCCTTTGACTGATTTATATGTGTATTTCCCCTTGCTACATGACACAAGTCCTTCTGGAGAAGAGTTAGACTTTAACTAATGGAATCTCAGCTTCAATTTTTATTTAAGAGGTGGTTGAAGAAAATAAAGCAAGAGTAAGCTTAATTTTTAAATAGCACTATGACTAGGGAGGATAAAAAAGATACTGCCATCTTTTTCTAATTTTTGTGGCTTGTCAACCATTTTTGTAGCTGTATACTATTGACCAGCCTTAGTTTTCCAGAAAGTTTATGGACAGATGACTTGGACTATGCTAACAAAACACCCTAAAAATTCTAGTAAAACATCCCAGTAAAATACCTTAACTTGGAGTTTGCCTTCCTGTATTCGTCCTTTCCATGAAGCTGTAAATTTAAGGCTGTCCACTGAACAGCTCATTACTCTGCAAAGGAAACACATATACAGTAAATCTTAGACATGTAACAGGAAATGAAACAAAAAACTAAATCCAATGTATTTTCAATGCGTACCATATCATACTAACTCTTACTCTGAAGAAAAACACATCTTTATTCTAATCGAAAAAAATAACAATCAGCATTTATACAAGTAACTCACAGTTATTTTACTTCAAGGCAAGAAACACAAATGAGATGATTAATTAAAGCAATTGACATAACATGCTGCATCTGTGTCCTGAAAATTAAATAACCATCTTCACACATAGGGAGCAATGGTATAGTAGCACAAATAGCACAGATATTTTTCCCTCACCTTGCAGTCTCCTGGCGTAAGGCATTGAGAAATGTGTCAGGATGAAACAGCTCTGAAAGGTCAAGGGTGTCTGAAAATAGTTTCTGTTTCTCTGCTTTTTCTACCCAATTCTAAAAGAGAAAATAATTTTTAAAAAAAGGAAAAAAAGGAATCCTGAAGTTATTGCTTGATTTTTCAACATTTTGAGTTAATGTAGGTTTGTCAATTATTATGATTAATAAAAAATGTTTGTGTAAATATACTGTAACCTCAAAGATTATTATTAATTTCAAAAAATTAAAACTGGTAAAAAGGAAATTAACACCATTTAAAAGTATACAGCAGTCTATCTGTAACATGACTCATCCATTCTAAATAAAGTTCTATTTCATTCTTTATACAGTGCAGCTCACTTTGTACAGTGCAAATTTATCAAGCTTCTATCATTGTTGAAACCCTATTTCACATAGGGGAGTTTCAGTTTTCCATCAAAACGGTGCCATTGCTGTCTAATAAGTTCAGGCAAATAATTGCATTCCTTTCAAGTATGCTTTAATATCAGTTTTTTTGTATAAATGGCATGTTATATTCAAGAAACACTTAATTTTCGATCTGCAGTTAAGAGTTTCTGTAAGTACTTACCCTTTATTTGAAAATATGTTACCTAGTATTAGGTTTACGCTGCCATTTTTAGTGTAGTAGTTTGAGACATGGATTCATAGAATTTATCACAAGATAAAAACTGGCTCTGTTGTATTTGGTAATAAATGAAACTAATAAGGGCAGGGGAATAACTGTCCTCAACTATCCTTACAAAACATGTCTCAACTTTCTTCTACCCTTTCCAACTATGCAACTATGAAACCTGTTACTGGAGTACCAAGCGTGGAATTTCCCATCAATGCAACACATTATGTGCCAATATGAGAAAAGAGACCCACATTGCACCTTAAAATCACGGTAAACCATGTATCCTAAGTAATGCAAACTGAGTTTGAACCTCAAAGTACTAAAAACTGCAGACTAAAGAATTTGTTACCTTCAGGCAAGTTATTTAGGTACCTGAGTAGCTATGCAATAGTCCACACTCAAAATCCTCTTTTGAAACTCTTATAATGTAGCTCTTTGGAACAATTTCTTTACATGATATAGTCATAGTCCTGACCATGGCACTGTAGTAGAAACCTGAAGTCACTGTATAACCTACTCTATAAGCAGTTGCAAGCCATTTGCTTCTGCACAGAAAGATTAAGTGTTCAATGACAGGATGGACAGGGCTTTGATCAACCCGGTCTAGTGGAAGGTGTCCCTGCCCGTGGCAGGGGGGTTAGAACTAGATGATCTTTAAGATCCCTTCCAACACAAACTATTCTGTGATTCTACAAATACTAAGCCAGAAATTCATTGGAGACCAAGATTCCACATGTTATCACTAAATAAAGACAAGTCCTACTCCTTTCTAAATACCAACTACTTGCAGATGATAAAATTGCACTAGTCACTGGATAAAAAATCTTGGAAGTTACACTCTCATCACACAATGCACCTGCCAAACATCCATATCACACTTAAAAAGTATTTTAGTATATTGTTTAAACTAATGACTAATGAATAATTTCATAGAAGCATTTTGGAAGTGACAAAATCATCTAAAATGCAAGTAAATATCACTCAGTGAATTTTATTTTATATTGTCAGCATGTGACACACATCTCCATAATGTTTCCACCACGATCAAACCTTTAATCAGTGATCTTTTTATCTGCCACATCACTGATTATGAGCCCTCAACCCAAATGATTATGAATCAGTTAGAAGATTTTTGCTTTCCATTTTCATTAGATTAATGTACGCAGTTAGTGACTCTTGTCTGCATGACTCTTTTAATGACTTTATGCAACGATTTCTTTTATCATATAGCAGTAACTCTGCATTCTTGTTAGGAGAGATTTTGTAAATTGTTTGACATAATAGAAGTAGACATACATTTCAACTTATATTTAATATAATCGTTCTATTGCTGTCATCAAATAAACTTTTAATGTAACTGCTAAAGAGAAACACTGTCAGGAACACAGATGTTTATATTCCACCCAATTAAAAGACGAGTATGAGTGATATTAATTCTGAACTCATATAATTAGCACTACGATATACACAATAACAAAAACTTTCATTAGGTCACAAAAGCAAAGTTCATAATGGCTTGTACTTCTCTACATAAAACTGAAGATGTAGCTCATTCATAGCCAATTAATAAATAATTTAAGATTTAAATGCAATAAAATGGTAATAGAATGTATGTGACAACACAATTGTAAAAAATATCCTTATGCTTATTTTAGTTTTATATGACCACATGGCAGCATGTTAGTGAAGAGGTACAGTCTCAAAAGACAACATCAGTTTATTCAATGGATCATTTGTCACTAGTACACCCACTGCAACAAGGCTTGGAAGAGATCAGCTATTAAAGGGAAGGAAGTTTAAGCTAACCTGTAGACAGACTGATGTTTCTTGAAAAGGAAAAATCCTGTAACAGATAGTTACCCCTCATTCCAGCTCCTATAAAAACATGCATTGACTGCATTTGTCAAAGTGATGCAAAGTTGTCTGACTTCTTATTCATCTTGGATTGCCATGTAGCATTTCAGTCTGAAGGGCTTTCTTCCATGACCAACTCAGTAGAAAACTTCGCCTTTCCTGCCAGGTAGCCCACAATAATGCATGCATTTGTCACTTCTTAGCTGCATCGTAGTAAGGAGACTACTGTCAGCTCCAAGAATGTGCCAAATTTAGCTACTCGTCTCTTTGTGGTTCAAGCCGGTACCGATGCTTTCCCAACTGCTTCCTCACTCCTAACTCTCGTAACATGGTCTTTAAGAGGTTTGCTGCAGTTCAGGTTTTCTTCTTCAAAACAGCTAATAATCAAGATCTAAATTCACTAAAGGCCACTTTTGGTGTATCAATTAATAATATATTTTTGTTTAGATACAGCAGCTATAAAAGGTATAGTAAAGCTAAAAAAGTGTATAACTTATTTTTAAAAATAAACTAATCTTGTATCAATAATTTCTATCATTCTAACAATGTGGTCTATAAGTCCAAATATCCTAACCCTGAAAATATTTTTATTACAAAATAAAATTAAAAATCTATCATATACTCTTCTTTGCAACTGTTTCTATCAAAATTTAATTTCAGTATTTCATTATTTCAATATTTCCTGAATCTTTCTTATTACAATTAAACTAGAAATTTGTCTGAACTCTGATAGATTAGTTTAGCAAATTATGATTATAAGTATAATACCAAAACTTATCAGCAATATCCAAAATGCTTGAAAAGAAATTCCTAGCAGGATATTCCAAAACTTCAATTAATATGAGGTTCTGTTTGCTATAATAAAAAGATTTTCTTTATTTTTTTTCCTTACGTGGCCTCAGGTGATTCAAATAATATTTTTTCATATATCTTAATATCCAAGAAACATCTATTCTATTTTCAAAGAGAAGCCTTCCTTATCATCTCTAATCCCAAAGCAAACTGAGCACCTCATTGAACAGTGGAAAGAATAAGGAGGCTGCCGGATTTTCACATTATCATTTATACAACTTTAGGATCACAGAACTCCTCTAAAATCAATCAAGCACTCTTCCTTCACCAGTTTTAGTTCATTCCAAATGTATTTTCTTCTATCATATTTTTCTGTTGCTGTAGTCCCAGAAGAGAACTTATATTAAAAAAAAAAAAAAAGAAAACAACACAAAGAACATAAAAATCACTACAAAAGTGATTTCATTTCTGTGCCTAGATGGAAAATTGTATTCAGTGCTACATGAATATGCATAGTCGGAAACCATGTAGTAAAATTTTTGTTTTTCCACTAGTTTTAGATGGATTCAACATTACTGGGGGAAAAAAGTGCAGGACTTTGGATAATTCTGAGAGTAAATGATGGTGAGTACCACTGATAGGGGAGTAAATATGCAACTAACCAGAGTTTAGACTGAGCAAAGGTCAAACAAGAAGTTAAGCTACAGTCCTATTTTCTTCACAGTGCAGCAGCTGTTCTATAGGTGTGCTCCTAAGTGTTGGCATTCAGTGGTTAATGCCAGCAGGATTGATTGTATTACAGTTCAAGGAAATGAAATAGGGGCATTTTTTCAGGCATTGAGCCCAGAGGCAGTAACGTGGTAGGTTCTAAGGAACAACCGGTATAGGACAATTTGCTCCCTTCTGGTAATATTTTTTTTGTATGTGAAATCCTTGAGCCATTAATTCTGATGTAGTTATCCTTTATTAAATGAATTTCTGAATACTGCAGTATTTCAGGTATATATCTGGCAATAATAAGTAATCAAATGATAAATAACACAGTAATTTAATTTGGAGTTTATGTCTAGTTTAAAATTTTTCTCTTCCTGTTTTTCTTTTCTCCCTCCCCTCCCCTCCTCTTCCCTCCCCTCCCCCCTCCTCTTCTTTCTTTCATTCAGACCAAGACTGCTGGCTAGTGCTTTAAATAAAGTACTACTATTTCTTTATTTCAGTTTGAAATACCTCAGAACTCCCCAGTTTATTCAGGAAGTCTGAACAACAACACAATAGCACAGTGTTAGAGCATGAATGTTCTGAGTCCATCAGCATCAGCATGTTAGCTAACGATGTGCTAGAAGCAAATATGCAGTAAGGTTTAGCTGAGAGAAGCATTAGCAAATGTGATCACATTCTGGTTACACTATGACTTTATTTTTTATCAAAACAGGAACTTAACTTTCCATAAACTGCTGCTTTCTACATTTAATTCAGATACCATAATGGTGATGATGCATAAGAACCATAACAACATACTGACAAGTTCATGATTGATGCATGCCAAAATTATATTTCAGATTAACTTTCAGATATTCACCTGTATGATAATTAAACACAGAATCCAGTTAGAATCCAAAACTCTTATGCTTCATGCCTTCTAGTCTTTTCTTTCTCCACAACTAAACACATCCATTACCAAGTATTAGATTTCATTTACAGTTCCCTTACTGGCTAAGGAAGCATAAGAGCTGGAACTATTCCTTGGTGGAACTTCCACTGATAAATCGCAGGGGAGGGAAAACAGTGACACATAATATTCATTTGCAGTTAGCATATTAGACTCTTCACCGTAATCCTTGGACAAAGTCAGGACTACATCAGACAAACCCTTGGCAGAGCTTTGGAGCAGGGATGCTAAAATCTATATAGTGATGGTGGTGGTGTGACTGAACAGGGGTACAGAATACTCAATTTATTAGGCACTAGTAATAATGGGATGTACCACAGTAATTTGTTTTATAGTACCAGCTTGAAGGCTATGTTACAATAAAGAGAACCAACAGAGAACTGCTTACTTTGCTATGGTTTATTTTCTCTGGTAACATTCCATGAGATACAGATTTTCTATTAAGCATCTCCCTCTCAGTCCTTATTCCACTTCTGAAAAAATGACCCCTTGAACAGAAGTCACCAGTCTCTCTCTAACTTTTTTTTACTGTTTCCTAGTCATTTATTTTTTTTTAACACTCTCTCTTAAGGCTGTCAAAACAGAAAAAGTCTCTCAGGCATGCGCATATGTTACAGAACTCTATTAGTAACTATTAAGGCTTAACCTACCAGATACCTATGCAATTTTAATCAAACATACTAAACCAATCTAAGTAGAAATTGTTTAACTCTGTGGGGTACCTATCCCAAAATACCCAAAAGATACCACAATTAAAAGGCAGAGAAAGAAATCTATTTTTTTTCTACAAGAAAATAGAGATCACAGAACAGAAACAGTGGCTGATGCAACCCCCTCTAAACAAAGGAACTTAATGATGGCATGGCCATGTCATCATGACACCATGCTGGCTCATGCTAAAGCTACTTACACTCCATTAAACAGAACACTGCAACATGGGATTGCTGCTCAAACTATCAAATGGTTTGTTCAACAAAGCACAACTTTGTGGAGACACAGAATATAATGAAGGGGTTTTTTAACTGGTGCAGTAAGCTGGTATGGATTGTTGCTTGTTCCTACATGGTAAAGCTAAGGCAGTTAGCATGAAGGTACCTTGAGTGCTGCATATCAGCTATTTCAAGCTCACTAAACCTTTCTTTAAACCAGAACAAGAATTTTTTTGTTGTGGTCAATCCCAAAAGAACAGCTCATTACAAAGGCTGTAGCTCTCATTCAGATGTCCTGTCACACTTGAGGGCTAAGAGAATGCCAAAGAGTATTAGCATAGCATGAAGCCTCATTCAAACCTGTTCTCAGGTAGTAACCCAGAGAAATATACATTTGGAAGTAATTTAAGGAAAAACTACTGCACATTTTGTTAAACAGCACACTTTTGTTATATTTTTAAATGTCTTATTTTTTTTTTTTTTAGCTACAATGGCTTTAGTTTTTTAAGCATTCCACTATAGAAATAATTTATTCATAAAGTTAAACATTTTGGCATCCAATCCAACTCAGAGTACAGCCAAATTCAAAATCAGTTTAGGTTGCTCTGGGCATTGTCTACTCCAGTTCTATGTATTTCCAAAGTGGAAGTTGCACAAATCTCTCTGGGAAACCTGGGCAATGCTTTTTTCAACTGAAGAGTTAGAAACTGGACAAGTGTTTCAGATGTGACCTCAAAACTGCAGAACAGGAAGAAAGAACAACTCCCTTTGACCTTTAACAAGGTCATTAAGAAGTTTTCATTTCTATGGTATTGTGGTATCTTTGGTTACATATATGTTTATCAAATTTGCAGCTAATAAGCAACACGGTTTTAGTTTTATTATTCTAGCAATATCTTTCTGTCATTTTTATTTGACAGATTCTGCTGTGGATATATTCAAATCATAACTTTTTATTTTCTCGGCATGATAACAAAATACATGAGCACGTGATGGCATAATTCTTTTTCCAAGCTTCATAATATACATATCTGAATAACGAACAATATTTGGTTTACTTCTAAACTATTTATTGTATTTTGTCTGATATGCAGGTAATTTCAATTGATTAATTTATCATTTGGGACCATAAAATACTAGAAATAACACTGAAAATGGTAATTATAGGGAACCTATAAGAAAATGCATTGTATGTATAAGGAAAAGCATATACAACGCTGTACAACAGTACAAACCTGATGGGCATTTTGAAACTCAAGCTCTGATGCAGAGAACATTGCATCAGAAGTCTCTTAGTTCAGAGTGACTACGTGGATTTAACAATATAAAAACATCACTGCCTGCAAATGTGCTTTTACAGGTTCTTCTCCATGTATGGGCACACATTCTAATTAAGTTGCTATATGTAGCACTCAGCTGAATACACTGGCAAACACACAGAGCAGTAGGGTATTTACCCTTCCTGCCTTTAAGCACCACTTACATGCCTAAAGTAGGGATCTAAGCTTCTTATCACTCTTAGCAACTCTTCTGCTCTGAGTCAAGGTTTGGTTTCTTTTTTCTTCAATTATGTACCTTGCTGAACATTTAGAGACAAAAGACCACTCCAAAAGGAACTCTACTAAGAAAAAAACCCAAACAACAGAACAAACAAAACCACAAACCTGAATGCCTATTTACTCCAGTTTTAAAGTACAGTCATGTCTGTTTACAGAGTTGCTGAGTGCACTTGCATCCTGCACTGATTACTTTATTTGACTGTGAATTCCCAAGAGTAAAACTACACACACACAACAGAAAAAGAAGGATTTAGTCAAGAACTACTCTTACAAAGCTTTTTCTTCACAAGCTAAATTTGAGATGACAGCTCTGAAACTTTAACAGCTCTGAATTTTATTTTATTTTTAATATTTGTACAGGAATACAATATGAAACTGTGTTGTAATTTCAAATTCAGTTATATGGAATGTCCTTCAAAGAGAGAAAGGTAGGTCAACATGCAGCTATGTTTCTGCCTTCTCTCAAAGAAATGCTCGAAAGATTGCTTATTAGGGATGATGCTTGCTTGTGGAATGGCAGTGTGTTTCTATTATAAAATGAGCTTATTTTTTTAACACATATCTGCAAATGCAATTTGAGAAATAAAGCATGTTACCATTGACACTGACCACTTAAAATCTCAAAACAAAGAGATGAAATATTTTGCAAACTGTTACACTAAGCCAGTTTCCACCAAACCATCTACAGTTCAAAACAGAACCACAATCACATCTACTTTTTAGTTACAAGGCTGTGTTACTACTCTAAGTAATTTATTTATATGTATGTACGTGTAACTATGAAATCACAATTGTAAATTTAAAAAAGTATTTTTGATAGACTGCTTATTGTTAGTAAACACAATATTTCTGTCAAGATAGTGGTGGTTGGAAGAGCAAGTTAGTGTAACCAAGGGCAAGTCATGCCTGACCAACCTAGTGGCCTTTTATGATGGAGTGACCAAGCAGTGGACAAGGGAAGGGCTACAGATGTGATTTATATGGACTTCTGTAAGGCCTTTGATGTAGTCCCCCACAATATCCTTCTCTCAATTGGAGAGAGATGGATTTGATGAGCAGACTGTTAGATGGATAAGAAACTGATTGGATGGTTGCATCCAGAGGGTCAAGGGCTCAGAGTCCTGATGGGCATCAGTGACAAGTGATGTCCCTCAGGGGTCTGTACTGGGACCAGTACTATTTAATATCTTCATTAATTACATAGACAAAGGGATTGAGTGTCCCCTCACCAAGTTTGCAGATGACGCCAAGTTGAGTGGTCCAGTTGACACACCCGAAGGACAAAATGACATCCAGAGAGACCTGGATAAGCTCAAGAAGTGGGCCTATGGGAACCTCATGAGGTTTAACAAGACCAAGCACTAGGTGCTGCTGGCTCAGCACAAAACCCAGTATCAATACAGGCTGGGGGACAAAGGGATTGAGAGCAGCCCTGGTGGGTGCTGGTGAGTGAGGGGCTAGACATGAGTTGTTGATGTGGCTTTGCAGCCCAGAAAGTCAATTGTATCCTGGGCTGCATCAAAAGCAGCGTGGTCAGTAGGTCAAGGGAGGGTATTCGCTACTCTGCTCTGGCGAGACCCCACCTGCAGTACTGCATCCAGTTCTGGTGTCCCCAGCACAGGAAGGACATCAACCTGGTGAAGCAAGTCCAGAGGAGGGCCATTAAAACGATTAGAGGGATGGAGCACCTCTCCTATGAGGAAACACTAAGAGAATTGGGATTGTTCAGCCTGAAGAAGAAAAGGCTTTGGAGTGACCTAATTGAGGCCTACCAGTACATGAAGGTAGGATACAAGAAAGATGGAAAGGGACTTTTTACAAGGGCATGTAGTGATAGGACAAGGGGGAATGACTTCAAACTGAAAGAAAGTAGGTTTAGATTGGATGTTAGGAAAAGTTCTTCACTGTGAGGGTGGTGAGGCACTGGAACAAGTTGTCAGAGAAGTGGATGCCCAGAGAAGTGGATGCCCCACCCCTGGAAATGTTCAAGGCCAGGCTGGGTGGGGCTTTGGGTAACCGGTGCTGGTGGAAGGTGTCCCTACCCATGGCAGGGGTGTTGGAACTAGATGATCTTTAAGGTCCCTTCCAACCCAAACCTTTCTATCATTCTAAGTTGTCTAGAAAAAGCAAGGCAGATGATGGAAATACCTACAAACTGGTGCATTAGCATGTGCTGCAGTCTTCTCATACATTAATGTCTGGAATTTAAAATTACCCAAGTCTTTGAGAGCATAACATAAAGAATCTTTTTCATATGTAAACGATAATAAAATCCTTTTCTACCATTTGTAATAAAATTAACCTTTTTTTTTTTGCTTGAGTTTTTGTCAAACAAGACTATCTATTTTAGTCAGCTTTCTGTTTTGCAGACAGCTTTGTCCATGATAAAGGAGACAGAGTTAAAAACAAGTTAATAGAAACAGAGCAATCTACACTTTTAATTTTGACAAATTAAATGCATACAATTTATTAATATTTTATCATTGTATCTTTTCAGGTATCTTCCATGTAAAAAAGTATCATGTACCTTAAAGAGAAAAATTAATGAACGATGATTATTTTATTATTTTAAATAAAGTATATCAACTAGAGTTTTAAATCTTACATAATATATAGCACAGTTTTTTGTAACATACTGCATATATAAATACTATCTTACATCCATAGAAGAAATACAGACTACTAAATCTCGCTCTTTTAAATTAAACTTACGTTAGGAAAAAAATTCATTTTCTTTAAAAAAAGGTAATTCCTCAGAGAGACAATGTCTGTAAAGACAATGACCTCAGTTGTTCTTTTTTATGCAACACTTCTAAAAATATTTTTTATGAGTAATTGTCTTCTGCAATAAATATTTTATAATCAGAGTGCTGACCAAATGGTTAGTGGTAATATAAGGGATGCTGCTCAAACTTCTCCTTACAAGGTAGTATTTCATAATTTAAACAGAACAGCCATTCTCACAAAACATGCTTAGAATTCCAAGAGTTGAATGAACAGGAACTGAATTCCCTTGAAACATTATTTTTCATAACAGTTAAGCCTTATGTTTATTGAAAAACTCATAACTTGTTAATGCCTCAATTTAACAGAGCACCTAGCCTTCATTGGGACTAAGTTTCAACAGCTCACAGTGAAACCAAATGAAATGCAGGTAGAGATTTTTTCCCTTTTCCAATGCTGCTTTTTAAAAATTGTTTTTCTACGCATAAGGCATATTTTTTTCCCAAACTTGACATAATCCTTCTCATTGGTAACCAAAATTATTTCCATTTAAATTAGCACAGTTTGTAGATTTACTGTTTAAATGCACTGTATTTTGCAGGAAAGCAAAAATTTCACTACAAGAAAGAGGGATTTTCTGTTTTGAGCACCACAATAAAAGAAGGATATAAAACTATTAGAGAGCGTCCAAAGAAGGGCTACAAAGATGAAAGGTCTTGAGGGGAGCCCTGTGAGGCTGAGGTCACTTGGTCTGTTCATCCTGGAGGAGACTGAGGGGAGACCTCATTGCAGGCTACAACTTCCTTGTGAGGGGAAGAGAAGAGGCAGGCACTGATCTCTTCTATCTGGTGACCAGTGACAGGACTGAAGGGAATGGCCTGAAGTTGTGTCAGCGGAATTTTAGGTTGGATATTAGGAAAAGGTTCTTCACCCAGAGGGTGGTTGGGCACTGGAATAGGCTCCCCAGGGAAACAGTCACAGCACCAAGCCTCACAGAGTTCAACAAGCATTTGAACAATGCTCTCAGACACATGAAATGGTGCGACTCTTGAGATGGTCCCATGCAGGGCCAGGAGTTGGACTTCAGTGATCCTGATGGGTCCCTTCCAACTCAGGATATTCTATGACTATATGATTCAAAACCTATGAAAAGTAAAGTGTTGAACTGATGCATTAAAAGGAAACTTCAGCGATCCTTACAGCTCAGGTACCCGTGCAGGAATACAGCTTTCTGTAAGTCATAAGACTATGTGAACTATCTGTGTGCAAAAAGTGCTTCAGCTCTGCTTAAGCTTCCTTGGAAATTATATCTTATTTCAATGGACAGCTCCTATGACCTCTACAAGTCTGATACTTTGATCTTACATTCTGTGTAGCACCCTCTTTGGATGGTGTATCTTTACAAAACACTCAGCCATTACTTCATCAATACTATCTAACTGAGGCAGTGATTAAAAAGGGACACAATACAACAGCTGGATCTGTAAGATCTATTACATGACAGACAAACAAAACATATTTTATAGTAGTACTAGCAAATTTCCAATTTTTACCAAGCAGTTATCACTTAGATAAAAGGTCTTGAGAAATGTATCCTGGCTGATAAATTCTGAACAAAATGAAATCATGCTGCAACATGATTGGAGCTAAGGGAGCCAATTAAGGATCAGTTCCTTAGCAGATAATGTTAGACTGCAGTTGTATTTTTGTTTTGATATTCATGACAGCTGAAGAGGAGAAGCCAAAAAACACAGCAGAAAAATGCTAATTCTTCAGAATAAGGTGTAAATTTGAATTAAAATAACAGAGCGCATAGATTTAAAACATTACTTCGATGAATTCTTGTGCATTAATATCAGTATGCTAAACCTGGAGCATTCTGCACTGCACAGATACCTAGGTAACAGCTGTTCAAATAGAGAGAGTCATGAGAGGAACAACAACAAGGTGAGGAACCAGCAAACCTAATTCATCAAAATCAGATACTCCTAAAACTGTAAAAGGCAAACCATTAAGCTATTGTCTCCGCAGCAAAATCTGCTAACGCAACGTATTAGAAAAAATTGAAATGTTATGCAAAGTAAGTGTGATTACTTAAAGGGGGAATAGGTGTTATTATGGAGTGCACAAGCGGATGGATACGGGGACTGAGCATGAAAATTTTGAGTTTGTACAAAATTTATTATGGAAGTTCTTTAACTTGGTGAAAATTGAGAGGACTTGGCTTCCTTGGCTTTCTAATACCAGACTTTCTGCCTGCTATGAGTGAAAGAAAATTTAATATTTTTGCCTAGATGTTTGGGGTGTGAAGGAAGGATCCCGTGTCTCCTATTCCCAGAAGGTTTTCTAGTGTCTTCAGCAGGCAATTTCCAGGAGTTCAAATCTCACATACCTTGGGTGTCCTATCTATCTCTCTGGGGACCTAACTGTTGAAACAGAGGTATAGTAAGGGTTCCAAAACAAAAACAAAGTAATTTTTCCTCAAAAAACAAAAGAGCAATAAAATAGCAAAACTCTTTTACTAAGGGATCGAACCAGCATTGACATTATATTATTACCCTAGATTTCACTCAGAATGGGAGAGGAAAAGAGAGCAGCATCCCAGTGAGATAAATATGAGTCTCTTGAAGAAGTATGAAATACAACTTTTTTTATATACTGGGAATATTTTATAGATAAATGCACATTTTCAACAAAACCCTTTATAAATTAGGCAAATAAAAACCTTCTATGTTCATAAACATTTCCTTGATTAGAACACTGAAATAGATGTACATTTTCAATGTACACTGTAAGCCTTTTAGCGGCTCTCTCTGATCAAACAGTCATCCAAAGGAAGAACTGTTTTTGCAGATGATATAAAACCAGCTCAGTTAAAAGAATAAATAAATGTTTTAATTTAAAATAGAACGTATTTTTGGAATAAGAAGAGTATGAGTATTTTTGGTTGTTTTTTTTAAAAAAAGGTGAAATTAAGCTCTACATTTAGTTGTTGTGGAAACAAAAATTAATTTCCAATTTGTTGACCTGAAACATTTTTTAATTCATCTGACATTTGCCTGGGCTGGTGTTTTGGCTCTTACTAGCTATAGTCCAGGGTCTCTTCTCTTTCTCTCCTGCTGGTATCCATAGCCATGAGAAGACACTTATCTAGAGACTGGAATTCACTTAAGAGCATTATATGCTAATGTGTACTATTCCTGAGCTATAATCGTGAACTGAGAGGAAAGCCACAGAACACATTTAAGATGCCATCATGAGGAAACTGGCAGTATAAGGACCAAGACTTAAAACCAATACAATGATCTATGATGATTCATATCTTTCATGCCTTAATGTTGATAGCAAATATATCACTATAGATAGACAAGCTAAATCATGATATTGTAAAGTTCAAAGTCAGCATTGCTAATTGAGAGTATTCAGAACTCCATCTTAGAAGAATGTTCAATACACCATTTTTGTTTCAATTTAAAGCAAAAGTTAACATCCAAATATCAGAACTTCAATCTGGGAAGAAATCATCTATTTCCATCAGTTCTGTCACAACAAAGTACTGCACAGCAATACAAGTCTCTACTGCATTTTGCATATACATATTTCCTCACACTTTCAGTAGGCAGTTTTTTTTAATTTTGCTTTTTACTGAGATAATTCAGACCTGAGAAATGTAAGAACTGTTGTTTTTCTGTCTGTTGTTGTGTAATGCTCTCAGAACATCTTTACACTTCTATAAATTCTGCTATAAATATTTTACCATCTGGCCTATATTTTGTGTTCCTCTCCATTCCCATTAAATGCTTGTGACAATGCAGTTGCTTTTATTATTTTCTACACTGGCAGCAAACCTCTTGACAAGGCAGCCTTTAACTAATAACCTAGGTAGAGACTTACTTCATCCTTAGTAAATGTAATCACTCAGTACAAATTTGATGTTTCAATGTCTCCTATTTCCTCTTAAAAAATACCTAAATCAAATCTGCCTCAAACAGTGAAAGTACAAGTCTCATAGTTGATGAAACTGAGGGAGATAAGAGTAACTATCAAAAAAAAGACGATGGAGTTGGTCATATAAAACTAAACCAATCCAAAATATGGCATTTATTGAAATATAAATCTGAAAATAATTTTCAGAGTTGTGAGAATTGAAGCCTTTATTGAATTTCTGAATACTAAACCTAGAATTAACTAATGATAAATTACATTTATAAAATCAGTAACAAAAAGTCACAAAAAAGAAAAGTTAATTAAAAACTTATCATAAGTAATCAAAATCTTGCTGTAATATGCACAACTATGAATTGGAATCATATTTAAGGAAAAAGATGATTCAACTGAAATGCATAATTAGAAAAAATCAACACTTTTCTAGTACCATACACAAAAAAAGTGTAGAAATTGCATTTCAGACATGATTTGACTGGAAGCTTGAGATGGAAAACAGACTGGTAATGTATTATTAAGAATTGCTTCAAACACAACTATACTACATATGTAACATTAAAAAAAATAAAATTAAATAACCAGCAACTGTTGTCACTAACAAAAAATTTAATGTAATTTACTGTTTCTGGATACAAGTATGTATGTTAAGTATCTGCTGTAAAGCTCTGCCTTAATAATCTTTCCCTCTCTTACAAAAAATAACTGTTTAAAATTGTAAATGATTTCTTCATAATAACTTTCATAAAAATGAGTAATCCAAATGTAACATTTTGTCAGCAGTTTAAACAGCGAGAAAGGAAGATTACTATCATGGTGATATAAGGCAGCATATTTGTCAATAGTTGACTGAAGTAATATATGAAAATAAAAACTTTCTGAATATGTGTGGTTGAAAATCATTTATTACTATTAACACTAATTTCATTCTGTTACACTCTGTCACATTATCTCCACTTTGTATGGGAGGTGCAGTCCACACAGAAGCTTGAACAGTAATCTCAGACTTCAATTAAGAAAAACCCATATAAGTAAGGAAAGTTGCATGCAGTTTGGTCACAACCAAATGAAAGTACAAGCTGCAAACAGCAAGGTACTCTTGAAGCATACAAACACACTGACTCAACCACAAATGATGTTTTTTTAATACTAAAGACAATAATAGTCAGATGGGACTAAGTTCAGCCCTAGTTATATGACCAAATAACATCTGAACATGCATTATCACTTGTTGCTTTACATATTTACACTTTCTTTGTTTATATTTTAAGCGTTTTTTGAAGAAAAGGACAAACAAAAACTAAGCATTAGCCAAAAGAAACTGTTTGCATAACAAGAATGCTATTAATACTTTGAAAACATCCATCTGGTAGTTTCTTTAGAAAAAGTAATGCCTAGAAATCATGTGTCCTTCAAATCTTCCTTCTGAATCTGACAGTCAACACCAATGTTGACAGAAATCTTTGTATGCTGCTGGACAAGACTGTGTTAATCAAAGTCAAAACCGTAAGCTTTTTATTTATTGCCCAGAGATAATAGAGATCTGTCCTTCCTACCTCTCTGGAAGGTTCTCACAGTTTTCTCTCTCTGTATGCAACATGATGAAATCTATTTCCTTAAATACCAGTTAATTTAGATGAATGACTTTTTTTTCATCTGCCTATTATCTTAAATACACTGCTTCTGTCAATAAAAGTACACATAGATCTACCTTAACTAAAAATTATCCTCTTCACTGTCAGACTGTAAACTGACAAAGCTGTTGTCATACTGCACCTTCTATTATAGCCTCTTGTAAACCTGGAGAATGCAGATGTTTTCATTATTTGCTTTAAAGACTAGTCGTCTACATTACCTCTATTAGAAATGCTTCATTTACGCCTTGATAGGCATCTCTCTACCAGATGAAAGAGTGTGTGTTGACTTAG
Organism: Corapipo altera; assembly: GCF_003945725.1. Lineage (NCBI taxonomy): Eukaryota > Metazoa > Chordata > Aves > Passeriformes > Pipridae > Corapipo > Corapipo altera. The sequence goes on from NW_020884872.1 coordinate 77,209,777, forward strand.
ATGTAAAGTTTCAACCGCATAAATTTTCTTTCCCCCCTAGTTCATTATAAAGACTAGTGACTAAAATCTAAGGTGTAAATCGATTGTGAAGCAACCAACAATATTACCATATTACTCCTTTAAATTTTTACATTCCTTTTCACACATCTACAACTCTTTAGGACTGGTATTTGTAAAGGTCTACTGTAGAGTAATTTACATGATATACTGTGTCAATGAACACCAGTATACTAAGGTAAATAAATGACTCTTTAAAATTACCTGTATAGCAAGCGCTCGAGCTACAAGACTTCTAAGATATTGTAAAGGATCTTCTGGACCTTCCCACTTGCTTTGCCATGTGATAGGACACTGAAATAAAAATATATTTACTGAAAGTATCCATTTCAAATCCATTATGTTTTAAACTAGCAATTTGAAATGAAATTAAACAATCTGGAGATCAAATATAGCTACAAAGAAAAAAGGAAATACAAGTAATAAAATGACCAAAATATACAACCACTAATAGAAAGGTCATGTTCCTGCTAATTCTTCTTGTAGCCCACACAGATACAGTGCTGACGGGGAACCTTCAAGAACCTCTGATATTCAATAAGGGAACATCAGTTTTTTCCAAGAACAATTCTAAAAGGCCTAAGCAGATTATTTCTTGAAAAGCCACAATGTCATCTTTCAAGAGCAGCCACAGTTTCCCACTCCTTTGCTGCTGCCTCCTCAGACTTGAACAGGCAGTAGTGTGGCTATGTGGTGGTGAAGAGAAGCTGCTACAATTCCTCTGCATGATTATTTTCTCATCACTTTACAGTTTTTGTAGAGCAAAACCTGAGAATAAAATCCTACAAGACCTTCCCACACAAATTTCTCATCGACTTCAAAATGAAAAGCTTAGAAAGGTCCTCTGTTAGATTTCCTCCTTATAAAACAAGTGTAAAAACATTAATTTTAACTACTCCACAGGAACCTGTAAAGCACAGGGAAAGTGATTCTGCAAGATTCTCCTACTTAAGAGAAAGAGAACTGATGTAAATCATTACCTGTAGAATACTGCACAATACTGAAGATGATGAATAGAATAAACAGTTTATCCTTTTAATATTTACCGCTGCATTTTCAAGGAGGTTCACGTTTTCATAGCATATACACTGAACAGATTTTCAAAATCTGATTACATAAGTTTGTAAGAGAAGGTATCTTTCAAAGTAAATACTCCATGTGTACCTTTTATAGATAAAAACTAGAACATAACTAGGTCTGGAGACACTAATTAAGTATGAATCGAATAAATTAGAACACATTCAAGTCAACTAACAAAGCACAGTTAACTGCATATTTTTTTTTCATAATTATGGTTTTTTGAAACTTTTTTTTTATTTTAAACTCTTAACCTTGCATTTTTGCAGACCTCTTTGCTAGATATGCATTTACAGACAGCTCACCAATCTATCATTTAGAAGGTATTCACCTAACATTGCTAATATATCACTCTAAATTACTCTAAGTTTAAAGAAATAGCTTAGCTAATCGTTATTATGTAAGCATATTTCAGATGTATACTTCTGCTCGTTTTGGCTGGGGTAGAGTTAATTTTCTTCTATGGGGCTAATGTATCAGTTTTACACAAATAAAGCACATTGCTGAAAACTTAGAAGTAGTACATTTGTGGTTTTTGCATTTCTATTAATCTAGCAGTTTCTTCAGGTGCTATAGTCTTAGAAGAACTACAATCTTGGTGCTTTTAAAATACAAGTTTTTAAAAATAGTCTTTTGTTACATAACACATGAAAACACTAAACTAAATAAGAACAGTGTATAGAAGATCCATGAAACAAATCATTTTAGGATGATAAATATAATGAGGTTTAGCTGTCTTGAGGTTTAGCTGCCATGCCAAGAATGTGTCATTAGCCTCTCTGGAAGGCTGCTGAAAAGATTGCTATACAGTCACAATCCAGTCAAGTGATCTGCGTCAAGGTAAGTGGGTAAGTAAGCAGATGAAATGACAGAAACACTTCACTGAATACATCATGAAGCACTGAACCGATGTTTGCAAGAGGTAAAAATTCATAGAATTTTTAACTACGTTTTTGTGACAGTGATCAGTTTCATAGCTCCTGCTGCTTCCAATTTGAGTGCATCTTAAGCACACAAGCAAGTCAATCTCTCTTGCTCAGTAACAAGAAATATAACTGTAAGTACTAAAGAATGACCATTACATGTATCATTTACATTCGCTATGACTTGCACGTAGTACCAATTTCTACCACACAGTCAAAACATGTTTAAAAAGGAAATGAGATTGCTAACATGAAAACATTAATTTATTCTAATTGTACTGCAATTTTGCTAACAAATGCAGTCTTGTGCATCTAAAAAGACACCAAATTTAATAATTTTTTTGATAGAATAATAAATGCATAAAAATCTTTTTAACAGTACTTGTTCTTCCAATGAAGATAAACAAGATATAAATAGGAATTACCGTTCACTGCGGAACAAATCTCAATATCTATGCATTAGTGTCGGCAGAATTTATTGCTTCAGGTGAAACAAAACCAGAGTTTCAGGTCAAATCCATGTTTGACTATATTTGTAATCCAATTATCTGGCTATTAATGATGGAGTATGTAAATTTGCAGTCACTAATTGTACCAGTTTATAAATATGCCCAGTTTCATGCCAAAAAAGATGGAGAGAGTACATGTGCAAATTCTGATTGCTTTTCTCATATTTCAAGAATATAGGGTGAGATGATAGGTTGGTATGATAGGTACAGCTTGTCTGGTGTGATATACTCCACACTGAATAAATGCAGAGAGTGAATTGTGATTATAACTTAAATTTTAAGAAAATGTAAAAACTGAGTAAAGGGACAGATTTACATGTTCTACTGGCTAATATATCTGACTTATCAAATATGACTTGGTATTTGAAATTGAAATAGCATTCCACAACTTCTAACCTTATTGGAATTGTCTTTAAGAGAAAACTTGATAAAAGGACAATATATTCAGAAACTTCTGCAAGTACGTGAAGCAACACTTCTTTGAAAAATTTTCCAGAAAAATCCTGATTCTGTTCAAGACTTACTATCAATAAAATAACGCAGTTTTAGAGTCTTTATCAATAAAAGAGCTTAGAACAAATGGTGACATGAAAATGTGTATCAGAATTTGTTCAGTTTCCTTGTTTTTTTTCATCGTGCATTATAATGTATACAAAATTACCTTCTGGTTTAACAGAGCACTTGCAAGTCTTTGTACTTCAGAACTCAGTAATGAGGTACCTCTGATGACTTTACTTAAAGAAGCAAGAGACTGATGGACACTTTGCACAAGGCGAATTGCACTGAATTGTTCCAGAGTAATGAAGGATAAGACTGGAGATCCTTGTTGCTCTGCAGGAGGAGACACCTTCTGATGGATCAGGTTAGAATTCTAAAAAAGAATATGTGATATCCAGTTAATAAACTCAGGGAAACTATAGTGTTATACAACATATTATTTGTTTAATTTGTATTACTTGATATGACCTTGTTATCTTTGAATTAATACTGAATATCATCCTTTTTCTGACACTGGATTAAAACTATAGTGATACTTTCGGTAGTGTCTCTGAAATGTTCAATAAAGACATCACTCTTCTGAGACAACTCTGTCTACCCAGTTCCTTCAAAAGTACTTGAATTCCTGAAAAATCTTCACTTAGCTAAATCACTGCTTTTAGTATTTGTGTTAATGTGTCAATATAAAAAGCAGTGCTGTACTCAGCATAACCAGATTTTATTGGGTACTATAAACTATGCTGCCAGATATAGTTCTTGCTTTGGTAAGACTAGTTCAACATGGAAGCAAATTAAATAGAATAATAAATACAAAATAAGTAAATCTTGGGTAACAGACTCTGAGAGGTAGTGCTGCTCTCACATTGCTATTTTCACTACTTACTTCCCCCTTCCATTACAGCCACTGAAACCCCAAATTTATTCAATAATTTCAAGAGATGGTATTATTTTGCAAATCTTAATTCATATGCAGCTTATTACATAAATATATTTTAGCATGTGTTCAGAAACTGCCAATCTGACATGTGACAAGTGGTTGCAATGAATTCCAGTTATAAAATTAAAAACTTTATTGGAAAATTCTACATGGTACAAATGCAAAAAGAAATCCCTCATCTTTGATGAAAAAAATTTTTTGCTATTTCAATTTGTAGTAATTTATTACAGGTAAAATTTGATTTTACTTTCTCTGAAATATCTCTTCTTAAAATAACAAGTAGTTTTGACTATTTTTCAGATTAAATAAACTTCTGAATTGTCACATGGTGTCCTGCTTTCCAGAACACACAGGATATCTACCTCTATTACCTTTCCCAGGCACTGTACATTTGTCAGAACTTTCATATTTTTCATTTCCAGCTCATACTGCACTAAACTACCAAGTTAAAATATGAGAAAAGCTAAGTGAAAGATGAGTACTTTGGTTTATGACTGACAAAGAAATGAAGGATAAAGTCTTCCTTCCCACATTGTTAAAAAGGTATACCACAAAATTACTTATTGTTCAAACTATAAGAAGCATACAGTATTTAGAATTGTTATGCTTTGTGTTTTTATTTTGCATGCATTCTAAAAATCAGAGTACCAGTTTCACTTCAGTTTTTCTGAGACCATAGTTTGCTGAGTATATGTAAATTGTAATGTAAAACTTGCATAAACCAGTTGATAGTTTCTTACTGAGGTATTTAATTGCATAAAATAAAGAAAGAACAAAGACATTGCAACTTGTAGGCTTTGCTCAATCTTTCACATGTACTCTCTTAATTCACAACAAATTTACTGAAAGAGAAGACCTCTAAGTTCCTCAATACTGTCCTTTACATAACAGTCTCCTATAAATCACATATTCATTTCATCACTTTTTCCAATGCTTTCCCCAGAGAATTTGATAAAACAACCCATCTGTCATTTTTATAGGAAAATTAAACACGAATGCCAATATCAGCTTATACATTTACTGTCTTATTACATTCCCTTAAAATCCATTACATATATAACTCAAATCAGCCTTTAAAATATCTTCGTGACCTGCTCGAGAATTAAGATGAAGAACTACTGAAGTACTTAGTGCTTTTTCTAATCATAAGAAATTGAAGATAGATTCTAATCTTTAATATTAAATACTATATTATGCTACCAATATTAAATCAGATGTATTTTGAGACTTTGATCAGTTTCTCTTTCAGTTCTGTAAGTGTTGCTTTCTTAGTACAATGTAAGACTTCATAGTCTCACCTAAGCTGTTCCAGAGCTTTACCTTCTTAAACTCAAGCTTTTTCAAACTCCAGTATTTTCTGAAAACTGCCTCCAAAGAAATGTAACAAATATAATGAAAGTAAGGTCATATACCTCCACTAGTTCTGCATTTGATTCAAAACTCAGTGTTAGTGATGGTGGTGGGTTTTAGCAAACTCCATTAGTCTTCTGATGTACCTATTCTGCCTCCTCCTTCAAGTCCCTCTGCCTATTGTTTTAGATATTAGTCTTTCACTGCTTTTTACACAAACTTTTAATTGTTGAAAATACAGAAAAGAATGATCCAATATTTCTGTTTCACTGATTTTCCTTTGTGTAAAAAAATCATTCTTTTATTAAAGCTGAGGTACTAATGAGGTACTAATGAGGTGTGATTATTGGGGCTGTCCTGTACAGGGCCAGGAGTTGGACTTTGATGATCCTAGTGGGTCCATTGCAATTCAGGATATTTTCTATGTTTCTATAATGGTTTAGTTAAAAGAACAACAACTCATTAATTTTCAAAGCTACTTTTGCAATTTTCTTGCACCATTATGCAACTTTATGAAAGTAATTAGTTACAATTTACAAACACAACAAAAGACAGAAAATACGATAGCTTACGTTCATACATTCAGCAAACAATTTTGAAGCAGTTGCTGCTGAATTTTTATTATGTGTGGGCCTCCTTTCAAAGAGCTGCTAAAGAGTTTTTCTGAAACAAGGAAAAAATGTGACCACCTCACAACAAAAATATAGCACTGATTCCTCTCCCTCTCCTCATGAAAAAGCCACTTGGATACAATGAAACATGCAATCCCATTGCATCCTGATACTTTTGTGCTTCTCTGACAAGTAGTATGTTATGGGCAATGCCTGAGTTCCACTGGACACTTATTTCCAACTGATCCCATTATATGACAATGAGGGATTATATAGTGCTTATATAGGTCCTAATCTACACCCTGTCATGGCAGAAGACTATGTGGGAAAAGAATGGACACCAGGACAGAGATTGGTTGAATTAACTGTGATGGCCCAGCCACTGACAACAGCCTGTAGTGGGCCACTCTTCCACATTCAGGAAGGGTTTTTAAAATTTGTCTAACATTTGACAACTTGTTCAGTGAAGACTTTATTTTATAGAGTAACAAGTCTTTCACACAAACTTATAGTTAGCATCTGAGTGTGTGGGGGTTTTTTTAATTTAATGGCAGGTTTATGAGAGTTTAATTAATTTGATTACTGTTAAGCTGTTATTAAATCATGCTGAAAAAGACTGTAGAAGCAGTTTTAGGACAGTATTCATTACAAGGGTGCTTTCAAATGGCAAGAATTAAAATGTATGTTTTCAAATTAAGCTAATATAGATGAAAATGTCAAGACATTCTGTATTAGTTCAGAAGAGCTAAATAAAAAGAGAAGTTTGCTTGTGTAATTTCAACATAGGATAACACTGATTTTAAGTAGATTTTAAGTATCTTTTTCATTTCCAGTGTATATCTGCCATTTTTGCTGTTTTGCCACAAAGCCTGTGATAGCTCTGAAAAATGAGCCAAAAGGACTCCTACTCTAGAACTCAAAAAAGGCTGGTGTTGGAACCTCTGGAAACTGCCTAGTGCTCAGAGCTATAGCAGGTTGCCCAGACCTGGCTTTTGTTCAGCCTAGAGAAGAGACTGAGGGCAGACCTCATTGCAATCTTCAACATCCTCACAAGGGAAAGCAGAGGGGCAGGCACTGATCACTTCTCTCTTGTGACCACTGACAGGACCTGAGGAAATGATATGAAGCTGAGTCAGGGGAGGTTTAGTTAAATATCAGGAAAAGGATTTTCATCCAGAGGGTGGTTGAGCACTGGAACAGGATCCTCAGGGAAGTGGTCACAACACCAAGCCTGACAGTTCAAGATGCGTTTGGACAATACTCTCAGGCACATGGTGACTCTTGGGGTGTCCTGTGCAGGGCCAGGAGTTGGACTCAATCCTGATGGGTCCCTTCCAACTCAGCATATTCTATGATTCATGATCACCAAGGATGGAGATTCCACAGCCTCTCTGGACAGTGGAATGTTTACTTAATGGTTGTTAACTTAAGTAGCAATTTGACTATTTTCTTCATTCCAATTTCAAGATCTTTAAAACTTCTGAAAACAAACATGATGCCTTCATTAAGAAATCAATGTAGAATGAGAATGTAGAACTGTACACAACAACCCTGTTCCAGTGGTTGACCATCATCACAGTAAAAAAGTGGTATATCCTGTATTTCAGTTTGTGCCCATGGCCTCTTGTCCTGTCATGGGACAACACTTAGAAGTGTCCGTCTCCATCTCCTTTACTCCTTCTCATCAACCAATACACACTAAACACTAAGATTCCCCCTGAGGCTTCTCTTCCCCAGACTGAATACTTTATATGGACAAACTTTACATTGCACCCCTTCAGCTCTGTTTTGTTGATTATGATGTCTACAGACCTGATTTTGCCTGCTAACCTAGTTGACTACTTCCTCATATAATTTGTGGTCGTCCTCTCCCTAACTTGATACTTCTATCTCAAAAGTCTCCTCACCAATAAGGTCAGTCTTTTGGGCACCCTAGTCAGGTGGAACCTTTCTCTTTCCTGCAGGCTATCATCAATCCTTAAAGTGTCCCCCATAGTTATAAATACCAAACCCCTGTTGCTGACACCAGTTGTGCACCCGCTTGTAGGATCTGTCCACTCCTCCTCATGTCCTCCACCTTCACTGTAAGGATCAAGAAGGAACATTTAGGGCCCCCTGCCCTTAACCACCATCCCCATACCCATGTAGTCATGCTTCATATGCTCCATGCTACCCCTGGCAGCATGACAGGGGGCTATGTAGAAAAGCATCAAGGGGTGATAGTCTGAGTGCCAGATGAGCCTCGGTAGTCCTTCCACAATGTCCCAAATCTGAGCCCCTGAAAGGCAGCAAAACTCCCTAGACAACAGATGAGGTCAGAAAATGGGAGCAATCCTCTTCCCAACTGCAGGGAGTTGCTCACTACTATTCCCTTCCATTTCCTCCTGGTGCTTCCATGTGGATCAGGTTTAGTTGGCTTGGGAGTTTCATTGAGAGTGCACAGATAAAAATATGTCCATAGATTATGATAAATCATTCCAGTGTATATTCTATAGGACATGTCTATGCCAAGTGTAAATTTTGTTATGTTTCAGAACTATCAGCACAGAGATGTACAACAACTACTTTCAAGGTATTTGTAGGATAATCCTTTTTGAATTAATCCTTGATTTACATACTCAGCATGGGAACAAAATCATTTAAAAACATACTTAATCTTTGTCTACATATTAACAAGCTTTTTTGCCTCTGGAATAAAAAGTAGATGATTTTTAAAAAGAGCTTTGAATCTATAGATTAGTTAGATTCAATTCAGACCTATACTGGACACTTCCCGAGTTTTAGTAGTCTGAAACAGATAATTTACCATTATTTCCAACTACCCTTGGGGATAAGTACATTTGACAGGTAGAAAACTAATATTTGCTTCTTGAATATAAAAATGAAGGTATTGTCAACATCTATCCTATCCACCTCTACTTTACTACTGTCTGTATCCAATAGATAAAAAGGATGATGATGATGATATTATTATTAGTAGTAGTAGTATTATCATTAGTAGTAGTATTATACCTCATGAGGCCAAAAGGCAAGGTCCTGCATCTGGGTCAGGGCAATCCCCAGTTTCAATATAGGCTGGAGGATGAAAGAATTAGGAGCACCCTCTACTCCAGTTTCATGAGACCCTGCCTGGAATGTAGCATTCCCCTCTTGAGTCTTTAGCAGAACATAGACATGGACCTGTTGGAGTTAAATGCAAATGCTTCCAAAATTGAAGGGAAAAAAATTTTTTACACACTTCTAGAATAGCTTTTGTGATTCTGCTTCTTCATACCTGGGAAATAATTTTAGCTCATTCTCTGTGCCCATTCATGCATAAATAATATAATTTATGGTTGTTAGCTTAAGCAGCAATTTAACTATTTTCTTCATTCCAATTTCCAGGTCTTTAAAACTTCTGAAAACAAACATGGTGCCTTCATTAAGAAATCAGTGTAGAATGAGAATGTAGAACTGTACACAATGTCTGTGGAAATACTAAAGTTGCCTAGACCTTTTCAAAGCTTAAAGCAATTACTGGTTGAACAGACTATGAAAACGAATTTTGATAAAGAACATTGTTATTTAAATTTTTTTAAACACTCAAGCAAATGTCCCCCCCCAAAACCCCTTACACAAGGTCAGAAACTCTCCTATTCTTAGTTTCATTACCTTCTAATAACATAAAAATTTTCAGAAATCAAAGAAACTTCAAGATAATACAGAATCATGGAATGTTTTGGGTTGGAATGGACCTTAAAGATCATCAAGTTCCAACCCCCATGCCACAGGCAGGGACACCTTCCACTACACCAGGTTGCTCAAAGCCCCATTCAACCTGACCTTGAACACTTCCAGGGATGGAGCACCCACAACTTCTCTGGGCAACCTGTGCTAGTCTTACCACCCTCACAGTAAAGACTTTCTTCCTAATATTCAATTTAAACCTACTTTCTTTCAGTCCGAAGCCACTTCCCCTTGCCCTGTGTTTTGCCAATCTGTTTTGCCTCCCTCCCCCAGTAATGAGGATGGATTTAAAGAACACAGACACCAACTTTAAAGAATAAGTGTATAAGTTTACTATAGTGCAAGACAGTAAAGAATTACAAAAGAAGCAGTGGCTTATGAAAGGACACACTCAGCAATGCATCTAATCATTACTACAAAAAAAGTCTTATAGTGATTAAGAGAGAGATACATCACCAGTTACCCTAAATATATTACCGTCATCATCATCATCCAGACTGCACTTCAGCTAGAAAGTCCTCCATCACAGCTAAGGTCTGGAAAACCTCTTCCCAGTAAATGGGAAATCCTATGCAGTGTGTCCACCCGCAGGTGAGGCCTCCATCTTCATTGTGAGAGGGTCCAGCTTATATAATGTTAAACAAACCAGCTTACATTACTCAATTGGTGTGGCAAAACTATCTGGCTTTCTTCCTCCATTGGTATTCCCCTTAGGCCTGGCCAAGGCCCAAAGGGAGACCAAGGGAGTCAATTTGGACCATCTACTATCAAATGCCCTATAGTCTTGCCTCGTCACTAAACACAGAACTTATGGCTACATCAATATCTCAAATATGAACCACCTGTGACTATGTGAGACCTACGGTTTTTCATGGCCACGGCTGGAAAGAAAAGGCGTATTTATAACACATTCAAGCCTTACTAATTATTAATAATATACCGTGTTAACAAGCGCCAATGCATATTCTTAAAGCATTATTAAGGATTATATAGCATCTCGGTTAATAAGTAGATATATGTCTAAATACAATACTAGGTTGGAGAGTTCAGCTTATAGGTCAACTTTGGCTCAGGGTCAGTTCTTCAGGCCCCAGCATTATCTCCTGTCACTACATGTCCTTGTAAAATGTCCCTCTCCAGCTCTCGTACTGGAAGGCACTATAAGGTCTCCCCAAAGCCTTCTCTTCTCCAGGCTAACAACCTCAACTCCCTCAGCTTGTCTTCACAGGAGAGGAGCCTAGGAAATAATATACAAAATTTTTGTACCTAATGATTCTGTAAAAAAAACAAATTGCTTTTGCTAGGAATAGGTCATGCTAACTATGTCTTACACTTACTGTGCAAGGCTCCAGTACTGACCTTCTAGACATGTTATTGTTAGGAGAGCTTGCTGTTTGAAGTAGAATTCAGTACCAGGTGTTTGCTGTTATAATGTGAAGTTTTAGCATGGGATAGCAAAGGTCTTGAAAGTATGGGCACAAGTTGAAAAGAGAGGCCCGAGAACTATGAACAACAGCTGATGGTCACATACTCAACACTGAGAAAGGGCAAAATTAAGAACTGGCAAGACTACTGTTGCTTTTAGACAAGAAGCAATTACACAACAAAGCAAAACAGACAACTGACAGAATAAAGTTACCTGCTACAGCCTGAAAAATAACCCTATCTAAGTGTCATCCAGTCTGTAGGTCAGGAACTGAGGTAAAGTATTACCAAATCATGAGAGATCTCAGATTTGAGGGTAATGTTAGGGGTGAAAGAAGAGGCCTTTGTCAGGTCCAGCTTCCCTTGTCAAAGAGCTTTTGGGCAATTGATTACCTCCACATGGGTGACTAAGACTACCAAGGACCAGCCAGAAGCACTGACTATGTGGCTTCAGCTTCATGGTACTGCATACTCACAGGTAACTTATGACTCAAGTTTTAAGGAATAAGTACTTTGAATTTGCACTGATAATGATTAATAATTATAAAGAACTAGCCATTAGCAATGTGTGCTGATAATGGATATTAATGTAGTGTGATTTATTTTGCTGTTTAAAACTGGCTTCATTTATCAGTTTTCCAAACACTACAACCAAAATCTCTAATTTTCTGATGGTGTATACATACATATATGCAATAGTTTCATCTGAGCTTTTGCAAGGAAGATTTGCAAACCTAAAAGTATGTTCAGTTAGTAAGAGATCATGAAAGGTGTCGCATTGAAACATCCTTTTTCTTACAGGATCACAGACCTGGTTAACAGCAGCCCATGTTCAGAGGCCACAGATTTCAACATGAACTTATTTAGTACCAAAGGACTATTTTGACAAAAACATGATGTATCATACACTTAGAATGGATTAAATGAGAATTTAATGAGATATTTCACAATGTTATGGCAAATTCTAATGTGTACCTCATGCCACTTCTTTGTATGCAATTATTTGAGTAAGGAAAAGGTTTTTCTTATTACAGTGTTGTTGTGTACAAGACATAGTTTTAGGCCATGATGTCTGTGATCTATGTAGAAGGGATTTTAATGAACCTCAGTTTAAAGCTAATACCATATTTCAAGATTATACAGGAAAAACTTCATTTATATTTAAAATCATTAAACATTGTCTTGTGTATATTAGAGAAATGAAAAGAATAAATTAAAATCTAAAATACATTAGTATTTTTCTTGGAAACACATACAAGATGTTAGTCTCATGTCTTGAGTATGGTCTCACCTTCATATGGAGAAAAAAGTGATAGCCTGTTACATCATGTACAGACTTCATAGCTAATTACAAACACCTAACGTATTTTCCCCTGCAAATGCATTTAATTTACTTTTTCACTTCTAGTGTTTCAATATTTGAGACAATTCCTTAGACTTTACTTTTTATGTAGTTACCAGGAAAAAAAGAAGAATAAGTTGTCATTTCAAATCAGGTACATTCCTACCTGATTAAGTTTCTTCCATAGGTTGAGGATAGGAGAAAGTTCTGTAGACCATATTTCTCTGTCAAATTTGGAGCCAGCAGTTACTGACCTGCTCAGGATCCGAAGCTGTGAAATTACCTGAGTGATGAGAGTACAAATGCAATCTTGAAGACGGATAAACAAACTTCTTTCAGTACAAAAATGTGATACAACAGCAAATACTCTCCAATTTATCTTTGAACTATACTTTCCTGCATACTTAATTACTGATCATGGTCTGATCAAAACATAAACAATACCTATATTAAAGTAGAGAACACAATTGAGCCTCATTCATATTAAGCCACAAACAAAAAAAAATCCATATTTTTCTTATTGTAGTAATTGACGTTGTTCAACTATAATTTAAAAACTAATGAGGTGTATAATTCATTAATTAGCCTCTTTTCCACAAAACTTAGAGTAAAAACTCAAGTTCTGCCTTAAACTAGGCTCCATCTGTAATGAAAAATTTAAAGGAAATTAAAAACCAGAACACGTTATTAAATACACACAGTAACTATCAGGCATCAATACTCAAGATAATTATAGTCAATGCATTCTGATCTGACCTGGATCTTTTATTTAGATATTCATGCTACCTCAAACTACTTAAATGCATACTTATTAAAGAAAGAAAGCAAGCAATTAAAAGAATAACTGCGAAACTTCCAGAAAGAAGGGGAGCTTCCAGGTCTTTTAAGTCCAACTGTTAGCAACCCTGGTAAGTCCACACATAAACTGATAAAATATATGTACACACTTGTAAAGAAAGAACACTAAAATTAAAATTCTTCAGTGATATTGATGTCGGTCCCTTAAACTGCATATAAATCCTCTGGTATTTTAAGCCATATTAGCTAAATTTTAGTTACTTTTCACAGTGTATTTTTTGAAATACATGTTGCAAAACAACTTATTCTCTCCTCTTTTGCTTGACAATAAAGATTGAAGTTTGGTAGAAAAAAATATATTAAGGACTGGACTATTTAATTGTTACATAGAATGAGGGAGAAAGTCAAGTTCTTTCTGCTGGGTTTTGACTTATTTTCTGTTCTTGAAAGATGTGCAATGATGAAGTGTTTTCTTTCCTTTTGTTTTTCATTTTCTTTCACTGAAGCAAACAGCAGCTTCTTATTAATCAGTTTTGATAGGGACTATGAAGCACTACAAAAGGACGGTAAAACCATCATTTTAATGTCTATAATAAGCACTTACTATGAGATTGTGGACTTCAAAATCCTGAGAGAAGACAGCAAGGCCAGTAGTAGAATCACAACCCCAGATCTCAGAAAAGAAGATTTTAGCTTAGTCAGAGACCTTTTTAGCAGGACCCAGTTGGCAAATGTTTTGGAGGGCAAAGGAGGGCCAGGAGAGTTTCAAGAAACTGTCAAGAAAAATTTCCTCAAAGCACAAGAACAGTCCATTCTGATACACAGGAAACAAGCATGATAATCAACCATGGCAGAAAATCAACATGGATGTAAAAGAAGTTTCTGATCTCAAATCATAGAATATCCTGAGTTGGAAGGGACCCATCAGGATCATTGAAGTTCAGCTCCTGACCTTGTATAGGATAGCCACAAGAATCACACTGTGTGCTTGAGAACTCTGTCCAAACATTTCTTGAACTCTGTCAGGCTTGGCGCTGTGACCACTTCCCTGGTGAGCCTGTTCCAGTGCCCACTCACACTTTGCGTGAAGAACCTTTTCCTAATATCCCACCTGAACCTCCACTGACTCAGTTTAATGCCATTCCCTTGGGTCCTGTCACTGGTCACTAGAGAGAAGAGATCAGTGGCTGCTCCTCCATTTTCTCTTGTAAGGAACTTGTAGACAGCTATGAGGTCTCCCACAGAAGATAGGAGCAGTGATGCAGTACCCAGCAGGAATATAAAGGCATTGCTCAGTTGTGTTAGGGTCGAGTGAGGAAAGCCAAATCTCATCTGGGATTGAAAACAGCAGTGGATGCAAAGGCTTAAATGGGCTTCTGGCAAGTATTCTGATAGCTAAAAGAAAATGTGAGCTACTGCTCTTTAAAGCTTCTGTTATGTAAAATAACATTACATCCTCTCATTCTCATAACTTAATATTAAATTTTAATAATCCTTTGTGTGCTCCAGCTATTGTGTATATCAAAAAAGATTCTTGTTTAATTTCAAAAAAAAGTTGTTTTCTCTGATGAATGTTTTGATCATAGTATCTTTATCATTACTGTTATTCTTCCTCGTTTTCATTCTGCACATATGCAAATGTTCTGACAAGCAATACAGATAATAAGTACACATTTGTGCCTTCCAGATATCATTCTTTTAGCTATAGCTTTGACTCTTGTTTTTGGATAGTTGCCTGCCATCATTTGCTAAGCAATAAAACATTTATATCAAATATACTTTTACTGGTAATTCAGTGTGCAATACTTCATATAAACTTGCATATAATGCATGCTATAAAGCTCACAAAAATTTATATGATTGCTTGTTGAATATGGGAAATTGAAAATATTAACTCTGGTATTCATTTTTTTAAGTGCCTTTAGAGGTATAAACACGTATCTCCAGATCACTGAAATGAATTTGCAAAATAGTGACTGCAAGATCAAGTAATTAAAATATTTTTCTAACTATAGTGTATGGGGGTTAGCTGTCTCTTTCTAGTTATCTAATTGCAGAATTTGTCAATATAATTTAAATAGGAAATATACTATCGAACCTTTATTTTAATCTTTTTCTTCACTGCACCTATATCTGTTTCTGTTTTGTATATTTTATCAAAGTAGTTAAAAAATATTGGGATATCATTCTCAAAATGACACAATTAAAGTAAAAGTACTGGATCAAAAGAAATCAAGTTTTATCTCTTGATCACATGTTATGATCTTCATCAAATGTCCATGAAAACTCTTTAACACTCTCCAGTTAATTCCATTACTTCTCTCAGGTATAACAGATATGATGGTAGCATAACTTACTACTAAAGTTTACATGACAGCAAGCTATTTCCAATTCACTGTAATTTTTTTTCTTTAATGGGTTAGGCTGAAACTTTGTGTACTGGTGGCTCCTTCAGCCTGAGTATTTTTTGCAAATTGTAGCCTAGAGCAGTCATTCACCTTCAAGAAACAGATGAAAATACATTTGATTTGTGTCAAAATACTCAGATTCACCTCACCTTTAAACTGCTTCAGCACCCCAAACTTTTGCTAAGGGACTTTTTTTGTGCACCACTTTTTATATCCATGAAATCAGTTCAAATTTAGGGAAGAATTAGAGATTGTAAAATAGTAATTCATATTAATGCTTATCTATGGTTACAAGTTTGATTTTAGAACTTGAATGGAGTAAGTATTTAATTCTCACAAAACCCCGTGAAGTTCCTTATAGTATTGGCCAGTCTGTGCTACTTCAAGTCAGCTAAAGCCTGAGAAAGTGTTTACTCAGTACTCTCAAATCAGTCTCCTTCTGAATACTATGCAAATGAAAGAGGATTTTTTTTTTTTTAATAGGAACATAAAACAATTCAGATTGGAAAGAACTCCGGGAGAGGGTCTAACCTCCTGCTTGAATTATGATGAGTTCTGAGATCAGATCAGGTTGCTCAGGACTTTATCTGTCCTGGTCTTGGAAAAGTCTAAAGTCTGGAGACCGAACAACCTCCCTGGATGACCTGTTCCACTGCTTTACTGCCGTAGCGCTGAAAAGGTTTCCCTTAATACCCAATCTGTACCTTTCTTGTTTCAGTTTATGTCCTGTAAAAACAAGAGAGTCACATGCATGGGTCGGGACAAAGAATGTTTTAAGATTGGGAAGGACCTAAATAAAACCATGAGTGGATATATATCCCTATAAGAATTACCAGGTGTATCACAGAAGTGTCCGGGGTATGGTGGTATGTTTGCGGTTGCTCCACATAACTGTTTTCACCTCCAGGCAAGAGAAACAAGTTTGGAGTTGAATGAAGGAAAATTGGATTTAAAAGAAAGAGGAGTATCAGGATTACATTCCTGAGGGCCTTATGAGAAACAGAAATGGCTCTATAAGGCAACAGGACAGGAATGAAAACACAGACTGGATGAGTACCTATAAAGAGACCTTCATTCAGATAATAAAAGAAATATGATTAGGAATGTGTATTTAAGAAGACAAAATAATTCTTGAGTTGAGAGAGGCCACACAGTCACATCAGACAAGCACAAATTCACCCCACCTACCCTTAGGAACTTACTTAAAGCTTACTTAAAACTTACAAAAATTACAAATATTACCACCTTAGTCTCCTATGTAATCAAAAGATAAACAGATCTTAAGTGGGTTAACTTGTCATTTGGAAGACCCTCATATTGAGCACCTAGGAAAACTAAGTTTCTTACATAGGTACCTCAGATAGATGGGTCTATGCTGTGGAAAGTATAATGAGGATTTTAATTTCATTTCCTGGAAAGCTAACTACAAAGCTTAAGAAGAATTCAACTCCTCTCACTGTACTATATATACATTACCATCAAGTCAACCTATAATCAACTTCAAATACTTATTCTAGATTAAGCTTGCCTTAAATACAATGCTTCCATGACCACAAAGAGAGACTACAAGTGGCTATCACAGATGCATACATCTAGGTCTGTTGAATCATAGCCTTTGCACTCTAACCAGGTATGTACTTACAGTACTAAGTAAACTGAAAATTTAATCATAGATGTATAATACAGGGTACTCAATACCTAACCTTTGAATGCTCTCCTTTGTTATTGCAACATATTCTTTTAATATATTATAAACTAAAAGCACTTACATGATGTGCTAGTCCAGACCAAATACACATCTAAATATTCTGAATAATTATAAAAGTGTAAAAACCTACCATAATGCAAGAAAACAGTACCATCATTAAAAATATGAGAGGGATAGAAAGAAAGGTAATCAAAATATAAAATCAATCACCAATAAAACCAGTCACCAATAATCACCAAAGAGGGGTGAGAAGATTATTCAGAACCACAATTCTCTGTAGAAGCTGTCTGTTTTAAAAAAGGTTAACTAATCATAACAGTATTCATATAAAAAATTCAATAGAACAATTTATTTGTGAATAGTGCATCTAATACCTATGAACAGCGAAGAGGAACTGCTTTCTTTGTGGAAAATTCAAACACTGCATGTTTTTTGAGTTGTCAGTGCAGAAAAATACAAATTGCATATATTAATAAAGGTGGGGTGGTCAAACTTAAAATGTCAATATTTATTTACCTAGTTATTAAGCTAGTTGTGCATCTCAGCTTTTTTATCTATTGCATACTTCTGTGTTTTCTGTGGACATATGCTATGATATTGACCAATACATTACAGTAAACAGCACATGCATTTAGGAAAATTATGAGAGAGATTAAAGAGAACTGAAAGCTATAAAGACAATGATCAATGATCCCATGTAGCTTCATATGGAGCTACTAGAAAGTCATGTTGACCTGAAAATTAAAATAAAAATCAATGGAACAAATAAAAATGAGAAAATGTCACGATTTTAACTTCCTTTTCTGCAATTTAGATAATACAGATTTCTAGGAAAACAAAATCTATTTCTGTTCTTTACTCATGTATAAGATGAGGAAAAAGTCTTGCCTTCAGTCATTCATAGCTACTGCGAAACTGCTACTTCACAAACACAATAAACACAGGTTTATATCTGTATAAGATATAGTTAAGTTTTGTATTCATTTCAGATGCAATATGCCCTACAAATCATGTGACAAAATCAAATTTTACACAAAGTATTACAATTTCAAAAAGAGACAAGTTATACAGTCAAAAATATATTGCGAAATCCTATGTCAGTGAATGAAAATAAACACCAAAACACCTCAAATCAATAATTTCTGAACTAAATATGATTACTCTTCTAAGAACACAAAGCTGAAAAGATTTGCTATTCAGGTAACTGATATTTTTTTCAAGACTATAGAACAGATAAAATAGATTTTTATTGTTGTACTAAAATCTAGCAAACGCCTCTAAGTAAATCTAAAGATGTCAAAGCAGATACTCTACTGCCATCTACCAGTTTTAGAAGGATGTGGTCTTAGCACAGAAACCACTTTTATGGTTCATTTCTCTGAATGACACAATATGTCCCTTTACAAAACTGTTCAAGGAGATATTTCTGGTTTTATAAGACTTTACAGCTCAAACTAAAATATGAAGCTATAACTTAATTACTCGGGTAAATATTGCTAAAATACTAACCCAGTGCAATACAACTATATCTTCATTGTGTCATGAAGAGGGAATAGATTTCTGTTTGACATGCCTCCTGTCAGAACTACATGCTTCCATACTGTTTCTCAGTTTGGCTGCAGTTCCCACATAGCTGTGAAAGTAGCCTAAGACCGAGTTGCCAATGAAACTTCTGGCTTCCAGTCCCTCTGTGTCCCTTACCCTCTCTGTAAGAACAGGTTCCATGGATGCTGTTGGGACAAAAGCACTTTAATGGCACTCATAAGCAAATCATTCCTACTGCAAGTGGATGAGTAAGAGACAGTATAGGTCTACACTTGCTCTTTTGTTGTTCCTTCAAGGCCACCTCAAAGCTGCACTTTCACTCAGTAAGGATCTGAAACAGGATTGGGCTCTATACAGAGATAAATGCCTTCTCAATCAAAATACTAAGCAAATGAGGGGAAGATGTTGACACTAGCTGTATCTTCCTTTATACAGAAGAGGATCATATATCATATACATCTGACAACAGGAAGATTCTCCCTAGAGTAGGGGTTCCGAGGAGGAAGAAGATCAGCAGCATACTGCAGATGGACAGCATGAGGCCAGTACTGTCATAGCCAGTATTCCAGCTGAACCTTCTTCAAAAAAATAACTATGAGTTTTACTTCCTACAGATTCACAGGATACACATCACCTGAAGACTATGATGCCAAGAGGAAGGTCAAACAGGTGGTTGACCTTAACCAATTACATCCTGATAAAATTTAAGAACACTGGAAGATTGCAGCCTGTTCTTAGAAAAAACTTCTCCAATGCAGAACACCAATATATTCTCATATACATAGTACCAATCCTGTGGGAATTAATAAGGCTACTTGAATCACTGCATTGGTAAAGAGATGTGGTTTTGCTAGAGCACAGTTCTGTGACTTCCACTCCATGAATGGCACAGCACGTTTCTGTCACGCATCACCACAGGTGTATACAAAATACTCCCCATATTTTAAAAATTCTTCTTAAGTACTCAGATCTCTCAATTGCAGGGTAATAAATACAGGCTGCCATTACTCACCAACTTCTGCTAGAGACTGTTAGTCATGTATTTGTGATGTGGGATGTACTTAATAAATGTCAGCAATTATATGCTCTGGACAGCTGATACAAGGGTTATATAAATGTTAAATTATTTTAAGAAAATAGATTTATTTCTATAGATGTCAGAGGAACATAAGAAGTTAAAGAATAACATACATTGCATACTTTTCAATAATTATACCCATATTACTCTATGTGGCATGATTAGAATTATGGACGAGCAGTAAATATAAAATTAGTGTTCCAAGTCCTGTTGAGCTAGATTTTGAAAGAGAAAATTTTAGTCTGTTGACAAGCACACAAGATGCTGCAGCTATCATTATATTACAGTTGCACCCTGAAAAATAACCACATACCGCAGCCCTCTTATTCTATACACAGTAGAAATACTGCAGTAAGATGTAGGTTCGTAAATATTGGTGGATATACTCACCCTAACTTTTCTTTATCTGACTTGGGTAATAACAGTCATTGAGACTTGCTGTACAGTCTCAAGCATGATCCAGCAATTTAAGAGTTAGGGGTGTCCTTGTACACCTTCCCTTCTGTACTTTCTCTACCTGCTCCTGTCAGTAGTAAGGTAAAAACAAGCACTGGAACTGTACTAGAACCATACATCTGACCACAGTTTTAGGAAGAAAGAGCAGTTTTAATTGGACAACATGCTTTTTGCCTGATTTTGTAAACCTGACATTGTTCAGATACCACAATTTTCTTAACTCATCCTGATATAATGTGTGAATATTATTTCTCTGCATTGAGTTTCTGCTAGAACAAACTTAAGTTTTCAAATAATTCAGCTGCCATTCATGATGAGTATGAAATGCCACAGTACGAATACATGAATCACAAAATCACAGAACAGTTGCGGTTGAAAGGGACCTCTAGAAATCATCTAGTGCAGTATCCCCGCCAAAGCAAATTCACCCAGAGCAGGTTGCACAGGATCACCTCCAGGCAGGTGATATTCAACCACAACCTCTCTGGACAGCCAGTTCCAATGCTCTGTCACCCTTACAGTTAGGAAGCTTTTCATGATATTCAGATGGAACTTCCTGGGATTCAGTTTGTGCCTGTTGCCCCTTGTCCTGTCACTGGGCACCACAAAGAGAGTCTGGACCCACTCTCTTGACAGATACCCTTAAGGTATCTGTAAGCATTGATAAAATCCCTCTCAGCTGTCCTTTCTCCAGGCTAAGCATGCCCAGGTCTCGCTGCCTTTCCTCATAAGAGAGATGCTGCAGTCCCCTAATCATTTTCTTAGTCCTCCACTTGACACTTTCCAGTAGTTCCTCATCTTTCTCGAACTGGAGAGCCCAGAAGTGCACACAGGACTCCACATGTGGCCTCATCAGGGCAGAGTAGACGGGCAGTATCACCTTGCCCTCCCCCTGCTGGCAGTGCTCCTCCTAATGCACCCCAGGATACCATTGGCCTTCTCGCCCACAAGGTCACACTGCTGGCTCATGGACAGCTTGTTGTCCACCAGGCCCCCAAGTCCTTCTCCACAGAGTTGCTTTCCAGGAGGTCAGCCTCCAGACCGTACTGATTCATGAGGTTATTCCTCCCCGCGTGCAGGACCCTGCATTTGCCTTTGTTGAACTGAAACTCTCCAAACTGTAAAGGTCTCACTGAATGGCATCACAGCACTTTGAGATATCAGTCACTCCTCCCACACAAAAATAAGTATGAATATGGGCACAGATCATTTTTACACATTTTTAAACACTCTCTATAACACTTTGCATTGCAGTTCTGGAAACAAATTGAAATCTATAGTGGCGATCTACAAGATGAGATTTTTACTGAGTGTGAGAAATAAAACACACAAGCTTTATACTTTAACAAAGAATTACATCAACAGATTTTTCACAGGATTTATATCTTAAAAGCTTGAATAAAATTCATGTCAGATCTGATAGCTTACAAAATTTTAAGTCAATTTAAGTTACCTTTTAGTCACAGAAACCCTTTTAATACCATTATTTTCAACTGTGTATCCTTATATTTCAAAATGTATATGAACAAGCTGTATTATTAATGATAACTACACTGAAGGAAATTTCTAAAGTGCTCGTTAACAGCCAACATTGCAAATTCAGGCAGAACTTATTTATACATATGCTGCAGATAGCCATGAGGTAAACTGCAGAGTTACAGTTTTGGACTTCAGGAAAGCAGACGCTGGTTTACTGAGTATAAGGGAGAGGGAAAATTTGAGACTATTATATAGTGGACAGCTCATTAATTTTGTTTGATTAAAAGGGGGAATAAAGGATTACTTTTGAGTGAGTTTCAGAACCAATCACCTCATTTTTCAGAAAGACCAGCATTTTTAGCAGAATGACTGTTTGGGTAAGCATGGAGTGTCCTGAATTGAAAGACAGAGAAAAAAAAAAGAAAAAAAGGGAACATACAAGAAGCAAAATCAAGGACAGAGAAAGAACTGCTTGGGCAATTCAGGATGAAATTAGAAAAGCCTAGGTCAACTGGAGATAAGACCAGCATGGAACATTAAGGGTGACATGGGCTCCAAGACATATGTAAAAGTTCAAAGAAAACATGGGGCATTTTCTGAATGTAAAAGAACGTAAGTGAGGCATGGTAAAAAAAAACTTGAAGTATTCAGCGGACTCTGTGCACGGTTTAGGAAGCAAAGGAGCAGATAATACTGGGAGAGAAACAGTTCACCTAGACAACATGAACATATTCATAACATTAACACACAGTTCAATCCAGCTGTCAGCTAGTCACCACTGGAGTACCCAAGGCTTGGAGGTGGGGCCAATTCTGTTTAATATCTTATCAGTTATGTGGATGTGCACATTGGTAAACACGGGGTAAGTAACAGATCAGTCTCACAAGCATACACTTTTCCATTAATGTCAATTATAGCCTTGCCTAAGGATGAACAATTAGCTGAACCATTCACATGGTTTTAGTAGTGGAATAAAATAAAACTATAACAAAAAAATGAAATTTAAAATGTGTTGGTCTTAAGCTGCCCTGGAACACAAAACAAGCAAAAAAATCTGTCTACTAACTAATTAAAATCCATTTTTTTTCTTTGAGACAAGCACTATAACCTGCATGCTTAAAGATGCTTGAATTTTCACTTCTTCCTCCTGAACTCTTCTTTAAACTGAATATTTAAATATAAAATGCAAGCGTGACAACTATATTTAGATTGTTACAATACTCATATAGAAATGGGAAAACCAACTATTTTCTAAATCCTATCCCAGTAAAAATCTAATTTTTTAAATAGTTCAGTCTCCAGTAGAAAAGAAGCCCTCCTGTTTTCTGGATGACCAACAGCCTGGTAGTTATGGCAGTTTTCTTTAATCTCTTAAATGCTCATTAAAATGTTCACTATACAATTTTTAGAAATGCTGTTGATATTACTACAAAGCTTGATCCGAAGTTCAATAGTAAGAAATAGGTAATTCCAAAAGGTGATTCACTCCTTTATTTTAGATGCCTATCTAAGAATGGCACAAATTATTCCCTGTAGCTGCTTGTCTTACTTTAGTAACAAAAAAAATGGATAACTAGCTAAGATGAAGTGGATAATATGAATATGATTGAAGCTAGATTAGAAGTATTGCAGAGGGGCTTCTTTTTTTTTTAACTTCAATTGGCTTTGAATTGGGCTTATCATATTTTTCTATCACAGTACCTAAACACTTAAAAGAAAAACAAACTCCTATGAAATTATTCCAATATTGATCAGTGGAATTTGAAGTAGCTTGAATCAATAAGTACATCACAAGTCTTTTCTAGTAGGGTTTAAAGAAAATATCCTTTAAGAGTTGAACTATGAATCTGACAGAACCTCTCTGTGTATTTCAAAGATAAACTTTAATTCCACAAAATCTATTTTTTAAATACCATTGACTTGTTTGGAAGCGTTAGAATAACATCTAAATAAAATATTTGGTATTAACACAGAAGGTATTTTAAGAAATACTAAAACACTAACAAGATAATATTAGTGAAGAAAACAGAATTTCACACACCTATATAAATCATTCTACAGCAGGTATGAATCTGATATTTTGGAGATGGACTGTAACATACAGGGAGCCTAGATAACCATTAGATTAGGCTCCTAACTCTGAGAAAAATAAAGCTTTCTTAGATGACTATCACCCTTAGTATAGAAAATATTTTTTCTGTTATATTAGTTTAGCTGCCAACCTGTAGTGACAATCCAAAAAAATACATCCACACTGGTAAATAAAAAAGAAAGTTTGTGACTTCCAGCAAGAAGAAAAGGTTCCTTCTCCATCTGCAAATGTGCAAATGCAGAATGAGTAGAAATAGGTGAGGAGGGAAAAGTTCTTTGGCATGTAGGCTTCCTGAGCCTGTCTCATGGATCAGAACCAGTGCCATCCAGAGAAAGTGGCAGGTGCCCATGGACATGGGGGCCCAGGTGGTGTTCTTTGCCAATGCTGCTAGTGAAGGGAATGGGACAGGAATGGATGAATGTTAACATGGCTTCCAAGCTGGGATGTCACAGACATTACTTTGTATCTTATGGCTATGACACCTTGTTTGAGAGAGATTGACAGGCAGTGGCAGACAGAATCCACATGACAAAATGTAACAAGAGTATCTGTCAACAGGGTTGCTGCTAGCCAGCAAAGCTTTAAACTAGGTTTATCAGGCAGCAATGACCAAAGTCCAAAGAGAAATGGTGGCACAGAGGGTTGGAAAAAAGCACCTAGAGTATAACATGATGAGAAAGGTATTTCTTCAAATATGTCAAATATTAAGTCAGTTCTCTTGTTAACAATACAAAAAAGCACAATGAAGTTACAGGAATTGTTCGACTCTTTAGGGTGCTTTCATGAATACCAGATGGACTTCACAAAGAGATTAGTTACATGGGACAGAAAAGTAGAATCTATTATCATTATTATTATTATTATTAAAAGAGCTGAGATAAATGTCTAGGATTAAAAGAAAGAGAAGTATCTCAAGAAACTACTCTAAGATAATAAAAATAATGGTGTTGCCAACTGGGAGAAGTGAGAGTGATTCCCATCACTCATCTGAGACAAAACAGGCAAAGACAAGCATGCAGCTGGGTTTCAGAGAAACGTATCGGGGAAAATTAAATTACCTTATATCCTTTACCCTGTCACAGAAAATGCTAGTCAGATTTGGATTCTATTTGAGATGATAAAATTAGTATGAAATAGGTTCTTAAAAACAGTTATTTTGTTGCAAAATCTGAATTGCCTAAGCTGCAGAGTATCACTGCCATGGCTGAAAAGCAAATAAAATTTCAAAGAACAAAATATAGGAGGAGAAGTACTTCCAGCAACTTCAGTTGAAGTGAACTGGAACCCACTTATTTGAACTTATAAGTACTTGGAGCTCAACATTTTTAATTTGTACATAAAATCTACAATTAAATAATTTCATAGTATTTCATTGAAAAATTGGTAAGAAGCTACCATCTGTGAACTCTTCAACAATCTGAGGCTCAAAGGATTATTTTACATTTTTTTATGTCCTTAAGCACTTTGAGAATGTACTGGGTTGGTCTTGGCTGGCTGTCAGGTGCCTATCAAAGCTGCTCTATCACGTCCCTTCTCAGCTGAATACGGGAGAGAAAATATAAGGAAAGGCTTGTGGATCGAGCTAAGACAGGGAGAAATCACTCACCATTTACTGTCATGGGCAAAACAGACCTGACCTCGGGAAATGAATTTAATTTATTGCTAATCAAATCAGCATAGGATAATGAGAAATAAAAACAAATCTTAAAACACCTTCCCACCATCCATCATTTCTTCCTGGGCTCAACTTCACTCCAGAATCTCTACATCCTCCAACCCAAGTGGTGCAGGGGAACCGGGAATAGGGACTCTGGTCAGTTCATCACACGCTATCTCTGCCCCTCCTTCCTCCTCTTCCCCTGTGTCAGAGAGCGTACTCATTCATCTATAAAAATATCAAAACCAACCTATTCTTCAACCTTACTGAGACTCACCTCTCTCATGATATTCTCTGTGATATTCTCTGTATGTGTAAAAGAATGCTGAATTCCTGAGACAAGATATTATTGATATTATTAAACACAATATTCTATATAGAAATTAGCATTAAGCAAACTAAGTGCTAGCCATAGTCATTATCATTGGCAGTCATATTTGAAGAGTCTTGCATAACTTGCCAGTTACTGAATGCCTTTTTTTCTCAAAATTATTTACCATATTATTGGAGAATGTCTAGATTAACCAGTCAACTGACCATACCTAGTGACTACTTACAGCAGTCACTCGCAGACACAGCTATTCAGCAGGATTTGTTGTAACATTTAAAGCCTTTTTAAAGGCTTTAAATGTTACAATACCTAAAGAGTGCCTGCAATGACTACGTCTGCTGTGCAAAGAAGGGAGGGAGACAAAACAGTGGCTCTGCATTTTCATTTCATCTTCCTAGGGTGGTTACTGGCAATAAGTCATATCAGTTGTATTAGGTATGGTAAATCCTTCACAGAACAGGATAGTTCTTATTGCTTTTCTAAGGTGTAAAAATACATATGCAAGCCTGTTTCAGTCTGTATAAATTCCATTTATCACATATGATAAATTTTATTTTGATGAAGACACCTTTTGTATGGTTCTATTAAAATTATAATAAAGGATTAAGTTGGTTCATAGGAATTCATAAAAGAACAGAACCATGGATCCAAGAATAAGAAACAAGTACACTGGCACCAAAAGCCCGTTTTGCAAGAAGGTGACTGGAGAGATATCTAAATTAGAAGAGACTTCTCGCTGCACAGGAACTATAAAGCAAAGCTCCACATACTCTGATTGCTCTAATCATTGGTTATAGCTTAGACTGGGAGATCAAACCACCTGAATGCAGGTCATACTGTTTTGCAAAGAGAACATAGCAAGAGATGGGAGATTATTCAAGACCATACTCAATCTAAGAGATTTTGTATCAAAGCTTGGTTGTAACATTAGGTGAGGTCTAACCAAAGAGACACAGTGAACTCTAGAAATCCAGGTTTTAAAAATGTACTTAGCTCTAACTACATAGAGCAACTAAGGACAAACTTCAGAAAAAAATGTAAGTCATGTTTCTGAAAAGATCATGGTTTTTTACGTAAAATATTTTCTTAACAACAAAATGGCTTTCACGAGTACAGATTAAATATTAATACTCTCTGAATTACACTACAGAACATTGTAAGACATAATTTCTACACAATTCAATTAGTAATTAGCAGTATTAAAATAAAATTGCTAGCGATATTCAGCTCTTCAATTAGAGAAGTTCTCTGCTGGTAAGAAGCTGCTAATTTCATCAATATTTGAAAAATTTCTGAAAAAAGTCCCTGTCTTTTCATTGCTGTTTTAGGTTTACCTGAATGTCTACAAAATCAGTGACGTAGTGGACCAGTATTAGATTTCACCTTTCTGGTGCTAGAGACATGACAGTTGAGCTGCTAGCAATTCATTTCTCACCACCTTACTCATTCACCTTTTCTCTGCTTTAGCTTTGTAATGGATTTCTGATAAACACTCCTGTTAGAAAGCAATCATTCGATTTCACATTGTGAACCATGGGATCACCTGTGGATCTAAGACAGCTGCCAAACTGTCAGAAATGTAATGGGAGTAGGATTCACAGTTAGGTAGAAGCACAATTTAAAGGAAATCTCACGTTTCTGTTACTTACATTGCCTAAGACCTAAAGAAGTACCACAAACTATTATTGGAAGGATGACAAAATCTCTCACATGACAAAAATATCATCTCATAAGATTGTAACTACAACAGTCTCACTTTTTGAAGATTATAATCCATAATTTATACGTTAAAATTAATGCTGTGACAGACCAGTAGAGTGTGAGTTTCCATGTACATATGCTCCTTACCTATTTCCTTTCACACAGGAACTCTGAATCTGTTCTGATTTTGTGGAGGTTAACTATGGATTTATTTTCAAATACTAACATTTTTTAACACCTGCAACTTTTAACAAGTAAGCACAGCTGAAATAAATAAAATAATCAGCAGTGTACAGTGTAACTGACAGAAACAAAAGCATTTAAATTGACGTTTATATAAATGACTTTATGGCAACACCAAATACACCTATGTTGAATCTTAGTGCATTTTTAGCTTTGTAAAAGATACATTTCTGAGTTCAGTCTATTACCCTATGCACCCTCATCCTACTGATTTTAGCTTTATTGTTTCATGTCCTAAAAAAATAGTTTGACAATACAGCTATGAATTTAAGTAAACAAATATATTTAAACAAATTTATCAGTACTGTATTTGATAGTCAACAAATGCAATACTCAAAGGCAATTTTATTTTTTTTTTAAAAGATCAAAGGTCTTATACTAATAAGAAATTTCTGCTTGGAGCCCTTTTTTAGGCGAGTGTGAGCAAACAATTTGATACTTTTTTAAAAAATTGTTATTCTAAGTCTTGAAATTATAGGAAATTCCAATTATAGGGAAATTCCAACTGATTTTGCCAAGAAAGGTTGGACCAGATGATCCTTGAGATCTCTTCCAACCTGGTATTTTATGATTTAATTTTCCCCCCTATAACTTATCCTTACTTAAGACAGGATGCTAGGGCTGTACAGAAAATTAAAGAGAGCCACGAATTACAGACCAGTTCACTTCACAGCTCTGATGTAAGAATCTCAATTCAATCAAATTTCATGTTAGCTGACAAAACTAATTTATTACCAGTCAAACAAACTATGCTAATGAATAATTAAAAGACTGGTACTTTACTAATACAGTAATCATGTGCTCTCATCTAGACTTCACTGAAGCAATGAAAGAAAAATATAGAACAAAGAATTTAAGGATCTCCAGATCCATACTTTACTGGATCTGAGTGCACAAGCAGTGGGAATCAAGTTGCTTGAATACTGGCTTCTAGTGCCATTTTGTCCTGAGTTCCAGTCACTGGACCAGTAGAACATGTATTCACTTGGATCCTGTGTTGTATTTGGCAGTTCCTTGTAAATGTCTTAAATACACTAGAGCATATCCAGACTATATGAGATACCAATCTTTAGGCAACTGCATTGACACCTAAGAGAAGTGATGCAATACTAGCAATGAAAAGTTTTGTCCAACAAATCAAAAACTATACTGACGATAAAGACATATGGAATTCAGATCACTCCATCTTTTTCTTTCTTAGACTGACAAAACAGAAATTATGACAAGAACAAGGGACAGTCAGTATTTTTGGGCTTCCCAAAGGGTGAGAAGGAAAACTGCCCCAGTTGTTTCCTTAACAGTACCCAGGATAATGTTGATCCATGTCACTCACCCAAGATGCAGTTTCTACATAGAACTCTAAAATAAAGAGGTGAAAAATCTTTAACCATTGCCCATTATTCCAGCACTAAGATTAGTGCATTCTCATGTACTAAATATATACTCAAATCTGGACTAGACTGAAATTAAATGACAGCTGAGAACTCTTTACTATGATATAGCCATCTGCCACATGTGACAGTTAAATCAATAATGGAAATATTTAATATCAGTGAATTTTTAAATTATTACCATCAAACACCTTCAAACTTCCTTTTCATTATGTTGAGAATTTCCTTATGACATGCCTAAGTAGCTATTCTCCAGTGAGAACAACTTTTTTTAAGAAAATCATATTCCTAATTGTAAAGATGGAATTTTTTGACTACTGAAAGAATTCTTCAGAATTTCTCTTTCAGAAAAAGCATAAATATTACCCCTATTTAATGTGTAAAACTATCGCGTCACTCTTCATTGTGAACTGAATCGTATTATTGGAAACTTTCTCAATAACTATTTGTTTATTTAAGTTCTAGATTCTTGTAACTAAAGATTAACTGTTACTATATTAAAATATTCTACAGATAAATGTCAATATATCAAAAAAATCCCATCCATTTACTCCAACTTTCTTACGGAAGCACATTTACGAACAGGTGGTTGGGTTCTCGAGCTTATACTAGCTGCAGAAAATATTTAGAGACCAATGAAAAATGCTAATTTTACCTGGGAACTGATCATGCGCTGTGATGAACGAGCAATATTAGCTGGCAAGCCAAAAAAGTCAGGTTTATCATCTTCTGGAAGGCTTTCAATAATATTGCGATAATCCTGCATTAGAAGAAAAGAATAGACATAACTAGGGGAACTTTTTATTCAGCTCATGAAAACTAACAGTGTATGCTGAAAAGAATTTCATTAGGTGCACTGCATAACACGAAGATTAAAATAAGTATACAAGACACGAGATATGTTGGTAATCTTATTTACAGATTTCTTCATTTTATTTATCAAAAACTATCTTCTTTTATACAGCATTTCCACTCTAAAAGAGCAAAAAGCAGTTCTGATTACAGTGATGGTATTAACTGAAAAGAAAAATATGCCAAGACAGTCCTTGAAAAGTAGTTACAATACTTCTATTGAAAACTTAAAAGTAAGATTAATGACAAAATTAAAAAAAAAAAAAAATCCCCATCTGGAATTCTAAGAAAAGTATAATACATATTTATAAAATTAAGAGCACTCACTTCTATTTAAATCTATGAAGATATTATCACTCAAAGAAAGTAAAATAATTTCCATAAAAATAGGCTTGCATAATATGGAGATGCAGAATAGCATCAATAGTGATTATAATCTAAGAGTCACTAGAGATGCCCTCTTGCACAAAAGAGAAAGAGGCTTTTCAGCCTAAGGTAGACTAATAGTGCTGGACATCTCTCTTATTGTGATTTAAGGGCAAAAATATTTACTATTTGAAAGTCTGGCTGCATCCTCTTGCGTTTTGCCATGTGCATTTTGTCTTTGCTTGCAGGAGCATGTGCTAGTTTAACATGGAATCTCACTTCAGAAGTAACAACAGGAGCAGACCTCTAAACCAAACACTGAGGGAACACTAACTTAGTAAGATATATCATTGCAAATAATTTAAGGAAACAAACTTAGCTTTTTTTTTTAGTTACATCCTACTAATCAAAACTTCTTGCAGAAAAGTACTGAAGATACAGAACTATAAATTCTTACATAAATAATCATATAAGAAATCAAGAGATATTAAATGCAGTGTAAGGTAGAAAAAAGATTCATCTACTTGACCATGTTATCTACAAGAAGAGAGATCAGCTTCGGTCATATTAGAGTAAAAAAAAAGAAAACAAACAAAAAAACCAACCAACCAACCAAAAAACGAAACAAAAAGCCAAAAACCAAACCCCAAACCCAAACAGTCAGAAGCCAGGTAGAGAATGTCAATGACAGCAATTTACTTTAACTGGGATAATTTTGTTTACATCAACTCATATTAGAGGTCTATGATTGAGTCCTAAATTAAAATGCAAATGAATCTTAATCATAGTAGTAACAATAATAGTATATGAAAGCATAGGGAGAGTTCAGTTCTTTAGACTGAGGAATTCCCTCTCATTTATGCTAAAGGAATACTAAAGAAGAATCAGAATCCATATTTATCACCAAATAAAATGTCATACACCCTCCACGGCATGTCAGCAGATTATGTCAGAATATTGATATATTTTGGAAATATGAAGATATATTTAGATTTTCCTATTTCATCCAGAAGTTGTAGGAATGTTTGGCAGTCTTTACAAAACTACTGTTATTATACTAATTAAATAAAAATGTAATTATATCCTTCTTTTTCATAAATGGACCCAATTTCTTTTATACTCAATTCTTCATAGCTATGCTGCTCTGCACCACGGTCCAATCACAAACCATAAAAAAGAACAGTGAATGAGCACTTAAGGGTTAGTGCTCCACACAAAAGAAGACCTGAAGAAATAGAGGTATCCTTTGGATTGTAACTCTGGTTGCCTTTGTGGAAGTATTTCAAAAATAATTCCTGAAAATAAATTATTTACTAGGTGAGAGAAGATGCCTACCTACCAAAATACTGCAGGAATTCGGTAGAGAGATCGAACATGGGAAACTAGTCATCTTCTTGCCTCTAGCATTTAAACTGCCAATGACTCGTGAATTGAAAAGTTGCTTCAAGTAGGACCGAAGAATCCTCATATCGAAGTAATTATCTACACGGCCTCCATAAATTGCATTTTCAAACAAGCCATGAACAAATTCCCACTGGAAATCTTTGAAACCTATCAATTAATTAATTATTATTAGTTTTATAGCACTGGATAGCATTGCATTATAAGCATTTCTTCTTGTCACCGCAGTTCTTTAGCAAAATAAGAGACATGAACACATCAAATAATTAATTTCAAATTTTTTTTCTATATTATAAAATAGTAAAAGTTGCAGAAAGTTGGATGAGTTTGTAAATACCTGTCATTGATAAAATGAACACTTACTGTATTTCAAAATGAATTATTAGAAATATAACCTAAGTCTTGAAGTGCTTTTTGAATCAATTGGTTATATTCATTAGTTACAAGCATTTCAGAAATTATGCTATTAAAACTTTAATTACGTGCTACTTTGTCATAAAAATTTATACACCGTTTTGTATGATGGTACCATCTGATCTCATAAAATAAACTAACTGATTAAATCAAAAGCAGACCATGCTCAAAATAGGTAAGATTACTCGAAATGTCATCTTTCAAACAAAAAACGGTCCAGGCTAGATACTTTGCAAACCATTATAAATCACACAACATAACACATAAAGTTAAGCATGTTACTAGTAATTTCCTGGCCAGATTGATGTTGCAATAGATTATTCTGGCTTAGCTATAACCCACAAATTCAAAATATCTTATTTTTCCTCCATTCTGTCACAGTTCTCCAAAATAACTACATGGGACAATGATCTACTTATATCCCATTGCTTTCATATGCAGGTAAAAGCTTGATTAGAAAGGTACTTACTAAAGTCCCTTGAAAAAAGGAAGTGGCAATTACTTGAAGAGGGGGTTTATTGGTGGTAACTGTTGTCTCCTAATACTTCAATCATTCTTTCATAAGAAATGCAATAATGATGATTAGATTAATGATTATTGATTAGTTAATGATTCAATCTCTTTACACCACTGTATGTTTCAAGTCTGTGTAACTGAGCTCTAACTTCTGAAGTACTAATAATCCATATATCCCATTTAAGTCAATGATCATAAATTAGCTCTAAACATCAGTTCCTACCTTTACTTTGAAATTAACAAAATCAAAGATTTTAAAAAAAATTACCTTTACCAAAATAACTAATATTAAGAAATTCCTACACTACTTAATAGAACAATAAAGTGGGCTCCATCTAATATTGAGTTTCAATATGAAGAATTCATTCATATTCAATTCATTTTCAATTCATTTATTCAATATACAGGGAGTTCATACCGGGAACGAATGGAGACGCAAGATTCCATCTTACAGGCAGCTTTGTATTTCCTGTTTGTTCCTCTGCACTCAAGAAGTTGAGCAGAATACTTCTTGGGCACCAAGAAACTATTGGTTTACCGAGAAATGGATTTGTGATGTTTCTAGCTTTGCTCACTTTTGATGAGCTCTGCAGCATCTCCACTCTTATCTGAACATTGTAGAAAGATAAAACTCTCCATGCAACACCCCTACTAATGGGACTTTCTCTAAGACGTGACTTACCCTCAAAAAGTGTGTCAATAATGTCAAAACCAGCACGGAGATCAGATAAAGAAAATTCATAAAACTTGGTCCAACCCTATCATTAAAAGAAACCCAAATAATTTAATTAGTCACACAATGATAATCATGAAGTAAAATACCAGTATTATGTGATTACTGAATGCTGTATAATACTAAATACTGAATGAAAAGGAAACAATCTGTGCCCTCTAAAGTGCAATTTTTGAAACATTCATTTTTAAACATTAGTTCTACCACTGCATTTAGTTTTACATACTTACACAAAACAGAATCCATCGAGTATGAAGAATGTAAACTTTTTATTTTATTTCCTAACATTATTTACTTCAACTAAAAGTTTCTGTGACTAGATCCTTCATTGAATTATGATTTTATTTCTGAGGGTCTTTCAGTATTTCAGGATATAGAAAGGATTTTCATAAATAGGACTGATTCTTCAGAGTCTTTACTATACATTCATCGTCTTATTCCTTAATTCACGTCACTTCATTTCTGACTAAAAAAATTATGAGAAAAGCAATTACTGCTACTATTACAGTGAAAATGCTGGCTGTCATACGCATATTTTAATCATTTGCAGTTTGTACCTCCTTTCTGTTCTTGGTGGCACTACTCTTTATGTACCAGTAATGTGTAGTGTGTATGTAATTGTCATAAAAAGCTTTCATTATAAATGGATAAGTATGAATAAATATTGATACATGATACAGAATTTAGGAAATACAGATCTCAAAGGTATGTCCTATTGTTGTATCTCCTTATGGTTGTACCTTTGCATATGGATCGTATCATAGCAACATGTGCATATGACTAATGACGTGAAGTGCACAAACGTGTCAGACAACTTACACATTCAGTGAGGTGGATAAAGTCTCAGGTCAAGATTGTGGCTGCTCCACAGATCCTAAATAACTATCAGCCAGTCATCCAGAAGGTCACTGCTCAACAGTGTTCATATTGGAGTTTTTTTTACAGATCCCAAAAATTCATTACAAAATACAAAAGCTTCTACCTGAGATTAACTGCAGTCCATCAATGTTAGAAAAACCATCACTGTTTGCACATGAGACAAGTGTAATTACAGAAGAATTAAAGAGAAAGCAGTAATCCTATCTTGTGTTACTTGAAAAATTGGTGCTAAATGAACATGAATTTGAACAAAGACAAAGGAAAATTCATGTGTCAGTTTAGTACTTTAAATATTTTTACCTATTGTACTCTTTAACACCATATTCAAAAGCCTTCTACTGCAACAGGCAAACAACCTTACAAATCACAAACTCAAAAGTAGCAAAAAACTCTCTAATGTTCCAGGCTATGCCAGACCAAATCCTTCAGATGACAGGGTAATTTCATCCCTAGTTTAAATAGAATTAAATAAACAAAACATACAGCAGTTTGCTGGTTAAGGCTTTTCTGTCAGTTTAATTTAAGCATCTGCAGAATAAATGTTTACTTTAAACAATAATTTGTCTAAGGAAAAAAAATCACAGTCTCTGAAAACCATTATAATCCTCACAAGAAATTAATACCTTCCCTTGTTCTTCCTTCTCCCTGAGAAGGGTTTGTGTATAGCAAGAGTAGATAATGTCACCTCCTCCTTCCTACCAAAGTGTCTCTTTTCTCATCTCCCATTCAATTCTGTGTTTCCATAATACTTTTTCCTGTCCCAAGCAAACAGGATTCACAGAATCTTTTCCATGTGACTTCACTTCTTCATCAGTATCAGTTAGTACACAAATCACAAAATAACCCCATGCAGGAAGGAACAATTTTCAGACAGACAGGAATTGAGGTTACCAAGATCTTATTTTGCAATGAATTCAGAGACAATGAAGGTAGGCACCAGAAGTGTCCAAATTTTTCTCATTTCTGAACATGACCCAACAGGAAAAATACTTCCAAGTACAGAAGCTAATAAATGGGGTAAATTTTTTAAAAAGTAGCAAATAAAATATTACCTGAGGGATAAAGTTTCTTCTTTCTTGACATACAGCGTGAAACCATGCTAAACAAAAGAGAGACTGTGCTCGAGACAAATTTCCCTTTTTATTAATTTGCTCTGGTGTCCAAGATTCATACGTTCGCAAGAGGTTCTTTTTGAGGCCTGGAGGTGCCTGCATCGGAAGGAAAGACACTGTTCTAGACAGAAAACCTGGTATTTTTATGTGCTATTTTCTTAAATTCTAACCTAAAATTTGTAACTTAGAGAAATGACAAAGAGTGTTTAATAGAATAAAATTTAACAAGAAAAATATTTGTTTGTAAGAAATGGCCTAATAATAGAATGATTCTATACAGAAAATAACTTCAGCATACTGAAAGAAATTGTAACCAGGACCAACTGACAGGACTGTACCACACTAAAAGAACTTAGCGAAAGAATAACGCTCTATCAAAATATGTAAGCATAAACTAAATTAAACTGTTTTCAAAAATACAACTTTTCTTCTGATTTTAAAGTTCAACTACCAATTAATTCTGTGATGAGTGTCAAATTGCCTTTTGCCATCACCTCACTCTGTTAACTAGCATACAGATATGGTATAGATGTATGATAAAATGCTGGTTCTCTGATTAAGTTGTAGGTAACGTTCACAACCACTAGAAATAACTCCATTTAAAGTGTATATAATAACAGAAATTACAGTGCTTAAAAGTAAAAACTACTGGATACTCAGCCATTTTCAAATTATTTCCAAGTGTGAAGGCAAACATAAATTTTAAAGAGATTTAAATTACACTTTTGTATTTCTAAGAATGTTCTTTGTTCTTTTTTTTGAAAAATGGTTGTTAATGTTTCCGTTTCCATAAGATTAACATAGTTCCATATGCTGCTTATGTACACTTCTGAAAAATAATAGCAAAATACTGTAGTAAATTGACTTTTTCTTTTATATCTGCATCTTGATCGGTAACAGTTAAGGGACATACTACAACCACATAATAATCAAATATCATTCACCAAGTCATTGTCTATCATTGTCCTTTCATGATAACAAAATATTTACTAAAAATGAAAAGAAAACAAAAGGATTTAGAATATTGCATTTGTTCAAAGTTCCAATTATTCCAAAGATAGTGGGATGAGTAACTTCCAGAAGTTAGATGAAAAGAAATGTGATGATCCTACACAGTCTTGCAATTTCTGTACCACTGAAGGGCTCAATATAAGCAAGAAGGTACTCCAGAAACTTAAAAATACCTGTAGTCAATATAAAACTATAACAGTTTTGGATTGCTGAAAGTCAGCAACATTGGACTCTAAAGGTCAGAGTTTCTCAGTTTAGCTGTAGGCAAAATCTCCACACTCCATAATGAATGGAAGATTTAGTAGCACTCCTATCAATTATTTCCATAACGGACACTACTGCTTCAGTGCATTCATGATTAGACTACTTTCCAATCAGTTGGAGGAACACGGTCCCAGTTATTCCTTAAACTGAACCATTTCAAAAGCAAAGGTCTCAATTTTGCTTTTGAGTAAAGGCCTTTAACTGTATGTTCTGCTGTACAGCAGGAAAGCCATTTTTGTTGAAAGGGTCCAGTAAATATAAAGCTATGGGGCCAAAAAGGAAAATAAGAAAGTGAGATTCTGTGATCTTCAGATGAGGACGTTCATCAAGAAGGAGAAATTCCTTGTTTGCCATCCATGTAATATCATCTGTGTAGGTTGTTGCTTTTAAGAAACACTGATTAAATGCACAAAAGAATTTGGAGCACAAGACAGAACAACTACTATTTAAACTTATTTTCAGTTCAAACTTTCAATTGGAAAAAGTATCTAGGAAAAAATTCATCTCTCAAGGTAAATTCATAGCATTTTTTGAAATATAAGGTAAAGTCACTTATTATATTTAAATATATAGTTTACTATACATCTAGAT
Organism: Corapipo altera; assembly: GCF_003945725.1. NCBI lineage: Eukaryota > Metazoa > Chordata > Aves > Passeriformes > Pipridae > Corapipo > Corapipo altera. Next base: position 77,247,258 of record NW_020884872.1, read on the forward strand.
TAGTTTCATGTAAAAATCTAATAAAAACTTTCCAAACAAATCTTACTTCATAAGTTATTTTCAGACTTGACTGAAGCAAAATCGGAGTAAATTTTGGATGAACTTCGGTAGTAAGCCACAGACGAAAGTTTGGTTGAGGCTGTAATGTATTCAGTTCCTATTAAAAAGATGATAAATATTGAAAAAGGTTTTGAGGTGGTTTTTTTATAATATAGAACAGTATTTACAAAATTATAATACCCTGGATTAGAAAGTTAGGCTTATCTAAAAATATCTACAGTCGCTTTTACATACAAGGTTATTCAAAAGACTACAGTTCAAGATGTGTTGTCTCCACACATTCTATGTCATCGCTGTGCTCAAACTTGAAGTTCATCCTAGCTGTGTCAAAATATTTGCACCTTTCCCCCGATACTAAATTAGGGGCATAAAAATACATAGCAGTTCTTTACTTCTTTTAAGTACAAAAACACCAGAAGGCTGCATCTCAAAAGATGAAGGCTTGCAATGTGGGCTGCATATCAAAAAATCTCAATGACTTTCAACAACTGTATAGCTATATTAATTTTTTTCTCTTCAAGTGTTTGTTGTATGAACCCTTCATGTTATCATGATTCATGGAAAACTGAGATTAGGAAAAATGAGTTCTGAGAGAAATATTGTCAAAAGTTATTTCAAATATAAAGGCTTCACAAAAATATGTAATTACTGAATATAGACACACACTGCTGGTGCTTTAGGTGCCACTGAAACAGACATATTTTCCATTGAAGACATCAAAGTTGTCTGACAATTGACTTCAGAACAATGTCAACAGTTTTGTGTACATGTGTTGGGAGAAACATAGGTCAAAAAAACTCAACAGATTTTTTCATAATCCATTCATTCTCATAATCTCTAAAGCATAATCGTTATCATTTTGGTTTTGGTGTTTTTAGTAAAGAAAAAAATTCTGAAAAGTCATTACTTGTCAAGATATTTTGCAAAATGACAACTATAATTGGTACCTAGAGTAATGGAATCATGAAGCTTGGAGGGAACTGCTGGAGCCTGCCTAGTCCAACTCTCTGCTCAAAGCAGAGCCAGATTCAACAAGTTGTCCAGACCTGTATGCAGTCAGGTTTTCAGTATCTCCAAGGATGAAGACTCTGCAGCCTCCCTGGGCAACCTGTTTGTGTTTGACCATCTTCACATTAAAATAAGTTTTATCATCTATTTAAATGGCATTTCCTGTATTTTCATTTGTGTCCATAGCCTCTTGTCTTGCAATGGGACACCACTGAGAAGAGTCTGCGTCTGTCTCCTTTACTCTTTCCAATCAGCCAATACACACTAAATAAGATTCTCCTGAGGCTTCTCTTTCCCAGGCTGAACAGTCCCAGCTCTCCCAGTTTCCACCTGTACGATACATGCTCCAGTTCCTTTATCACCCTAACCCTGTACTGAACTGGCTCCAGTATGCCCATGTCTCTCTTGTACTGGGTAGCTGAGCACTGGACACAGAACTCCAGATGTATCTCACCAGTGTCGAGTAAAGGGGAACGATCACTTCCCTTGACCCTGGCAACGCTCTGTCTATAACAGCCCAGGAGGCCAGTCACCTTCTTTGCTGCAAGGTCACTTTGCTGGCTCATGTCACCTTCTTACCCACTAGGACTCCCAGGTCTTTTCTGCCAAACTGCTTTTCAGCCAGTTAGTCCCCAGATTGACTGGGTGGCCGGAGCTACTCCTTCTGACAGGAAGCACTTAGCATTTCCCTTTGCTGAACTTCATGAGGTATCTCCTTAGCCTACTTCACCAGTCTACTAAGGTCCTTTTGGATGAAATCACACTCATCTCTTACATCAATAGTTTGCTCCAATCTTTATCATCTCTACTTGCTGAGGATACACTTTGTCCCATTACTCATACCATTAATTAACATGTTAAACCATGTTGGCCACAGTACCAATGCCTAGAGCACAACACTGATGACTGGCCTCTGACTGGATTTTTTGATGTTGACAACAACCCTTCAAGTAACACAACTAGGCCAGTTTTCAATCTACCTCACTGTGGTACACTGGGGTCCATATTTCATCAGCTTGTCTATGAGGATGTTATGGGAACCAAACCAAGATTTGATAATGATCCACTGCCTTGGAAGCAGGAGTTTTAGAAAAAGAAAACAAGAGAATTCGCATGCTGGCTCAAGCATCATTATCTGCAGTATGCATCCTCTGATACTCTGTGCTTGGCTACAAGACAGCTAATGGGGGGAAGCTGTAAACTGTGAAGGTATCATTTTCTTATTGATAAAGTTCACATTGACCAGAAGATATATTTCATCTTCTTAAATTGAAAGATTGTGAGAACTAAATTTATGTACCTGGATGGAGCTGAATTATAAATATGCAGAAGTCCCTTAAGATGATGTTCAAGCATAGGAATTACATAGCCTCACACTTGTTAATGATATGTAAAATAGACAAGGGAATGTGTAGAGTCAACCATCAGCAAATCTCAGTCTATATTAAGCTCAGCAGAAAGTTTAACACATTCAGTATTACATTCTTTTGGAAAGAATAAGAACCTCTTGACACATATCCATATTTTAATACTTATAAGATCTGAAATTTTGTAATCAGCAAGGTTAATTTCTTTTGAGGATTTCACAGTGATATACATGAAAAGTGTGTCATATAAAATCACTTCTGGCCAGCAAGTTAATGATCTAACATGCTATAACGAAGAGTGTGTTTCTAGAAAATATTAGATAGACATTTTAATCTCAAATTAGCAAAAACCTCTTAGTAACTCAGGCACAAGCTATACTTCACAAAAACAAGAACTGCTAAAAATTAAGTCCTAGAACTAAGGGAAAAAGAAATTAAATTCAAGCAAACATAGATTCATAGTTCAGCAAACATGGTCAGTATCACATAAAGTACTAGAAGTCCTAACTGGAACATTTTCCCAATCATCATGGTAGAAATACTGTACACTGTATGAAAATGTTCACACAAAGAAAGGAGCTGCTTAGATCTGCAGCAGTTTACCTTATTCATGACTGAGAAAACCGCAAAGGTGTATTTTTAAACTGCAAAGATGTATTTTTAAACATCACCATGGAAATGTCTAAAATGCTTCAGAAATTTTGCATACGAATTTTGTCTGGTTTCCAATATCTTCTTCTCTATTTGCCCTCACCTTTTCCAACACAGGAAGCCAAGATGTAACGAGATGCAGGTTTTTTAAACAGAGCCATTCTCCATTGCGTGCACATTCTTTTAGAGTTTGAATAGCCAGGTCAGCTTGGCCCTGGCCCATTGCAATCTGAAATGACAGACACAGTTGCAACAAGAACTTATCATACCTCATTTAACAGCTAAATACAAAATCATGTTTTCAATTTAGGGTACATATGTAAAAAAGGAGTGCTAAAGATAAGTAGAATTTTCTCTAACATGATAGGCTACTAAAGTAGAGAAAAGATTAAGGAAAACAATTTTCCTTCGCAATTTCTCTAATCAGAGTTTGTTAAAAAAAAACATTACCTAGTCTTTCTATGGCAAAAAACATGCATCCTTTGGTGACAGTAATGGTATTCCCTGGGAAGTCAAAAAGTAATTTAAATATCAGTGACTAAACTGTACTACTGCAGAATTGCTGATACAATAAAAACAAGAGATAAATGAGAACAAAGTTTTTTCTGACTGGAAGTTAAGAGTATTTCCTTTGAAGAGAAACATTCAGTTATATTGAGATGAGTGAAAAACTAAGGCTAGTCTCTTTCCAACTGGGAAATATGAATAGTTTAACAGACAGTCCTTTCTTCATGTTTTATAGCACCATATTAGTTCTACCTTAGAATCTATTCGGAAGTTATACATAACAAAAACCCTGAACCAAACAAGTTGAAAATAAAGTGGTCTTAGCCAATCTGAAAAGCCTTGTCTTGGCATTATTATCCTCTACCTAAATAAAACTTAATATATCTTGAAATAATTTAAAATAGCCAAAAGAAGATAATTGAAAATCATCAGCAATAAGGTAGTAGACAAATTTAGCACTCTGTTCTTCATCCTATATGAGAAGTAATTCAAGAGAGAAGAAAAATCTGATCTTTTATGTTCTATTCAAATTACATGAGAAAGTGCAGGAAAACCCCACAATATTCTCATTAGTAGGACACGTTTCAGATTATTTAGCTTTGAGTCCCACTCCTTAATTGAATACCATACCGTGCTACATTTTAAAAGTCCAACATGTAAAGAATATTTACAGATAAACACAAAAATCCACGTGGTAGAGTAAGAAATAGGCATTCTGCAATGTTCACAGCTAGATAAGCTGGCAGTAGGTTCTTAATATTTACAGTTTGATGGGAAAAATATATCACATCAGTGTATATTCTAGGAAAGGAACAATTTCAAGGACTATTTAAAAGCAACATTAAACTTGACGTTTTCCATTTCTGTGTTAACCAGTGATTGTCTAGATAACAACTTCCCCCCCCAGATATTTCAAATGACAGAAGGAAACAATTTTTTATAGAAAGGTATAAAGCATATTGTTACTGTGTAATGGGAATATTAGGAAACTACTTTTATCATAGAATAATTTGATTTGAACGGATCCCGGAAGGTGTCTAGTCCAATCTCCTGCTCAAAGTAGGGCCAGTTATGAAAGATCAGACGAGGAGCTGAGGGCTTTTTCCAGTGGGTTACTGGGAACCTTCAAGGATGTTAAATTTCTCAAAATATTTTACAGAATTTCACAAAATACTGAAGTATTCACAAACACTGAACATCTGATTTACTTGTTCAGTTGAAGAAAAAAAAAAAGCAAGTCCTATAAGCAGAGGAAATTATGAAGTCTAGTCTAGTGCGTTTATATTTCAATTACTCCACACTAAAAAAAGATAATGTTGTAGCATGTATAACAATTCTCAGCCTCTTTTGTTCTCTTCCATCTATCTTCTCATTTTTTCCTTCTCCAAGTTGGAGGAACGCCTATCATGTGGATTCTGCTTCTGTGAGGATGACAAATTGTGTCTCTCTTCTCCAACCAATTTTGCAAATGGAATGAGAAGTTAATGTCAAGACAGGTAAGAACAAACACATAGAAACTAAACTATGTTTTTACATATTAACTTCCTTGCAAAATAAGGTAAAACAGATATTACTACAGTAAAATTTTACACATTGCATTTTTTTAATCATTATGCTTATCTAAGACTGACCTGATGGTAGCACTCAGTACTTCTTTCAACACTGGCAAGTTCCTGCAACTCTTGAGAAGGATCAGCACCAGGAGAAATTATTATCAAGATGGGCTCAATTTCCATAGTCTCTTTATACAGACGTTTCATATTCAGAGGTGATGGAGATAATTCCTTTATGCCTATAGTTAGAATTAGAATTATTATGGAAATTAAGTGACTCTCCATGATGGAGTGCTTCAACCAGTTTAGAGGTCATCTGGCAGTCAGAGTTCTGTTCAATGGAGACCAGAAAACCAGACAAAATGAGAACAAAATCCTTACAATATGCAGGTATAAGACATCCTATACTGATAAGAAAAATAAACAAGCATGGTGCTTGGATTTCCAGCTTGACAAACATAAACTGTAGTCTTTATTTAGAGTGTAGTCTTCAAGGAAACATACAAAAAGAGAGGAGTGGAATAAGAAGTTATGCTATTTGCTGAAACTCATTGCAGTGTGTATGTCTGCCTGTACAACACCTCTCCTTATTGTCCTAAGAGTCTTAATTATTAGACTTACACGGTTCTTGGTACTATGATTACTTCTGTCTATTATTTATTTTAATATACAACTTAAAAAGTTAAAGTGTTGACCTAGTAAAAGCAAGGTATTTATACATTAGTCCAAAGCTATGTGTATAATAAATTGTGCTAGCCATGTATTTTCATGTATCTTTAGATTGGTCCTTAAGTAATGAAGCTTTAGGTGCAATGGGAAATCACAACATAAAGCAAGGCAGAATAACCCAAATCAGTGACAACTATGCCACAACTACTAAATGATGCCATACACACCTCCTTGAGGGCATGGTCTGCTTTCAGACTTGAGCTATTATATGTTCCCTGTAGAACAATACATAATACAGTACATAATTTGTACCACAGAATCAGAGAATTATTTGGGTTGGGACCTTAAAGATCTTCTGGTTCCCGCCATAGGCAGGGACACCTTCCACTAGACTAGCTTGCTCAAAGCCCACCCAGCTTGATCTTGAACACTTCCAGGGATGGGGCATTCACAATTTCACTGGGCAACCTGTTCCAGAATCTCACCACTCTCACAGTAAAGAATTTCTTCCAGATATCTAATCCAAGCCTACTCTCTTTCAGTAGCCCTTGTCCTATCACTACATGCCCTTGTAATAAGTCCTTCACCAGCTCTCTTGTGGGACACCTTTAGGTACTGAAAGGCTGCTTTAAGGTCTCTCTAGAGCCTTCTCTTCCCAGGTTGAACAATCCCAACTCTCACTTCATAGGAGCGAGGCTCCAGTTAATACGGTGCATTTCGGTATAGCATGTAAGATAAAGAAATAAGCATGCTTTGGGTGTCCACAAAATACATTCCTAGAAAGTTCTTATGAACCTTATCTTCAAAAGAAATTATTTTAATCCCTCTTCATCCATAAATTTAAACATATATGTAAAAGATGAAGAAAAACCCCCCATATCTGGATAAAACAGAAGTGAAAGGCTTTCTTGTAGGCTATTAGAGTTCTTTTGGAACTTATTTTTCTTACAGGAAAGCAGCCAAAGTAGATTGGAAACTTAACAGCTCCTTTTCAAACTAAATGAAAGTTTAAGTAGTTTCAGGGCAAGCATCCTGAAAAAGACCCAGTAGAAAAACTATGAAAAAATATTCATACAAGTGTGACATCTTTTATCAGTTAGAAAGTGCTAGTCATGATTTATGACATGATCTCAAAATAAAATCTCACTGATATGCATGAAAAATCTGTGGATGATTTGTGGATGATTTGCTGGGTTTGAAACTCCAAATGAAAATAATGGTATTCTGCTTTCCTTGGTGAGGCTGCAGCTTCATTCACCCTAAAACCATCCCCTCGTGCAGCATTCTTCCAAGGAAGTGGAATAAAAATAAGCAATTTATGTAATTTATTAAGATTTGGAAGACAGTAAGCAGGCAAACTCACTCTGCATTCAGGTCTCTGCTGGGCTTTGAGCCACATGGCGCTGCAGATCACATTTGTCATTTGATTCCAACAGGCAGGGACATTGTCAGCATGGGCCTTTTATACTCACCATCAACAAAGTATCCTCTCTATCTACTAATAATGTTTGACAGAGAAGCTATCCCTTAATCCCGAAAATATCAGTCTTGGTTGCAGATATGGAGCCAATTTTGATCAACAAATAATGCCCACAGACAGGGAGCATAAAAGAGTAAAATAAAGTGACTTTTAAAACTTACAGTGTCCGCCTCGATGAGACACTAATAATTCATCTTCCATATACCCATTAACTGCTAAAAACTGAGGGAAGGCTTTGGTGTGCTATACTGCAATATTAAGATTATTTGGCATACACATTTCAAACTGTGGGTACAATAGACTTCAGAGGGGAAATAGACTAACTAGAACAAATAGACAACCATAGTATTGAATCACTCTAAACCATGTATATTTTTACACAGACAGTAAAAAGTATTATACACCAAGAGACAGACAAAAATTACTGAAATTATTAAATAATCTTTTTGAGACTCATCTACAAAATCTCAAACCTAATGACATTAAATGAAGTAATATTTTTTTGGAAAATTTGTGTCTTAAGGAAAGTGCTGCAGTGTAAAACTTTAAGAAAACCAGTTATCTTCTTTTCTTAATTAATTCCAGTGTTCAAGAATTCATTAAAAGAACCTGACAGATCTTTTACAGTATTTTCAACCACTATACAGCATAAACTGAACAATTTTAAAAGCACTTTTTAACAATACTTTACAAGAATAAAACCAGCAGGTCCATTTAAAACATATTTTCAAATCCTGAAACTTAGGGATTCCATAACAACTATAAAATAAAAGCAAAACAAAGGACAAAAAAGATACTTAATTGTTATGCAGAAATACTCTGGTGAAAAATTAACTTACCTAGGGTTTTACATGCAAAAAGAGCCATGGCACTCTGTAGTCTGTCTGGTCGGACAGCCTGGACCACAAGTACCTTAAAATAAAATATATTCGGGGGAGAAGAGTCTATAAAAGTATATAGTGACAATTTAAAATGCAAGACTCCTCTAAGACAGCTGAATTCTTTAAACTTTTCTTAAGAACAAAGTTATCTTCCCTGAATATATAAAGCTATCTGATCATTCCTTTCCAAGATAACCTATTGTAATTGTTCTTTTGTAAGTAGCTTTTCTATTAACAGAATCAGAGAATAGATCTATACCTAATGTCTATTTGTAAGCTACAACCTTTCCTACAATGTTTTAGAAAAAAGGTAGCTATGTGGGTAGCTAGAAAGCAAACTTAGCTTTATACTAGTAATCTAAATTCTGTGCACATATACAGGCAGTAATGTCCTAACTGAAATACTAATGTTTCTGATTTCAGTGCAAATTAATTTATGAGTGGTGCATCAATCTCACCACAGAGTTTCATTATATTTCATCAAGAGAAATATTCTTAATACTTTCTGTACAAGGAACTAGATATACTGATCATTCCAGATTTACTTTCCTATAAATGCAGAATTTTTCTGACAATACATTGCACATATAAGAAGTGCTCTTCTGCATTTCATAGAATCAAATATGACTCAGAAAAATTCCTTTCCAAAATGGTTTGTTCCTTAATTCCATGCATGCTATTTTAGAAATTTACCTCTTCCATCAGAAACTCCAAATAGAGAGTTGCTAAGAGCCAATCAGCATGAAACTACTGGAAACTACCTCATCCTTTCTTTGGAACGGGCCTTGGTTTTTTTATGTGGAGTGTCTTCAAATGAAAAATCACAGCATCATTTGAAATTAAGTAATGACATGCCTTCTTCCATAAACACAAAAGGGATTACATTTTCCCCTTCCAGTGGAAAAGGATCCTCAGGTAGAGGAAGGGATTTTCTCCTCCAATATGCTTGGTGAGTTCTTCATTATCAGGCTTTCAAGAACAGTCATATTTCATGACTACTATTCTAAAAAAGAAGAGGCTGCTACTGTGTTTTGAGGTTTTCAGTCAGATGTGTGAGTTTGTACATTAAATGATGAACTAAACTAAAGACATTCAACAAGCTGACACATCCAACAGTAACAAAGCAACCATGAAAGAATTTTAATACCTATTATTTAAATTAATTCTGAATATTACTATACCTTACAGGGTATACTCAGTTGCAGGCAATACACCAACACAAAAAAAGACTCAGATAACAGAGAACTAAATATGCATTATGGTGAAAGAAAATACATAATCCGTAGACTAAAAAAACTAGTTAAACTGTAAGACAGTGTAGATACTGTCACTGCTTATAATTCAAGCAGGCCTGGATGTAAAATTTGCTTTTAATGCTGAACTTATAATTAATATAATAAATGAAAAGATTACCTGCTGAAATAAGGAAATTCTTTTTACAAGAGTAGATGGAAAGTCTTGTTCACACACAGAACTCTGAGAAAAAGTGTGCCACAGACTTTCATCTTCAAAGCACAGTATCTGATAAAGACCTGGGAGAGAAATCTACAAAACAAATAACGTATAATTAACTATAATAAGAATAGCCATTTGGACATTGTATATTTTAAATAATTTCCAAATACCAGTTATGACCACTACTTGCGCACATCACAAAATTCAATTTTATCCTTGGAGTTAAAGAAGAGTACATTTTAAAATTAACTATTTATTTACTATTACTATTCCCTGGAAATGCTAAGTTTGTATTTGCATTGTATTTTTTATATTAAACTTAAAGGTTCTTTGGTTTTAAATTTTGGGCTCTACCTTTAAGTCTTTTGCTTTAATCACGATCAGGTTCTTTTTCTATCACTACGTGCTACTGATTCACTCAGTTACTCATTTTCTGTTTGTTTGTTTGTTTGTTTAAACCTCTAACTATCATGCCTGCCACATCATTATTGTGATTGTTCCTGATCTCTGGTTGAAAAGAAATTAAATTATGGACTCTGGGTTTAGCAACAACACTCCTTGCCAAAGACCAGTTCCTTCTTGCTGCTCAGCTACATGCAGGAGAAGAGCCTAAGATGGAATTTCAAGCACCAGTACTTTCTTTTAGTTCCCTTCAACATTGACTGTGGTAGGAGGAACACAATCATTTTTGGTTTAGTGTGATTATTACTCAATCTGAGCAATCATAAACTCTGAATCACCTGCAAAGATGTACAGGGAAATCTGATGAGAAGACTATTTTCTCAATTAACAGCTTTTAATACAATATTAGATGGTTTTGTGAAGATCATTACAAAAGTGGAACTCAAATATTCTTTGCAATTTTTCCTATGTATATTTTTCTATCTAAAAAAATTGAAGCACTCTGGGTAGACTTAGAGCATTTTCTAATCTCAGTAAGATGACAGGTTCATTTAAAAAAATTGAAATTGTTAGATGGGGTAGAAATGTTCAAGAAAAAGGGTCAGAAAAATGAGTTTAAAATACTTTATTTTTTTTCAAGTGGGTATGTATTAAGCCATGGTTTCTAATAGAATAAGCACCTTAAAATAGTAAAATATTTCCATCTGACAAATACATATTTGAGTATTCAAGTCCAAATTCCTATTTGTCAAAACCAAAGTCCTTTAAATTAAATTCAACCCACCATACAATGTATACCTTCAAAGATGCTACTGCCCAGGCTCGGTCGTGTTCTATCCAAGAGGGAATCTGGTCACGAACACTTCTTTGTGAATCCTTATTGAAGCAAGTTATGTTACACATGTAAGTTATATAAATTTTTGGGAAACACTATACTCAGTAATAAGAAGATGAAACTCATGTTTTTAATAAAAATACCATTCACAACAGCAATCTTTCTGTGGGATTTTGCGAAGTTCGTAAACAGCATAACAAAATAAAAGCTACCAAAGATTTAAATATGAGACATACTATTCACAGTAACATTTGCTTAGCTACTTGAGTCTGAAAATACTTTATTATTTAGAGTATCCTTATGATGCACTCAATTCTAAGTAGTTTTTCATTAAAAACAATTGACAGAAATGATTGCCTATCTGTATATGCACTCTGAGCAACTGACTTCAAGAAACAACTCCATTGCACATATTTGCAGCCATGAAGAAGACAGTTCTTCACACAAAGAGCAATTTTGGGGTAATTCACTAGGCAAAATATCACTTCTGAACATCTCTGCACTGATAAATTTTGGCCACAGCTCTGTTTTTCTGCTCTCTAGGTTTTTGGGTTGGATAAAAATCTAAGGATGAACTACACAGCTTAAGCTCCAGTATATTCATTATACCATTTTTTATTAACAAATCTTACAATACTCATTAACCAGTCTGACAGTCTCTGCGTGGAAATGTATTTGGATTTCTCAACCACTGAGCAATTTCAAAAGTAATCTTAAATGTTCAGCAGAAAAAAATAGAAGGTTTCTTGTGAAAGGATACCTTGGCCCTGAGTCATCAAGTCTGAGAAAGAACAAAACCAGAAAACTCAGAAGCAACTGTAGGAACAAACTTGAGATGGGTCTGCAACATACATTCCAGTTATAATTGGGGTGATGGATGCATATGCACAGTCTTTCCAAAATCTATGGGTTGTGTGTTAGGTGGGTAGAGGTAAGACTGGTATTAAATTCCATTATACAATCAGATCTGACATAGTTTGAAAATTACCTACACAAGAAAATACCTGACAATCACCCAGTTCACTGACATTTAATTGAATTACAAAGACTCCACAGAGATGAAGGGGAACTTCTGCAATCACACTGAAATGCAAAACTTGTAGTAGAGTTATCTAATGGCTAGAGAAAATGGACTTTAAGGATCATTTCAGGAATCAGCTGCCTGAGAAAACCTGAGTAATACATTGTGTTTTAAGTGACTTGCCACTTTTACCACCACACATGTGAACACACCTACTGTCATGAGTGTCTAAAATCAAGGTACTCACTCTGGTCATCGTCTTGTACCATTTAACATACAAGATACCCTGATAAGTATTTAAACAAGGTTATAGGTTAAGAGTAATTGTGAACGATGAATTGTGAGCTGAGCCTCATGGAATGAGCTAGCCTGACTATGAATGAAGGAAAAGTGGAGAAAAGTAAAACAGGAGGCGAAGACTGGGCTCATGATTGCTGATTGTGCTCATGTTTCCTAAAAACACTTTTCAAAACCTTTGCCAAAATATTTTGCTCAAAGAAGAGTTATAATGGGTAAGATTATAGAAACCTTAGCTTTTTTCTCTACTCTTTTCTACTGGACTGTTATGTTAAAAGTGTACAGAATTGAGAGACGCTTAGTAAACTACAGCATGCTCGATCAGGCATGCAAAGAAAGTTTCTTAACCTTGCTCAGTCACCTAGGAAAACATATAAATACATCTCCAGATGTAGAACTCAAGACTAAGGAAAAAGTCAGTCAAAGTTAGCAAAGTGTGTGGACAATTCCATTAATTCATGCAAAAACAACTCATATGACTCCAAGAGAAAGACGGATTCAGAAATGCTGATTTTAGTCACAGAAGAGGGCTGAAAACCTCCTCAAACATACAGTTACAAACTGTAATCCTGGTAAAAGAAAAAGAAAATAAGAAAAGCAAAAAAGGCAAAAAGTTATGTAAATTAGAAAATTAGTTGCCATGTACAAAAAGGTGTTTAAAAATTTATATTTTTATACTACTATGTGAGAAGCTACTTGTTTCTTTAATGTATGAATACAATTAATTAAACAATATAGTAAAAATACAAGTTTAATTTTTTAGGATTAAAGTAAATGTTTCTTATTTCAAATATGCAAATAAATGTAGCTTACTGATTTTCTTATGGTATCTCCAATGATCACACCTGTAAAAGTCTCCCATTCCTAGGGGAATAAATAATAGATCAGTCACAAGATATCTTTAAGAATAAAGATTGATATGTAATGCATGTAGGCAGACCAGGATGATAAACAAATTAAATCCTAGATTCTGAAAGAGTTCTAAGACATTTTAAAAATGCTAATTCCCTTTGCAGAATCCAGGCTAAGTGACTGCAGTGCTTTACAAGAAAAAGAAGCAGAGGGGAAGTCCTATACCTTCTAAGCAACCAGAGCTCCCACCCTATAGACTATCAACTACCAAGTAGTAACAAATGTTCCTGGTAAGGACAGGGCCCGACAGGGCATCAGCAGCCCACATACAACACATAGCTACAGAATCCATGATTTGACAGTGTTTCATGTTACAGTATCCAGCAGATGGCAGGTTTAAGAACAGGGGGCATACTTAATATAATAGAATGACATTACAAATACTTTGGTTGCACTAAAAAGAGAAACGTTAAGTTAAATTTATATATGATTAAATCTTTTAGAATTGGTATATGTATCCAGGACGGCAGCTTTTAATCATTTTAAGACAGATTAGATAATTATTTAAAAACACCACAAAATACATAATGCTCTATTTGGAGGTGGCAAGAAATATACTAAAATTTTTTCATAAGTATCGAAATTTTTGTATAATCAGAATCTATAATTCTATGACAAAGGTTTTTGACTAGTAGTAGTACTACTGATACAAATCACAGAATAGTTTTTTACACCCATCTAGCTGAGTCTTGAAACAGCTCTCTCTCTTTCAGTTACAAACTGATGTTCCTCTCCCAATGACAAAGAAAATGCATGTGCACAGAAAAACACATGAAGTACTTTTAAGATCAAAAATTATGTAATATTTTTATGAAGAAAAGCAAAAGTATAATCTGTAGAGGCATATAAACTACCTCAGAAAAATCTATATGTATTGATTGAGAAAGAGAATGTCTCTACTAAAACCCAAGGCATTCTATAATATACTGCTTTAGTTGTACTATAAAATTCTCGTCACTATGCAAAAAATTCACAACTGCAGAAGGTTGAACTCTTTTGGGAGAGGGACTTAGAATACTAAATTCTCTAGCAGCATAATAATCAAATTCTAGTCTCATCACATTAAAAGTTTTAAAAGAAATAACTTTAAAAGAATAACCACTTCAGCTTCATTTTCCTCACTAAATATTTTGCACAAGCACTCTTCTCTTAACAATTTAATTAAAGTAACTTCTACCTTTCAGAGAAGTAAGAAATTACTGATACTATTTGCCTGGTTTCATCCTTGAGTACTCAGTGTAGAAATGGGCATTATATATAAACTAGATTAAGCTCTCTAAGAGCTGTAATAGTTGATGGAAATGCATGCTAAACAATAGAAACCAACACATAAGGCTGTACTTACAAACACTTAAGAAGCCAAGCTTTAAATCAGTCAGAAAACTATTTGCAAGTTGCTGCCATCATGACTTTAGAAACTTAAGAAAGACAAAGTAAGATATTTTCAGAAGCCCAAAAGAAATAATGAAGATGAAATAGGGAACTTCTAATAATGAAGAGTAACCAGGATATGCTTCTACCAACTAGATTAATTTATTTTTATCATTGCTGAAAGAGTGGGGTTTTACTTTGTCAATCCATATGTCTGCATTAAAACTACATTGCACTCATAACATCGAGAGGTTTCAACCAACCTTTCTTAAATCTTGTACCTTGAGCTCATATGCTTCATATAATTAAATTCCATTACATCCTTCAAAGGTATTGTCTGATTTTTACCTTTTACCCTATAATGGACTCTCCTCTACTGAACTGACATCTACTACATCGACTCCTTCTGGTCTCCAGCTTCTAGTACAGAAAGCCATAGTTTTGTCTCTCCATTCCATGTAGATATTTTAGAAAATTAAATATGTCTTGACTCAGGCTAATCAGCCACATTTAAGCAAATGTATTGTCAATTATGCATATTGTTTCACTGTAGTCAGACTTTACAGAAGTAATTCAACTACACTATAAACAAATATAAGTAAGTCCTATACTTACTGACAAAAACTTTTTATCTATTTATTTACTGTTCATATTACGTTTAAGCAAAATACTTGGGGATTTTCTTCCCTAGCACTTACATTTTCTTGAAAAAGTTCAGGATGCATTCCTCGTACAAAATGTAGAGCAAACATTAGCTGATCAGCCTGAAATAAAAGCAATAAAAATGTATTTATATGCTCACCAAAAGTCACCTGCTTTTTTTTATAAGCAATATTAGCAACATAAGTGATCTCTAATTCCATAGTAATGACTTAATGACATGTACCTTAACGCAAAATTGCTATGTACCTTTGCAACTGAGAAGGAAAGACTAACCCAAAGTGGTCAGTGGAGTGGGTGACAAATAGATCCCTACTAGGCATTAGTGTCAAACTCTGTAAGGTACTGGAGGTCTCATTTTATTGATAAATAAAATATGTCCATGAACATTACATGACGCTGAGAACAAACTACACCACTCAACTCTCATCTTCTCAGACAAGGTCTGCAAGCAAATTCAAATCCAAACTGCCTCTTAGGATAGTCCCCGGATGATTCAGTATCCAAAATTTGAATGAAAATTGTTTGGAAGAATATTAACTGTAACAGAAACTATTTTGACAAATTAACAGTACAGGTGGGTGAATTCCAGTGCTCAGGAAAATTTCTGGGCACAACTTCATTTAGTAGCATACATGAAGCCTAGGTACATACAAACATAGATATTAACCACAGACAGAAAAAACCATCCTTCCCAATCCTAACATGGTTAAAAACATATAAACCTGTATCAGCTATACCTTTTATGAAGACACGAGTAAAGCCTCAGTGTCACAGCAGTCTTTAAAAATTTTCATGGATAAAAGGCGGAAAAAGTAGTGAATTGTTGACGGTGTGAGGAGTTTATTTTTTCTCTCAACTATTAGAACACAATATTAAGCTGGATGGACCATTAGTCTGAAGCTGCACAGTAACAGACTTTCAGTATTTTCTAAACTCCAATATGATTGCTCACAGTTAAAATCCTTCCTACTAGAAATCTTCCCTCTGTGCCCTACACTTGAAATCTCTTTTCTTATGTGCAAAAATTGCTGCCTTCCAATATTCACAAGATGTAATGACTTAGTGGAAGGCTTCACATACTCATGACTTCAAATGCAGACATTAAATATGATGAGAACATTCCATGAGAATCCCCTTGGACTTTGATAAACAAAATTTCTAAGAAATATCTGCTACCTCTGTACCTTAAATAAAACGTTGCTAGACTGGGGTAGAGGGGAGGAGTTGGTGTAAAATTTTCAAGATCTCTCCATTCTCACTGATCAAACTCCAGACTTGTGTAATTTGTACTACTACTCAAACCATCTATGCAGACCTACTGTGCATTCTTCAGGCTGGTATTATGAGACAAATACCTCTTGTCATGATAGTTCCATGTGAAAGTAAAACTTAAACCAGAAAATGAAAGGCATATCTATCCTAGGTTTTCAATAAGAAAGCAAGAAGAGAAAAGACACCTGACTGACATAAAGAAGAAACACATTAGGAACATCACATGGAGGAACAAGGGAACAGATGGAAACAAACAAGGTAGCAGGTAGAGATTTGGGACAGGATGAGAAAAGAGAAAGGAGAATATCACAATGTGGGGGTTTTTTAGAATCATAGAATCATCAAGGTTGGAAGAGACCTTTAAGATTTTCAAGTCCAACTGTCAATCTACCACAATCACTTTTGTTTCCTTTAAAAAAAAAAACCTACAAAAAACCCCAAATAATCACACAAAACCTTATCATGACAGTTAGGTCAAACAGTCATACTAAGGAATGCAAGAAGTAAGAGCAAACAGGAAAAAAAAAGTGCTCAGGAGACGGCAAAGCCTAGGACTGGCTATGAAGCCAAAATGAGGAGCTCTGTGGAAAAATGTCCATAAGCAATATTAATTTTGTCATATCCTAACTGTTAGTCCTCCTCATTTTGCATGTTAAATATTGCTAGTGTAATTTTTTGTATCTATTACACAGTACTGCTTATTTGAAGTAGATCAAGTGTTGGCTGCTGAAAGAATACTTTCAAACCCAGTGCACTGTCTTAAGTCAGAAAAAATACAATCTTACCTTAAACAAACAACGACAAACATATTCATACACTGCATGTTTCAATGAGCCAATAAGCAACTTGATTCTTTCCTCAGTGTTACTTGAATCCTAAAAAAGAAATTTTGGGTTTCAAAAATTCATGTGGAAGTAAAAAAATTTTTATGTGCTTTGTAAATTTCAGAAAAATTACACAAATAATCTGGATGCTATGTGACACCAGTTCTAAAAACATATTATTAAAGTCAGCTGCACCTATCAATCAGTAGATGATTAAATGAGAAATTCATGCTGACGTATTAAGAAATAAATATTTTGGGCCTGAATATTTTGATTATGAACATTATACAACTTTGTATAAGGTAAATATACAAAGAATGAGAGAACAGTTTCTTCTCCTAACATTAATATTTTTGAAATCTCATAGTTTTCACTAGGTAAAAAATTGCTTAGGCATTGAATTACTACATTAAATACTACTAAACAGGTATGTTGATGCTAAATGTAGTTACTAAACTTCTGGTCAAATCTGGTCCAAATGAAATGAACATTGTAGAAAATAGTAAGTGTACCCTGTCCTTCAAAGGTCAAGACTGAAAAACTAATTCTAACATGAAAAAAGTGAAAAAAAGACAGGACAAAAGAAGAAAGGGGTTGGGAGGTATGGAATGTGTAACAGTGTAAGTTCCTTTCTACCATGCTGGAATTTGAAAAGATGAGTTTAAGGAGGGCAATTGGACACAATTGATTTGACTAATACCTTTCCCATACCTAAATGATTCAAAAATTAAGAATTAGATAGAGGAAAAAGAAAGAAGGCAATGAAGGCAAAAACAGAAGTTGAGCTTTAAATTGGTAATATAATAGGCAGGAAAAAAAGAAATTATGAAGAAGTGTGAAAGTAAGAAAAAAAGAAGTTAAAACCTCATGTTGTCAAAAAGAAGAAATAAGAACTTTAAAGAGGGCAAGTTCACATAGTTAGAACTGTGTTCCTGATAATGACTGAAGTTGAAGGAAAGCTGTAAATCGTGGATGTCACCATAAAGGGGAATCCAAAGAAGACATGATGAAAGGTTGGTGAATGCCTTTTTAAAGTAAAAACAAAGAGAAATACGATGAATTTTGGAGACACTCAATAAAGAGAAAACACATCATTATTCAGTGTGGGTATTTAGATCTAAAGAGTTTGGGGTCAAGGAATAAATTAATTCTGTGCTTTAATAAGGATATACAGGTCATCACAATACAGAAAAATAAAAATTACATTTTCAATAAGGCTTGTTTACAAACTGCATAAAAGCAGACAAAATTTTGATCTTCCTTTGCGTAACTGAGCCCTGTAGATATATAGGTATTTTCTTATTCTACCCTTTGTTGATAAAATTAGCATTATTAGCAGATTAGATCATTAATTTATTTAAATAAAGCCTTCAGTAAAGTTATAATCAACCTTTGTTTTCCTAGTTCATCTTAGACAAAGAGGAAGCCTGAAATCAACAAATAGGAGTTATTCTGCTTTCAGATAGCACAGCAATACCCTGATTTATATGCAACGTAAAATAATTTAAAATTCCATGTGCATGGATTCTGAATATCTAAAGCACAACAGTTCAGCATAACTACTTATTATACATTTCATCGACATTTATTATAACTTTTTTTTTAAAATGTCCAGAGAAGCTAATAAATTCTAAGGATCAAAGCAGATTGATTCTTCTGCAGCATTAACAGCTTCAGAAGAGAAAATACCTGCTTGCTTTGCAGAGCCCTTTGGAAAAGTCGCAGGAAAGCCGCCAAACTAAAGCGGTACATATTATTAATTTTGGACAAGTCAGAGATAATGAAGTACATCTTGCTGGCACTCTCGGCCAAAGGGAGATAGGAGTCCCTCTCCTGCAGAGAAAAACAACATACACATAAAAACCCGGTGCATTACTGCCACCTACTGCCTGTTGCATAAACTATTACTCATCCCATCAAAAAAACGTGGATGATTCCCACTGTTTCAGGAAACCAAATCCTTTCCAATTCTCCAGATTGAGGGACCAGAACTCAAGACTTCAACGCTTTTTGATTTCCAAATTGGAAACATTTTTAAAATGAAGAATATGATGGAAATAAATCCCTAGGGCACTGAGGTCTCTTCCCACAACAGAACATATCCCAAAATTCAATGGAAAATTTTAAACTAAACTTTTCCAACAGAAAGGGATATATTAAGTGAAAACATCAATATGATCCAGAATGTTTGCAACAGAGGATGGTAAAATGAAGTCAAACCTTGTTACCTGCCAAAAACCCTTTAACTCAAACTGGTGGACTTTAAATTGTGTAATTATTCAGCATGTGTAAAACAAAGTAATTTAATTAACAAAAATACTATCTGTGCTTGCTTATCCTGAATATCATTTACTCAGAAAAGTTAATTTAATATGTTACTTATCTTATATTCCTGTGGATGTATGTGTCTTCTGTATATAGAAGATCACTATTTTTAGCAGGAAAAAAACAGTAATAAAAGATTAAAATATTCTTCTACCTTATCAAGGAAAGTCTGAAGTCTGTGAGATTCAGCCAGTGATTCTTGGATGACTGCACTACTTGCTTTAGTTTGATTCAGAGACTCTATCAGATCCTTATTTTCTAGTATATTGCCTTGTGATGTGGCAAGTGTCTGGGAAAAAAAAGTAATTTATGTTACATTAAAAAAAAAAAACCAAACAATTCTGTAAAGTAACTATTTTGGAAGCTGTCCTTCTTTCTGACCTGTACATATTTCTGAACAGATGGTTATTCCAAAAGCTCGGATGATGTTTTAAAGAAGCATGGAAAATAAAACTCAAGAAGGTACTCCAAAAATCCAGATTGCCACGTTCTGAAACATAAGTCATCAGCAAGCTTTTCAGAATGCTTTCTATGATCAGGGTCTTAGGTACTAAAATCTTCATGGTAAATTTCCATTTAACTTCCAGTTTAACCTGAAGCTACTCGTAACAACTTCCTGTACCCAGTCATTCAAAAATTCATTTTCCTTCAAAAACATTCCACTATCCCCTATACAATCTAGTTCTCATTTTCAACTGAGACAAATATTTACATCACAACAATTTCAGTTTTGTAATCAGAGATTACCTCAAAATCCTTGAGATTGCCTCACATTTTCCCTGAGTTCTCCCGTGCAATTAATTTCACTTCCAAGAAGTGGCAAAAGCTTGAATGATTCCCTAATAATACATGTGTTTTACTAACCCTCAGTAAATATACTTCAATATATTTTTTTTTTAGTTAGACAGCAACAGAAAATTGGCTTCTTGTCAGTCAGGTCAGTTCTGAACAACCACCTGTAGGACAGCATTCAAGGAATCCAGTTTTGCTACGAGGAATCACACTGTAAGCTATGACATCACCACAGCACCTATGTCTTTACTCCAAGGCTTTCAGAAGAAAACCAGTACAGTACTTCAGATGGAATGGTAATGTCGCTTTAAGTTTAACTTGAATTTAGCTAGACCACCTTCAGCACTGATTTCTTTGTTGACAAAGTCCATGTAGCACCTGCCAGTTTCCACTGAGCCTTAGCTTTCTATCTTTGGGGTCAAAAAGTATTCTGATTCCAGTGCTAACAAGAATTCCAAAGTTGAAACCAACTCAGTGTTAATACTTGGCCACTTTTGTTGCAAATATCTTAGGTATCAGCTATCTTAAGTTTTGTACTTGGTAGCTCAGATCGGACAAATGTAAAAAATCTTGGAGTTCCAAGATAATAAAAAAAGTCTGTTCTAAAAGGTCAAATAGTGGTATCTCTGAAGTCCCAGTTTCTGGTAGAAAATAAGATGCTAAAAATGATCAAATTTGGACATGGAATTTTTTTAGAGAGCAAGTTTCCCTTTTCCTATAAGAGAAATCTGCCCTATCACAGTTTTAAGAAAGGGCTGAGCTTAGTATTTGAGAATTAATAAGGAGTTTAAGAGGGACAGTAAATGTTGAAATTCAAATCACATTAGATAATCATGCACAAAATTCTAAAACAGAGCTATCAATCATAGAATCATAAAACAGTTGGGGCTGGAAGGAACCTTCCAAATCCCCTGCTATGAGCAGCAACATCTTCTACCACACCAGTCTGCTCAAAGCCCCATCCAATCTGGCCTTGAACACTTGAACAGGGATGAGGCACACAAGTTCTCTGGGCAACGAGTTCCAGTGCCTCATCACCCTCACAATAAAGAATTTCTTCCTAATACCTAATCTAAAAGTACCCTCTTTTAGTTGGAAGCCATTCCCCCTTGTAATATGTCCCTCTCCAGCTCTCTTGTAGGCCAGACCAATAAATGGCCAGTCTAATCTGTGAAAACTAACAGCTTATGCTAGTCCATTGCACTCAATACAACAAAGTTCTATGACTTAGCTACTGACAGAGGGTTTTATGGCACCAGGTCAATCTCTTTGCATCTATGACCTTTTAGAAGGATGGAGGATTTGAGGATCCATTCCTACTAGAAGCATGATGTACAGTTTATGTGGAATCCATGACAAGATAGAAACAGAAGAAGAAAACAGTCCCTCCTTGGAAGCTACTCTTTTATATGGAGGCGAACAATTGCTTCTGAGCAATGGTGAACTGAAAATTGAGAATATTAATTTTAAATGCAATACAGGAAAATGTTAACTGTAAATTACAGTTCATTGATAATTAGAAATAATTGTGGAGGTTTAAAATTTTAAATGTCTCTCAACAATCCTTCCATTTTGTACTGGAATTTTTTTTTCCTTTCACTACACAGGATCATTTCTCAACTTGAAAGTATCATTTGACATGATTCACAAGCCTAAAAATGTGGCTTCAGTTAAAACTGAATTTGAAAAAGAAACAGTATAGTTTCATTCAAATACATAACGATATGAACACTATTTATTGGTATAACAGATATAAAAGACGCAAATTTATTTTACCTCCAAAAGAGAATCCTCAAGCTTAGCTAGTTGTATCTTCTTATCTTCTTCCTGTTGTAACAGTTTCGTCTTCTGCTCTTCCAAATCAGGTTTTTCATGCTGAATAGTTAAAGCCAAAAGCTAAAAACAAAGGAGATTATCTAGCAGGATAAGAAACACTCTAATATTTCAAAATATGTATTCATTAGTTATATAGTACAATATATACTCATTCATCATATAGAATATATACTGCTATGTTTTTGAAAGTAGATTTCTGAGGGTTTACTCAGTTCCAGTAGACATCGAATAGCTTTAAATCTATGTACATATCCAGCATATCCTGTAATGGCCAGGATAATCCAGGAACTACTGTGAATCATGCCTTGAGTATAACAGCAAATGCAAGCCAGGTGAGATACTCCAGAGCATCTCAAGAGGCTCTGGATGACTTTATTGAGGACACTCATTCACAACATTTCATGCTTAGACCTAAACCTTTGCACCTCAATCTGAATTACATACATGTTTAAATGATTGGCAGTCTTCACTTCTGCATGTATTGTTATCAGATATATATTTCCTACAGGTGATGTAGGAAAGCACAAACTGGAAAGAACGGCAGCAAATTTCTTTCCAGCATGCCTACCAATCAAACCTCTCTCCTGCTAACAAAGAGAGAAAACAAAGTTAGTTTTTCTGCATTTCCACTTCAAAAGGGGGTCAATTTTCATGGTTACATTGCATGATGTTAATTCCCTACCTCCAGTGGAAGGAGGAAATCGATACAGATATCTGTGCTTCACATTTTGAATTGCATCTTATCAACATCTTACCTACATCCTATTCTAAGCCTCATTAGTGTGGAAAAACTTGTTTCATACCAAATAAAGAGGGGGTTTATTTCCCTTAATTGTTACATTTTGCTTCCTAAACTTTATAGAGAAAACCTCGAAAGCTACTAGCATTTTGGAGGAAGTAAAATATACAGTGTTTTGATTTCACTAAGTTTTTCCTGTACACAAAATTTTGATGGTACTAGCATTATTCTGTAACTAGGACACTAGAGAGCTGCAACAGAAATGTTTCCACGGTACCATAAATGTATCTTGAACAGAAAGTAGAGGCTTAGAAATTAATCTGTTGCAACTGAAGTCCATGAGACAATTTTAATTTTCTCTACTGAACTCACTACTTGGTTCCAAAGTGCATAAAACCAAGATTTTAAAATTTAAATTCAGTTTTAGCTTTGATTTTACTATTTATATTCATGAGCTAAAAAAATACCTCCACGGTCATTAACACAAGCTGCACCATAGGGCTTCTTCCAGACACTGGATGCATCTATGCATGTGCACTATACATATACACTATTTTTTATTCTAAATGCCTACCTGTCCTCTTAGGCCACTTGCTGTTGTGGTAAAGTTTACTTCTGTAACAACAGAAGAAGCATCAGGAGGAATGAAGGGATTGGGGTTTCTTGTTGACAGAAAAAGACGGAACTCTTCATTATAATCTATCGTTTTTTCACCTATTTGTACAGCATAACGGGGTCCTGTAAATAATAAGCAGACGTTATATGCACTCTGACTGGAACATTGTAAAATCATCATCAAGAAATATCATTGTAAAATAATGGTATTTGTGTAATACTTTAGGATGAGGAGATGTAAATGAATTTTAGAAGACTTATTTATAAACTTTTTGGAAAGAAATACAAATTTAAAAAATTCAAGGAACATATCCTAACCTGCGTTGTTAGAGGAAAAAAGGAATAAGATAGCACTAGTATAGGACAGCTAAATAGTGAGAATATTTAATACACCTGAGTAGTTTAATGATCTTTACCCATCACACCAAGACTAAATGGTAAAAAATGCAATTGAAGTAAAAGTAATATTAATGAATCTTTGAAATCTTCAAACCATGAATAGGAGAAAAAAACCCACAGAGGATGCACTGGAGAATCCCCCTTACATGTAAGAAACCTGTCATAATTTAAACATATTCACTTACATTTCCACAGCTGTATACCACACTAGCAAAACATACTAGTCATAATTATATATTTGCTAATTAAAATGGTTCAACATTTTCTGAATGTGATCCAAGCCCATTAGATTTCATCTTTGGATCTGTTACATTTATTTGTAGAAGGTTGGTGTTGCTGTATAATCATAATTCTATTAAAATGTTACTTTCTATGATAATTGTTATAGAGTAAGTCCATGAAACTAAACATGTTGGGATATCTAGATATTAGATTGAAAGAAAAATATGACATCAAGAAATGTCCCATAAATTTGTCTTATTATAAGCACATTTAATTTAATCATAATATGAAAGAAACAATTTATTAAATAATTGATGTCATAGTTTCAATCTGTTTATACTCCTAATATTTTTCAATATACCTGTCACAAAATAAAATTATATGTATGGTCCCTCACCATTCCCCTCCAACCCCAGGTTTCCATTCTAGCAGGGTTAGAAAAGAATAGACTCAAACAATCATATGATTAGAATAAGACTTTGCCTCCTGATACTGAAAAAGAAATAAGAACAGAATTATAAGATGAAAAGTTAATAAGTGAAAATTTCCATTCCAGAAAAATTTCCAAGATGGTATAGTTAGGTGCTTCTCTATTTTTAGCACTGATTGCAGATGAGAAATATAAATCTCTTGCTAAAACACTGGTAGAGATGAAAATCACATATCAATTTTGTTTCTATGCCAAGGATCACAATAAATTTCAGGACTGTGTTGTAAAAATGTCAAACAGAAAATGGAAGCTGTACAAAGACGAATTTATTGCAGTATATATATTCACATTTTTCTTAATGTTTCATTCAAAGTAATGAAGAGATGTACAGTCATCACAAGCAAAATAATGCAGATAGGCTCCCACCTCCACATTTTGACAAAGAGGAGTGTGTTCTTGCTTGCAAAGTGACAGAAAAGATTCAAATAGTGACCCGTTGTCCTTTCAAATAACAGCTCCCTAGACTGGACCTGCACAGACCTAACATTAACATAGATCATTAACAAGTAAAAGAGGATGTCTGAGTGTTATAAGCAATTTCCCTGAATAAATGAGTATATTTGAATTTAATCTACTTTCTTCACAGTTTAGCAGACATATTCATCTCTCAATTTGATTTCCTGAATAAAATCAATTAAGATGCCTGCAATACTGTATCTCTCCTTTCCAAAATTCAGTAGAAACTGGAGGGGCAAAAAAAATTTGTAATGATGTTCTACCTAACGCCCCACAGAACCCTGAAGTCACCACTTTGCTGGTACTCTTTTACTGAGAATAAACAAGCAGGTACATCTGTAACGGAAGAACGATTTAAAGTAACTTTCTTTTCACTAAACAGACCTTTCTGATATTGGAGATAAATGTATATAAGAATCCTATGACATTTGCTTTAATTAATAATAAGTACATTAAATGTACTTACATTTAAAGCATGACTTACCTCATGCATTATTAGATCTCAATAGTTGATGAAACAACAACAAAAAAAGTCTTAAGTTTTTTTCAGTAGCCAAAGCTCATACTGTAAATTACATGCATGAGCTGTGGTACATGTTGAGGAATTACAACTTGAGGCAGAAATATAATTACAAAGGATAATGTAAAACTATTATAATTACAGTAACTTAGACAGTATTTAAAACAGATATTGCTGTATTTTTTAATCCACCCAGTTCTTGTGATATAATTTGAAAACATGTAACATAATTCAACAAAATTCATGCTAAGATACTTATATAATTGCTATTTATTTTTGCTAAACTCTCATCACAAATTTTCATATCAGTCGTTATTAAAGCAACTAAATCCAAAGAAGTTTTATATAGAGTTATATAGAGTACATTATCTGTCCAAAGCAGAGATACTGCATAACAAATGCTGGGGGTTTTCCCTTTCATTGCATCAGTGAAGGGACACCTTTCACCAAATTCCACCATTTTGCTGATATCTACAACCCTCCTCATTCCAAAGGCACATCAGGGACAGACCTGTGTGCCTTCTTTAGTTTCAGACAACTGAAAAAGAAACAGAAACACCAATATTCTAAAACTCTGATTTCTAATTGCACAGCCAGCTGTGTAACTTCTGGTCTATTTAAGGCCCAAGTTCCTAAGTAAAACTATGCATTTGAAATTATCACTAGAAATTAACTTTAAATTCTGAAGGGTTGATAAAAACACTTTCTTCTAAATCCAGTTAAAAACTCTCTAAATACATTTCAGTATTTTTCCACTTACTAAACAAGAACATATTTCCAACATATTTTTTGCACTGAAATGTTAGCAACAGGTTAATACTAAAGAGGTAAAAAAATTGCACAATACTCAAGTTTTCAGAAAAATCAAGTTTTACATTCCATATAGATGTAAACTACAAAAGCTTTGAGGAAGCATTTGTAAAGATCATGGTCATTTACCTTGAGCAATGAGATCTTTTCTTAGCAATGGGTAAAGTACAGGCTCCACTCCATCCATTTCCTGTATAATAAGTGTTTTCCCAAATCTCACTGCCAGCTCCAGAGCAGTTACGAAGTTGGTGTCCTGGGTAAATAAATATAAATTCCTTTGAATCTTTTTTTTTTTTGAAAAACATAAAGACCTCCGAATGAGTAGGAAGGAATTATACCAAGTAGTCTAAATCTAAAAATCCGTAGTACAGCTGAAAAATTCTATTACAGGTATCAAATGATATTTCAGGTTTAGCCACAAGTGTTTAGTTCAAATAAATTTGATCTACTCAGATACTGACATACAGAAAACCTATTTAATACGCCTAGATCTTCAAGTGCTGCACCAGAAAAGAGCAGGTCTACCATCATTTCTCTCAGGTGTACCTAGAAGTCCTGGCCAGTTAACACATTTCGAATGTTAGTATGTAGTTACATCTGAAAACTGAATCAAGATCTACAGACAGGATTCACATTGGTATTAAGAAGTCTAAATGCAGTCTTTTGCTGTAGGTGTTTAAATATGCTTGTGGTGTTTAAGATTACATTAGTCAATGCAGACAACAGAGTCTAAAAGGTAATCAGGCTAATCAGCCGGCAGGAGAAACAATCAATTACTCAAAGATACTATCATCAGAGACAATCTTCAAGGCCTGCACAGAGCAGAAGGGTTATGTGCAACACCTACATTCTGCTGAAGCAATAACTTGAGGTCAGGTGGGGTTCAATAAGGGACTTCTGAACAGCACTAGATGCCTGCCTATGTGTGTACAACCGAGCCACACGTCACCACCCACGAAAATAGTTACAGGTAGACAATTAATTTTTGGTATCTTAGTCTCAAACTGAAATCAAACTTACTCTTTCCAATGTAGATAACACAACACAAAAATCATAGGGAGTAAGTGTACACATACTCCTGAAATCTAGTGAACTGTGAAGAATACAAAAGACCTCAACAGAAAATATGATATTCTTGGAGAGGGTGGCACAAAGAGGTAAACTTTGTAGAAGTAATACCAGATGTTGACCCTCTAATTTTCAGTACTTTGATCTCCTCCTTGAGTAAACAAATTTTCATGAGAAGTTATAGGCTTCATAGAATACAACCTCATTTTTGGTGTTCACTATCACACCCCTTTAAAAACTGCTCTCTAAAGTCTGGAATAGAGAAAGCTCAAGCAGAACAGAATTGTAAGACCAAGAGTAGATACTGCACCTGTTGGTTAATAACTTCCAAACGTGATTCCTTCAAATGTGTCTTCAACCATTCAGTAGCCCGGAAAGAAGGGTCTATCAAAAACGGGCAAACTTTACTCTAGGGTGAAAGAAATATACATGTATATTTACTAAAATCTATTTTGTTTAAGAATAAAATGGGAGTCCTTTATTATTTTACCAAATGTACAGCATAAATATTTTAAAATCTTTTTTTCATTAACCAACTGCTTAGAGAAATAGAGTAGGAATTTTATGTCTTTTATTTTGTTTCTTAAAAAAAAAAAGCATGCAATCCAAAATTCTCAGGTGTTCGTCCTGCTGAAGTTAGGCCATTCTTCACCTTCTCTATAAACAGGAGTCTATTTAATGACTATAATCTACAGCTTTTGTTATTCACAACTGCTTTTAAACTTAGAAGAAGAGGTATTAGTTTTCCTTCTTCTTTCTCTAGAGGGCAAAGGTACAGTACTTCTTGTTTTGGACCTCAATACATTTTAGAAAAAATCATGAACACAAGTATTTTGCAGGCATAAAGCTACAATGAACATTCTCCAGTACATTCATATGTCTCTTGTGCTGAAGATCATACAATTGCTATAGGATTCCAGGTGTAGCCTTCCTAGTGCTGAGATCACCTCCTTTGACCTGCACCCAATACTTTGCTTAAAGCTGTCCAGGATACGATTGTCCGTCTTCTTGGAAGGGAGTCATTACTGGCTCATGTACAACCTGGTGTCCACCAGGACTCCCAGGGCCTTTTTTTGCAAATCTGCTTTGCAGCTGGGTGGTTCCCAGCACATGTTGGTACATGGGGTTGTTATTCTCCAGGAGCAGGACTGTGCAATTCCCTTTGTTGAACTTCATGAAGTTCCGGTCAGCCCATTTCTCCAGTCCATCAAGGACCTCTGGGCAGCAGCTTCACCCTCTGCTGTATCACAGACTCAATCACAGAATGGCTGGGTTGGAAAGCTCTTAAATATCACCTAGTTCCAAGCCCCTGCCACAGGCAGGGATGCCACCCACTAGAACAGGTTCCCAGGGCCCCATCCAATCTGGCCTTGAGCACTTCCAGGGATGGGGCTTCCACAGCTTCTCTGAGCAACCTGTTCCAGTGCCTCACTACTCTCTAAGTAAAGCTAATCTAAATCTCTCATCTTTTAGTTTATAACCATTCTCGCTTGTCCTATCTGCCCATATAAAGACTTGTTCTCCCTCGTTTTTATAAGTCCCTTTAAAGTATTGAAAGGCTGCAATGAGGTCCCTCCAGAGCCTTCTCTTCCCCAGGCTGAACAATGCCAGCTCTGTCAGCCTGTCTTTATAGCAGAGGAGCGCCAGCCCTCTGATTATCTTGGTATATCAGCCATATCTCCCAGGTTTGTGTCAGCAAACTTGCTGAAGGTTTAAACAGATATTTTCAACAATTCTCTAGTTAAGTCTGACAGACAAATGCTTCCAAGTTGTGGGGCTTTTTTTAGAGTTCCAGTATTCCAAACTGAGTAATTGCACAGATCTCAAACTGAAAGACAGAGAAACAATATTCAAGAATCGAAAGATGATGAGTATAAAAGCTTGTGAACTATACTGTAGACCACCTTGGTAAAATATCACGTCCAATTTCAGCTTTATAAGGATGTTGAAAAAAACTGTACACAAAGAAAATTATTTGAGCTAAGGGAGTACTTCATAAAGCTCTTTATACACTGAGATTTTTAAGAGTTCAATCTATTCAACTAAGGAAAATAATGAAAATAAGATCTTATTATAATACATAAGTAGCTTTAAGGGTACAAGACAGTATTTATTGGAAACCTTTTTAATCAAACTGAGAAAGGATCTACTATCGATCTACCACCAAGGTGATAAAGCAAGATAAATTTAAATTGAAAAAAGGTTGCAACTGATTTGAGAGAATCATCAATCATCTAAGTAAATCACCTGTAGTAAATGGAGATTCTCCTCATGCCATTAAATACTTACTTGTTAGGAGATCTAATAAATGACTACAATATCATGTACATAATCATGCAATATTATGTATTATATATCTATACATAATTATATGATAAAACTGAATCTTTTCCCACTTCTTTTCTCAAGTATTATTAGCAATATATATATAGGTTTCGAAAGGTATCTGTATATAGCCTTTCCTTTTTCTGAGAAAAAAGTATTAGAAATTATATGTCAAAGTCAACATACATGGGACATAATCTTCCACTGATTCTAGCACTTTAAGCTGGAATAGACTGATATGGAAGAAAACTGTAAAAGCAAAAAGGAAAACGTGTTTTCTTTAACTGTTTTTTTCTTTGTACTACAGAATACCCAGTGTACATAAGTATTTATTTCTCTGTGTGTGTGTGTTCTGTGATGCCAACAAATAACACAAATGAAGTAATTCAAAATTCCAGGCAGATGTCATGTTACTGAAATTTGTAAAAATTCAAATACTTCCAAGACAAGATAAAAAAAGCAAATTTACCTGCAAGATGACAAGAGCATTTTCTATTGAAAGATCATCTGAAGGCAAACCTTCACTTTTCCAAACTAATTCCTCACTTTCTGTACATAGGAACCGCCGTAAATCAAACTCTGATAAATGAAAGAGTGCAACTTTGTGTCAGCATTTATAGTCTGCATAATTATAAAGCATTTACCACTGTGTATACAGTAGAGACTCTGTCTAACAGAGTGCAGGTCTGTAGATTTCCCTTTAATCTATTATTTTATTGCTTGAACTTATTACTAATAACTAGCTGATGTCATAATAATATTTAATTATATTATTAATGCAGAAATAAAAATGTTTGCTGAAAAAGCAGATGCATTCAAAACGCATTGGTAAATTTACAATAGTTCATGTGAATACATTCATTTTTGTAAATTTTTCTTTTTAAGCAAATTCTACAAAAATAAAATTATTTATAAGTTTTTATAATCTTAATAATTTAATAGAATAAGCCTAAGAAATAGTCTATCTGTATAAACAAGTATTTATTGAGTAAGAAAACATCATCACTTTTCATTTGGAAACATGAAGACAATTGAAACTGTTCATTAGAACTCACTGGCATTTCTCACTTCCTCAATCAAGCTTAATTACTTACACGCAGACACTGACAGACACACACAAGAAATTACTTTCAAGGCCTGCTGATTTGGTCCATTCATCCAAGCTGTTTTTCCTCTGATCCTCAGGAGCAGCAGAAAGGTATGTAATAAATGCAGCTGCTAACTGAGCTCTTTTAGGCAATGTAGCCAGTTCATCTGTTATCTCTGACACCTTAAAAAAAAAAAAAAGTGAAGACTGTATAGGTGTTTTGCAAACAAAAGCTATGTTAATATGCCTCATCAGCTATTAAAAAGTCATAATTAAATTTGCCTGCCATTGGGAATATAGTTGAGACAATCTCTCTACTTGCATTTTAGGTATCTATACCTAGCTAACCCACATCAACACAGACAAGAAATTATGGGAAAAATTCTTTTTAGCCTTTGGTTAGGGTATGGACAGATATTTCTGAGAATGTAGCTGCTAAAAATCTATGAATTTCAGTTCAATTTATAAGCAAATGAATAAAAAGTATCATAGTAAGAAAAATAAGAAATATGTGATCCCAGTCACAGTCAGGTAGTAAGTATGTATACAATATGTATACAGATACTAAATACTATGTTACTATATGTAACTATTACATTTACTGTTATTCGCTGCACACTTACATGATAAAATACATTTATCATATATCTTCAAATAATTTAGCTGCACTACAGCACCTCTGTTTTGAAATGTTCCAGTATTTTGGAGAAAAATACAGCATATCAAAATACTATATGACTGCCAGAATTGGTTTCAAAGTATTGTCTTTTTTTTGCTATAATCAAACTGACATCAGAAAAAAGCTGATACACAAACAAAAAAAGCAACTTTTCATTGCTTCCTCTTTACTTTAAAGGGAGACAAATACTGCCTTTTCACTGTCCGCAATATGGGATACTTCTTGACTAATCTATCTGTCAGTCTAGTCTACAGTATATCATTAACAGATAGTCTGAACTTTCTAATGATGAGGGTAATGTATCAGGGTGAAAAACTGGAGGAATCACTTTTAGAAGCATTTAGACTCTGGGGTTCAAATACATCCAATCCTTACTATAGGAGCTGAAACAGCTGTAAAGCTACTTTCAAAGGAAAATCTTCTATTTTTTTCCATTATAGTGGTCAACCTACAAAAAGGATTCATCTAACCTTAACTTTGGTTCTTCAAAATGCAGGTATTTAGTCTACCTGTTTAGGCTTTTTTCAGTATCAGTGGAGAGACAGGACCATGTATCTCTGCATGGAGATTTTCTCCACTTTAAGATACACAAGAAAACTAGAGATTGCTTTCTGGAGGTGACAGCTATTTTCAGCTTGTATATATCTCGAGATTTTCCTTTTTGCTTCAGACCAAAGAAGAGCCTGTGTGTCCAAAGACTTGCCAGTTTCTCTCAAATATTTCATCTGAGCAAATAAAATATGCTTACTTTCCCTACTGAGAAAAGCCTAAAACATTTAAGTGAAGACTTAAAAAGCAACAAAATATTTTGGGTAGATCTACATTTGCATTTCCAGCATCAATGCCATAAAAGAATACATGTTTTAAGACTGTGATTGTTTAATGTTTTCCAAAAAACTGTCCCTTTTGATTGTATCTCAGCTTGGAGGGTCCAACTGCCGACAATTACATTATTGTGATTGAAAACCATCGCAAAATGTTGTATGTTCTGTATTAAATACTGAGGGATTTTTTACACATTCTGTGGCAAGGTGATATAACTTGTATGGTGAAATAAAAATAAGTTTCAGAAGGAAGAAAAGCTTTAATTTCTAATGAGAAATCAAATAAATGTACACTGGGAGACATGCAGAATGGCAATAACTCACATTCTACAAACAGTGCAAAAATTGTATTTTCAAATTATCAGCTATAAGATATATTTAGGAAAATTTTCACTAACCTGAGTGCTCCATCTTTTGTGTTCCCTATCGAGTTGATTTATTAGTTCCTCTGCAGCTTTTAATGTTTTCTGAGCTTTACTTAGTTCTGCTTCAAGTTTTGCTGCTTCTGTTGTTCTACTCTGGAACCTGTAAAACAAATACTCTTTGTAATTACTATCATGAACTACTAAACTTATGAACAGTTACTTTCAAGGCAGTTTAATTGACTGAATTTGTAATGAATTTCTCCATTATTGTTAATGAAGAACACAACTACAGTTCTTTTTCGTACCTTCTGCTTTTAATTGGCAGAGGAACTTCTTAGACTTTTAACCAAAAAAATTTAGATAGATACACAGGTGAGACTTAAAAATACATTTCAAATACAGATCATAATGTCTAAAATCATTCCTTCTTTTACTTAAACATCTTGACTTGATTTTAGTGATTGTGTAAAGTTTTGTTTGGCACCTAGTAAGGAAAATAGCAGGCTCAATGCCATACTGTACATTTGTAACTACTTGGTAAATCTGATATTTGAAATCGTTAAAAAAGAATATTGCTAATTCACAAGAATAACTCCAGTTCAACGCACAGTAGTCTATTTTGTAAACTAATACATAGTAAGAACATGACCTAAAAAAACAGGTAAGGATTAGGTATTATTTTGTAATGCTCAATATCTAATTACATTCATTAATATTTAAAATAATTAATGCATTTAATAATCGACCAGTTTAAAGCAATATATTTAACTGTAATCTCTAGTATATAACCAATTTAAGAAATCACTGTATAGCTGAATAACAAGAATTCTCCCTTTTTTTTTTTGCAGAGTACAAAACGACTTTTAGTAATATGTACATACGTCAGATTATAAAGTATCTCCTATACTAAGTACATACTAAAACCATCAAACTAAAAAACTTAGATTAAACTGAATTTGCAGAAAGTATAAAAGTTCACCAGACCTATTTTTATACCCCTGTGAGTCATGTACTTGATGAGATGCTAAGAAAAAAGGAGATAGTTAACTAGTTGTCAAAAAACTAGGACAGCCTAAAAGAAATAAAACTGCCTTTATTCAAGCTGTGATCAGTAGAAGTTTTGTACAGGCATATTCCCAAAATTCTAAGGAGTCATTGAAGTCTTTTGTGATTTAAAAGGTTAGAAACAATACTGCTTACCGTTGACTTCAATGGCTACAATAAAGGCTACCAACACCATCAGTAGTGAGAAGCGGGTACTTTTAAGGAGCATTTCTTTCATCTGATTGAGAAGATGAGCTGTATTCTAACAGTATTTATCTCCACTGAGTGTATAGATAGACGCTTAGACTATCTATCTAAGCGTCACTAATTGGGACGTAAATATCTTGCAGAACAGGAAGCTACATTTGGTTAGATAAATGTCATTATTCATAATGTAAAATCATCTATGTTTGTATTTATATCTTGAAATAAACAAACCCAACTTACTTGTCTTTCAGTTCCAATACTTTTTGACCAACAGAGTTCAGAAGATCCTCTAACTTCTTTTCTCTGTCTTCAGTTTTTTTGAGATTACTACAAAAAGGTAACATTTATTTTAAGACTACTACAAAAAGGTAACATTTATTTTAAGACTATGGACCCAAAAGGGAAAAAAAAGAGCAAATAAAACAGGAAAGTAATTTACATAGAGGTAGTTCAGAGACAGCTCTTCCTTTTGTTTTACATTAAAAATATATATTTTCATGCAAAAAAGCTTTGAGTATTTCTCATCACTTAGCTTCAAAAATGGAAACCAAACACCCTATTCTTAAAAGATCAGAACAAGTTCTTCCAATACAGAATTTTAAAACCTGGCAAAACAATCAGTACAGATTCCTAAGGTTATGGGTGGTCATAAGACCATGTCTTATCCTTTTGATCCCAAGGAGAACCTGATTATGCTTGGTACGTGACTGAAAATAGAGGAACTATACATCTCATAAAATAGCATGGGTTTTACTGAAAGACTGCATTTTAAGCATATCTGTGATGCTCATTTCTCCCTGACACTATTCAGCTGGACAGGTAACTCATGATTGTACAAAAAACAACCAAGGTATAGCTTCCAGGAAAAAGAAAATATTACGCACTTACTTTTCTGTATCAGCAGGAACATTTTATTACCTACACATGAGGTATAATTTCTTTTATCTTTTTTTTAAATAAATTTCAATCCACACAGAATCACAGAATGGTTGGTGTTGGAAAGCAACTCTGGAGATCATCTAATCCAAACCCCTGCTAAAGCTGGTTCACCCAGAGCAGGTTGCACAGTATCGTGTCCAGGCATGTTTTGAATATCTTCAGAGGAGATTTCACAACCTTTCTGGGCAGCCTGTTCCAGTGCTCTGTCACCCTCTAAGAAGTTATTCCTCATATTCAGATTCCTTCTTGGAGGTTTTAGTTTTGCCCACCACCATTGGAATTAAAAGTACTTGTTTTGTAATAGGGTCTAACTTACGCTTCCAAGCCAGCCTTCTCTTTTTCCAAAGGCTGAATTCGTTCTAGGACATGGGAATACTGGATGTTGGCATTCACCCAAGCTGCTAATGGAGCAGCTGCAGCACTGGCTCGTTTAGCATTCTGAAAAATTCAGTAACATGTAGAAGAAAGTCCTTGAAGTATAATGCAGAAAAGATAAATACTGCAACAGATTTACTAGTTACCAACTTAAATATGCCAATTAGCCTGTTCTTCTACTGAACTAATCTTTTAAATTGTTACTAAGAGATTATATTGTAGGCCAGTAATCTTGCATAAAAAAACCACAGTGGGTATCTTTAGAACTACGTAGCTTCACTGAAATTAACAAGTTTTAAATTAATGCATGATTTATTAGACTCTTACTGTTACAAGGAGGCCAGAAGAAGCCAGTTACTATTGCTTGGTTGAGTTCTAATTTATACCAGTGACAAAAATCTCTGAGGATTTGATTCCATAATGTCTTCTCATCCCACAGCTCCCCACTCACCAACCAATTCTCATGGTTAGAGGCAGCACGCAACAGAGTAATCTCTGCTACACCTTTATCTCTAACAAAATCTGCAAGCAGAATTCATCAATTTTTCTCTAATTTAAGCTCATTCTAAAAATTATGTTGGCAAATCAGACAACCACGTCCTTTTTATTCTTCTGGGGTTTTTTTTGGTCTTTTTCATTTTAGGTAATGCAATCAGGAATTACCTTTGGATCAAAAGATGCTCTGTTTTTAGAAAGAAGTTCTTCAACACTCTCTCGTATTTCTCTTGGAATATTACGGGCATCAAAGGATTCTATGTCCTCCCTTACACTTCTTTTGGCCAAGAAACTGTAAAAAGAATTAAATAACTAAGTAAAGAAGAAACAAATATTAAAAAGATTATTTCTGTATGAAACCAAATAATTCTGAACATGCATTATTCCTGAATATAAATGAAAGTAGTTCATCTTAAAAAGTTTAAAGTTTAAATAAAATCCTCACCTCTTCATGCTCACCCATGATGTATCAAAAATCCCCATCAGCCGCAGAACTCCCTCTAGTATGTCTCTGATTATGTCAGGGGGCATCCGTAGTGACCGGATTTCTAACAAAGACTCTGGCTTTATATTTCCAACAGCTAATTTAGCTTCACTAACCAGTGGCTTGAAACATAAAAACACATTATAAAGAGGGATGGGGATACAAAAAAAAGAATATTTGCCATTTCAGTTTGCATACAATTTCTTGTTCTTTTTAAATATTTTATTACCTAACCAACTACTACTGATGCATATTCATGTTTACAAGTTACTAAAAAATTGTCACGTTTACTAAGTGATAATAAATATATTTTCCCATGAAACAGCATATTATAATCCTGACATACCCTAGCTTTTCATTCAGCACTGTAATTCATAAACGTTACATAGATATTAGTGTCAATCATGTTTGCTCTTTCATTGCTTAGAAGTTCATTGTGATACAGGTATCTTTTAATAATTATGCTAATTACTATTTATAGGCATAAGTGAGGATCTCTGTGTAAACACACACAGAACTACAGGTCACAAAAGCTTTCTATTTCCAGTAGCTAAACAAATCCAGACAGCCTTTGCCCTTATCAACAAATAGAATGATAAGAGAAGTTAAAGATTATTATTTAAAAACTGTGCACACCTTACAGATCTTTCATATTTATCAAAGGCCACAAAATGGGTGTAGTCCTGCAGTTCTATGTCACTTTCAATACAAGGATATAATTCCTTAGCAACTATAATATTTAAAAGGAAAAACAAAAAGTTGCTGTAGTTTTCCCTTATGCTTTAGTATAAACTTAAAATGGATGGGATGAAAAATAGAGACTAAAAGCAATGACTGTACACACATAACACACAAGAAATCTGATGCTTAACATAGAATCACAATACACTGAGTTGCAAGGGACCCACAAAGATCATCAAGTCCAACTCCTGACCCTGTGCAGGACCATCCCCAAGAGCCACACCATGTGCCTGAGAATATCATCCAAATGCTTCTGCCAGGCTTAGGGCTGTGACCACTTCCCTGAGGAGCCTGTTCCAGCACTCAACTATCTGTAAGGTCTCTTGAACAAGCAGTTTGTTGTAGTGCCATTAGGATATATAATTTTCAGAATTTAGTAATAACTGGAAATTATCTCTCATTAAATTATTTCCATTCAGATGAGACTACCAAGCCCTATGATATTACCAGTTTGATCAAGGCAAAGTAATGTGGTTGGTCTATATAAGACATGAGTAATTAAAAAATATTCAATAAAATCAGCAGAACTCAGCTGTAGACCATAGCAGCATAGAAATATCAAGTGGTTGGTAAGATTTGGCTTGAAAACTCTTTCTGTAATTAATATCTAAGAGAACACAAATGCCAAAATGACAACATAAATTTGGCAAATAGAATACTGTTTCCTAATGCAAGAATTTTTAATATCAAAATAATTTAGAGCAAAATTTAAGAATTGCAAGGATAAATTTTGCAAAACCATTGTGCACAGCAGGACTTGAGTAACTCAGATAAAATCAGACTGCAAAATATTACTTTTTCTTATCTGCTCTTACCTGAACCTCTTTTAGTTCATCTTCAATTTTTCTTTTTCTTTCTTCTATTTCTGCAGCCTCTTCTGCTATTCGTTGTTTAATTTTTTCCATTTCTGCTTTTTGCTCACTAGCACTCTGTAAAAAAAATACCTTTAGCTTGCAAATTTACACAGATTTTATTTCCTTATGTCCCATTTCTTTTAGTCTTCATTATAATAATTTGCACAATACCAATTACAGTAAAATATCTGAGTCTACTTGATACTAGATGGGCAGACTAGGTAAGTAAACTTTATAGAATAAGTATCATTTGCTTTTACTGTGTCACCTTTCTTTACCACAGACCAGAATCTGTACCTCTATTTTTGAGAGGCTCATTATGATCTTTTTTCTCTTTGCCTCTGATTTTCCATTCCTTATCAACATGTCAGTCTTCCTCTAAAAGGATGAGTGACAGCCTCCGTAACATTCTTACTACATTTGAAAGTACTGCCGTGTTGTCACTGTCTTTGCAGCTGCTCCCGTATCTATTTCAATTTCTTTCACAACACCATTAAAACTCTATTTTTCTATCATATTCATTAAAGCAGCAGTTGTGTTGGAATTACAGCCTATTAGTCTAAAAGTACTAATCATAGAATGGTTTCTTTACTTAAAATTTTTACCAATCTGTAAGGTATACGTATGTCCTACATGCATATTTTAAGTTGCTTGGGTTTACATCTTTTTTGTTTTCTGGATTTGTACTGTGCCTACCACACAGCAGACAGTAGCTATTAGCCATCTTCAATCCTAAGCCAATCCTAAAAACTTCAGTACAATAATTAATACCTACTATATTAATAAATAGGACCTTACATGTCTTTTATCATTGAGGATAAATGTATAAAATGCATAAAACACTAACATTCGAAACTCAGTACTTAAAAAATAAAAGTCAAAAAAGCCCAGAGTTTATGTTTTTCTGATATATAATACATTATTATCACCAGTAATTGTCAAGCTGAGTTGCAGAAGAAGGTAATGGATGCATATAAGCAGAGAAAACCTTAAGATAATAATAATTCTCTGAGCACTTAACCCAAGCTGTAGATCAGCATGTTATTGAAGATTACATTCAAATACATAAAACATTAGCTACATGAAACTAGATTAGACATTTCATGCAAATGAACATGTACTGAATGATTGCTCTGAATAAGAAAACCTTAAAATTCAGTTGTAGGTCAAAAGCCTTGCTCTGAAAGGAGATTAAAAGAGTCTCTATGTATTAAAACACTATCTCTTACATAAACTAGAACATTTGAAGTGACATTAAAATGTTAGAGGGTACCTATACTTCATGCTAATCTAAATAATCAAAATTCTACTGTAATTTTTCTGATGTCAGTAGGCCCATCATGTTTCATTGCTTTTGACCTATTCTTTGATTATGTCCTACAATGTAATATGTGCTATCCACATAACCTGTAACTCTTCTAGATAACAACCGACACAGATTCAAAACTGACATCAGTGAACGCACCAAGGTAATCATCATTATTCAAATTCATGTAAAGTAGGCAGATAGAGCTTAAAAGTACTAAAAACTGCCAACAGCAAAAGATACATAAAAATGGAAGCAATGCACTTTCACAGCACTGTGAACCAAATGATTTGAAAGACCAGGCATTTACTTTACTGCATACACAGAATGTCTTTGGTATTGATGTTCCGACCAATCAGACTAAGTCAGCAACAAAAAAAACCCAGTGCAGTGACAGCAGATTCATTACATCTTAACCTACAATTATGATTCCAGGAAGTATCAATGTGAAAACCTATTGTCTGTGCAATTATTTTACATGACTGAGAAAATATTACTAAAGAAAGTACAGAATATTGAAAAAAAGGTCTACCTCTCAGCTGAAGAATAAAAATTCAAGGAATGATGAACATGGAGGTATTATTTAATCTTCTCTGAGGTTAAATTCTGAGGACCAGACCTCATGAAATACACACTTTCTAAGAGTTCACAGATTTAATTCCTGGTATTTGTTACCTAAAATAGTGCTACTTGTACATATTTTATTGAAAGTTCCTATCTGTGATAAACATAAAACGCATCAGCTTGAATTTATGAAGTTCTAGGAAAACTTTCAGACAGACTAAACTACAGCAGTAAACACTACTCAGGTGCAAAACTTGCACTGATCTCTTCCTATTCGATCAGTTCAAATATGATTTAAGTTATAGAATCCTCTGTCCTGTTGCAACCTTATTTAAGCCTCAGGGCTCATGTCTTCCCTTAGGCAAATTCTTGCAAAAGCATGACATTTTGTAACACTTGAAAAGATTACAAAACACAGGCGGTTATGGAGACCAAAAACAGAAAAGAATTGTTTTGTTTTTTGGTTTTTTTTTCTACTTTTGATGTGATTGTATATACCACCTGCATAGATACTGTAATTTCTTGAAGAGCAGAATCAGCTTCATCCTGCTTCGTTTTGAGTAAAATGCTTTGCTCTCCAGCTTTTCTGTTCAGTTCATCAACCAGGGCTTTAGCTTCATTCAGCTTTGAAACACCTGCCTATAAAAGTTGTAAACAAGCAGATATTTAGCAGTGAATTTTTAGCAGATTTAAATGAAGGCTTGTTACAAAAAGGATGGACAAATTAAGAGTGATGTAGACTAGTATTCTATTTTTTTTTAATTATTGTTCCACATTCTCTTGATATTATCTACATTTTGTTGGTATTATTTAACCTAAGAATGAGATCTGACACTTTAAGATGTGTCACTGTAAGATGTATTACTACATCAAAAAGATAAGAAAATTCTCAAACTAACAAACTTTTAACAAAACAGTAACTAGTACATAATCTATTTCTCAATAATTCAATAGAATTTAAGTTAACTGATATTAACTCATCGTAATTATATCTCCCTTAAAAACAAATCTATAAAAATTCAACAAATTGAAAAGAAATAGATTAGCTTACTTCTATATATTTGTACACTCTAAAGAACATGGATGTACATTAAACGAAGTCTCTATTATGCTTAAGATTAACTATTTTCTTTAATCACACTTTCTATCTTATTTATTTTATATTAATTATATAATAGAATTATTTCAAGACATATTTGAAAAAAAAATATGTATTGACTGAGGATACATATCTCTAATTTTCATGAAAATTATTACTTTTATTTAAACGGAGCATTTAACAAGTAAATGAGTGCTTGTCACAAACAAACCAGTTACATTCTAAATATACCCAAAAAAAAGCAATTTCTATTACTACAAATTTAAATCTTCTTAAATTGCATACTACAGTGATGGAAAAATATTGGCAGACAGAGTAAAAATAGAGTAGAATACAAGGCAAGGAAGTAATTTGCTTTTGACAGATGCTTTAAGAAAAAAATACAGATTTGCAAGTGTGGTTTCAGAATATCAGCACAGGTGACTGAGAAAAGGAGCTGAAAGGGACAGGAGAAAGGCAAAGACAAAAGTCCTAAAGGAGGACACAGATCTTTCCAGAAATATACTGGGGGAAGGGAACTAAATAGGATTGGAAAGATAACAAATGGGTTTCAAAAATAAGGATGTTATGCATACAAAAGAGGAGTAAAGTGACACCTATGCATTTGGTCCAGAACTGTCCACAGGTCTGATGTGTGCCAAAGGAATTCAAAATCATTCCAAAACACAAAAGGAAAGACAATCACAACAAAAGGAATCTTGGTCAAAGCTAGACAAGAACACCATGCGGTTAAAGATAAGTCTGTCAAACTAGGACGTGAAAATCCTACAAAGCAGGAACTTATTCTCAAGATATAAAGAAAGGGATGGAATATGGAGCTACACAGAGAACATTTATATAAGGAGAGGCAGGACTTAAATTGATGGAAAGATGATGGGTTTTTAGCAACACAATTCCAATATACATGGGTGAAAAAGTTTACAGTGCTTTCAAGTACTTTTTACTCTGCCACAAAACATACCCAGTCTCATACATTCTTGAGGAAAACTATTACCAAAACAAGAAAAACACTTTTCTCCCTTTCAGGCATTTCAA
Source organism: Corapipo altera (assembly GCF_003945725.1). Lineage (NCBI taxonomy): Eukaryota > Metazoa > Chordata > Aves > Passeriformes > Pipridae > Corapipo > Corapipo altera. The sequence continues at coordinate 77,289,181 of NW_020884872.1, forward strand.
CAGACAAGTGCATTAGGATTCATGATATTTCTCTTCTGAAACCAGAGTGTGAGCATATGCCAATAGAGGACACATCACACAACCATGTTAGCAGCTACAGCCCATTAATACACAAGACATTTCCAAATATGGGAGTATTTTGAAAAGCTATATGTTAAAAGTGTTTCAAACACATACCTGCAAGTGGTTCTGCCTTTTTATTAGCTCTCTTCTTTTACTGTTATTGATGGTACTGTATACACGAAGGAATGTCATATACCTGCTAGGTGTTGCTCCGTATATTTTACATGATTCATGGATTGCCAGAAATGACTTCAGAAAATCAGAATCACCTGTACAACACCATTTGTTACACAGATAATATTATACTCAATTTTATCTCACATTGAAATAACCAAGGAAGAGCAATAGAGTATGTTTTTTGAGATATGAATTAACAGCATCCAAAAATATCACAAGGACTATACTTTTTTTAAAGTTCTGTCAGGGAAACAACACGCAACTACATTTGAAATGCATATTTCTCAGAAAGAAATATACTGAAATTGTTTGATGTTTGAAAAAGCTGGAGGCCTGGGCTCCTCTCCGAACACACACACGCACACAGTCCCACACCTCCATACACACACCCCCACCCACACACCCCACACGGTGGTTCTGACCCAATAATTACTGATCTGGTGTCTAACACTGAGTAAGTGTTTAATAATAAGCAATAGTAACTAGTGTGTCTACCCAAATATTACCTGAATGTTTTTTCTTAACTTCCTTATGTGTTTTTCCAGTCTTTTCTTGTTCATCTGAATCATACAGAAGCATTTCAGGTATCTAAAAAAAAGCCATGATTTTCTGCATGAAAATGACGAACAATGACAACCTGAGTTAAAATTAAAAAAAACTCAAACCAACCTTAAATCCAGCTTCTCATTTGGAAAGACTGAAAATTATATATTTACTCAGAACAAGGAATTTACAGAATATTTATAGGATTAGAAAGATAAATTCTGCCTTTCCATGCCACTGATAACTTCTTGCTCTCTCAAGCAGAGGAAATTTTGCTGGCTGTATAAATGACCAAGTAGTTCTCAGAGGACTCTTACAATAGCACAAATGTCAAAGATTCAAAAATATACAATTCAAGAGGGAATGAGACAGTCTTAATCCACATTCCATACATGTACATATTACCCATTAACTGACCTTCACTGAGATCACTCAGAGAACAGGATGATGGCAACAGTGCTGTTTATGTTTGTGCTTAGGGTTTCTGTTTGTGTTGTTCTGTGTGAGAATCACATGTATATATGTGCTGTATATGGTCTGCACGACAGGTTGGAGGGGAATCTCAGCTCCAGTGCCTCGAGCCCTTGGGGTCTGCAGGGCTGTTTCTCTCACCTACTCTCACTCCTCTCTCTGGCTGCAGATGCTCCTGTGCAGTAACTTCTTTCCCCTTCTTAAATGTTATCCCAGAGATGCTACCACCATTGCTGATGAGCCCAACCCTGGCCAGCAGCAGGTCTGTCCTGGAGCTAGCTGGCATCTGCTCTGTCAGTCGTGGGGGAAGCTTCTGGCAGATTCTCACTGAAGCCACCCCTGCAGCTCCCGCCACTATCAAAAGCTCACAACACAAACCTGATACAATTGGCTTTACCATTTTGCTTGCAGTCTATTTTTATTTTGTTCTTAAATGCTCTGTTTGATCAGAGTCATAGTTGTCAACGTGTTGTTCAAGTCAGCACACAAAGAGAACAAAATATAATGTTGGTAAAATAATAATGTTAATAATATTTAAGTGCTCTGAGGAGTTTTCTGTCTTTTTAGGACTTAACAAATGAATTAAATAAGCACAGTGACAATTATCCCTTCATGACTTTAAATATCTTTATCTTATTTACCAAAGCTCCATTATTTTTGGAGATACTAGTTTAAATAAGTCACAATTAATGCAATTTACCTTTTTCATACTGTCTTCTGACCAGGTTTCCATCCACAAAACCTGACATTTCTTATACAGTGCTGGATTACTTTCACAGTTTACTGTGAAATTTAAATTAGTAGGATCCATTATCAAGACAACATGCAGATTTTGTTGGATCCCTAAGAAAAAGTAACATATTAAATTTTTAGTACAGAACAATCTGACTACATGATGGTAATTTTATTGCAAATACAATATAATTTAGTGTCCTTCAAACACTTATCACAAGGTAATTTCTGGGAAAAAAAGAGCCTATAATATCAGATAACACTAGGATAGGAATGCTCATGGATTCTAATTATGTATATTACAGTGTATGTTTTAATTTTGAAGAGCTGACAGTATTTAAATAGATATCACTAGTTCTCATTCCAATTCATATAGACCAACAGAACCAATTAGAAATAGTTTCAGGGCCTGAAACTTTGACTGTAAACATTTATATTCTTTCAGTCATATTATTTGATTTATTTGTAAACTATTTAATCTTTTTGTTGGTCTAAGGAAGAAGAAAAATAATTAAGAAACCTACCTGTAAACTTGCTGATTACTCAGAATCCAAAGTGATTTGTAGGTATAATAGGCAAATAGAAGAAAACTCTGGTACTAGATACATTTAAGCTATACAAACCAGAAAACAATGGGAACAAAACGTTTCTTCCTTCTAATTACTTTCAACAGCAGATTTCATAACATTTGTAAAACATTCATAAATAGAAAATTTCAGATAGAAGAACAAATTTTAAAGTGAGGGTTCTATGCCCTCAAATATCACAATGTTATCATTATTCCTGAGTGGTATTTAATAACTGATTGAAAGTTAAAACCGCACACAATAGAAGGACCACGTTAGAAATCATTTGTCCACTATTATACCACTGCCTACACTTCGTAATAAATTATAATTTATAATTCTATTGACATACGGTATGTGAAATAGTTGAAAATTGGTCCTGTAAATCCATCTTGTGAGGCTTGATCCTTCAGAGGAGATAGCAATGGGTCTAATTCTTCCGTTTTATATAACCCAGGAACTTCTCCTATTTCAAGAATGAATTTACGTCAGATAAAATACACTGTAATTCTTTAAATTCCCTTGAAGGATTCCCTTGAATCCTCTCTATAGAGATTTTGATTATGGCAGTATTCACCTCCATAATTCCATGAGTATCATCCCATGCACTTCATCATTCTTTTCATGATATCATGAAAACAACAAACCAAATTTGTGATTCTATTTAAGTCTACTTTGTTCATACTGCTGAAACGTATTTCAAAAGCTCATTCAAATCTACCCCAAAACAATACTGCATAGATGCTGACCCAATACTGCATAGAAAACAAATCAAACCAGACTTTGTCATATACCAGGAAACAGTAATGTGAGAGTGAGTAGTTGTTTAGATCCTCAGACACAGAGATTAAACAGTGGATGACAAAAATCTGATACTGTAAGGAGATTTGGGGTTGCACCTGAGAGACAGGAAAATCTGATGCTCTTATCAATCAGCTCTTAAACTACTGTAGATCAAAAAAAGCATTTAGCAAGTTAGACTCAGTCCTTCAATGATCTCTCTGATCCAGGAAAAAAGCTGGACAGCAAAATAAAGTCACTTTTGTTATTTGTTATTATTATTCATTGTCTCACTCCTTTCAGAAAAGTGAGCTTTGCTGGTGTTCATTTCAGTAAAGGACTCAACCTATACAATCTAGTAAAGCATTGGAACACTTCTCACTTTTGAATTTTATTATAAAACGGAAGCTGTAGAGTAGAATGCATTCTCATTTTGTTGTTATACTATATTAAAGAACTCCCTTGAAACAAGTTAGAGGAACTGAAAGCACCTGTACTATCGGGTAGGTTAAAGGACAGCTAAGTGAACTTTGAGTCAGGTTCTCATGTACAAGCACTCTACCTAAAACAACATAGCAACGTAACTAACCTGTCTCATTGAGACATAAAGTTAGAAAACATCATCTTATTCTGCCCCATTAGCTAACCCTGTGCAGTAAAACTAGAACCATTAATCTTCTTGGACTTGCCTCACCTGATGACAGTAAACTGTTGATCATCTCCAGGAATGTGGAATGAACCAACTGATAGTCTTCAAGCAGCAATACCACCTGTTGTGCTTCAATGCCTGCAAGCTCCATCATCTAGAAGCAGGAAAGACATTTAAATCTCAGTGTATGGAACATATGTATTGTTCAATAGATAATGATTATCATAGAATATTCTGAATTGGAAGGGACCAACAAGGATCTTAATCTTTCCTTGATTATATATTACATACATATTTTCTCCACAAAAGATTTCTAGGTGATTCAGTTATATGAGATATCAAATATAAAGAGCATTCTACCTAGATGTACAGCTTGCTAATGAAAAAATAATTTAAAAAGCCACTTTCGTAGAGTATATTTATGCATATGACTCAATGATAAAACTGTATCACTCTTTTGTGTAGGCATAGCTCTAGAATTTTCTTTAGCATTGCTGAAGCTAATGAGAAACTCTTGATTCAAGGTTTGCACTTGATTTTAAATAATATGTTCCCTTTCATCGGTCACTAAAATTTTACTTGATTCAGCTACTGGCAGATCATAGTGGAGACAGAAAATAAAAATATATACAAATATGAAAAATATACATGAAAAAGTCTTTCCAGTATTCACATAAACTTCGAATTTATGAAGTCCACAACACTCAAAGAGAATTCTGGTATTAAAAAAAGTGGAGTTTCAGTCAATTAAATAAAAAACAGTATACACACTTAGATATAGAGAACTTCTAAAAATCTACTTGTTTCATTTAGACTGTTGCCATTTTGCTTCTCTTAAAATGTCTTTATACAACACTTTTGTGTTCTTCAAAATTCCCTTTTTTTTTTTTCTTTAATATACACCTCAACATTACAAAATGGAAGACAATGAGTGACTTACATATTTAAGATCACTCTTGAACTGCTTCACCTCATAACCTCTGGAAATTTTGGGAGTAATCAGAACAGCTCCATGCATGTGACTAACTAAAGAGGTAACTGTTCGACGACCTACACCACTCCGTCCTGCCAAAAGAAGTGATCCTCCAGGAAAACTTAGCACTCTGTCCACTTTAGACATATAACTGAGGACCTCTTGGAACAGTAAAATCTCTATCTCTTTTTTGTCTCGTCCATAATGAATGATACCCTATTAAAAAAAAAAGAGAAAAAAAAGAAATGTGTTTACTAGTAATAAATAAAAGCAGTGAGATATGAAAGCATCCAACATTCAAAAGTTTAGAAAAGAAGGGCTTGAAAGCTTAAGACCACACTGATATTCACTACAAATAAATAATTTATGTGACAGAATTTAGATACCTTTACCATCTCACACTACCCCCAGCATCAGTATACCCTAGAAGTCTTTGATATATTAAAATAGGAATCTACAACTGAACTAATTAAAATTATATAATGGACCAGAACAAAGTCTGAGCTGTCTCTGACTACAGATCAATTAATTAATAACTTAGAAGATGTTTTAGGCAGCTAATTGCTGCATAATTTCAGATTATGAAAATTCCTAGTGAAATACACACAATAACAGATCCTAAAATTAAATTCTGACCTTGTTATACTAATTAAAATCTCTTTGAAGTCCAATGTAACTGTGTAGTCAGGAGAAAAAAAAAACAAACAACAAATTCTCTGCTAATTGAGGCTATTGAATTTCATCATTTCCCATGTAGTCTATTGGTCACAAGTTGGCAATCAAGGAGAGGGATTAGTTTCCCATCTGCAAGAGCAATCCATCAAACACTATTAAGGGAGATGATCTCAAAGCTCTCATCCTAAAAATCAGATACCCTAGCAGAATTAAAATGTTTGCATTTCCTCATCAAGCTCAATTTTTGTACTTTACTGCTTAAAAGCATGCCAAATCTCCAAACAGTGCATTTGTATTTCTTCAAATAAAAAATAACATTACCAAATCACAAATTCAAAAAGTAAACATTTAATAAAACACTTAGGTACTCAAACAATACACAAACATGTATGGAGATAAATGTTTTTCAAAATGTTGGTTCATCAAACTGTTGTAAATCAGCAGCAAATGCAACTAATGCCCTTTCATTAAAAACCTTTGCTACATGATACTTCCTACTGCCTGCCACATAGCATCACAAACCTTCCCTCACTTCACCAAATGTAAAAGATGATCCCTTGAACAAGAAGGAGACCCCATCCTTATCTGGTGCTTGCATGTTACTTCTTGCAAAAAATGTCTCGAATCATTGTTGTGAACCCTTGCTGTGTATATTCTTTAATGTGTCTCACTTTCTGAATAACATCTTTTAGGTCTGTTGAGTTTAGTCTGCCAAGTGGCCTCCCATACGGTGGCAGTGCCTGTCCTGGTGTGATGAATGCCTCTTGACAAGCTCCCCAAGTTACATAGAAGGTATCTGTGAAAATAAAAGGAAATATTCGAAACTTTAAGTGTCCAGTTCATATGCTGACTTGATTAGGCCATTCCTAAACAAATATTGCAAGTTTGTATAGTATGGTTCAAATAGTTTACCTGGCATATTGTCCAGAACATCTGAGCCCCAATCACCTTGAAACACTTTCATCAAGACATTATCAAATACATGAAGTTCTTTCACGCCAACAATTCTATCACGGAACAAACGACGTGCTTCATAAGCAATAATTTCCAGTACATAGTCTGCAGTTGGTATCAATGATCCTACAATATTTAAGGAGAGAAATAACTTGATATATTTATAATAAATTCTCAAATTTCCATTTCAAAATATGAGCTTGAAAATAAGCAAGTGAAATTACATACCAGCAGGAAAGCATTGGTAAGGAAGAAAGAAGAGAAAAAGTAAACATTATGAAGTGCTTTTTAATAATATCTTTATGGATCATTTTAAGGTAAAATGAAACATATTCTATTAATTTTATGTAGTGAACTGTTATGCATTTTTCCCCCTCTACTGAATTACAGATAGTTCAGAATTTTAAAAGATGAATGAATTGCATGTGGAGTCAACAGTACGACTGACATCAATAATAACTTAGGCCATTATAGAACACTTTATCAACGAAAACCAAGTAAGTGACTTACCACCTGCTAAATCATATCTGAATAAACCAAGAACCCACTGAGTAAGAATACATGGTGTAAAAAGGTAATGACTGTGATCATCAACTGTGAATTTTGCTCGTACCTAAAATTAGGAGTTAAGGGGGAGAAAAAAAGTGATGTTTTAAAATGTAAAGCACATTTTCTAAAATACCAGATAAATTAGTTTTCTATTTGGTATATATTTAGATATTTTATTAATGGACTCCTTGTTTAAATGTTGTTTTCTGACCAAAAAAGATTTTCTCAGAACAATTCTTCTCTACCATTTTTGATGGAAATAATCACACATGTCACCTAGAACTGTTAGTGCAGCATTATTAGACAAAATACATATTTTTTAAAGAAAGACTAAATATGAAATGCAAAGGAAATATAGAAGTGTAATAAACACCTACCTAAATTAGTAACACTTTCTCACTGCAAAAGACTTCATACTTACTCTTTTCCCAGAAAGGATATTTGAATATACAACTGCTTTAACTCAAAGAAAAACTGCTTTCATCAGTTACTGGATCATCATGTGATGAGATTTAAACTCAGATTTCTTAGAATACATTGATAATGTTATATGAAACTCCTGCTAATTGGTGTATGCCATCAAGTAACTAAACCCAGATTCCAGTCACAAAGATCAGTTTTGAATCATGGTTCTGCCTAGATGGGGGCGTGCATACATTCTTGGAACATACAGCAAGCACCAACATCCCCACAGTACCTACCCCAGTAAGACTATGTACTGTTTAAGAAAAGCAAGTACTTAAGTGTTTTGCTTGATAAAAGTCCACAAAATTTTAAAATTTTTAAAATTTTAAAATTCTGTGTCTAAATATCTATTTTCAACAGTGTAAAATTTTAATAGCTAGTCCCTGATGTCTGTAAAGCACTCCACCCATATATCTCTCTTCTCTATTCATAACAGCATCCATAACAACTGGGCACATAACAATCTGTTGCACTGTCTCCTCCTCACCCATTAAGTGTGAAAACACTATTAACCCACATTTTATAAATCAAGAACTGAAAGTACAAAAGGTTAAGATGCACACTAAAATCCTAAAATAAATCTGTGGGAAAGCAGGAGTACTTACCGCTTACTCAGTTTACCTCTAATACCCAGGATTCTCTGCAAATAAGTAGCTCTAACATTGATACCAATTTCATTAAAAATAAATAAACTTATTATATCAAAAGTAATTATTTTTTTAAAAAACACCTGAATTGTCCAACTCCTTGAAAAAAGAAAAAATATTTCCCTACCTGTTCGTATATTTGAACCATGGATCCTGCTAGCTGATGTATTTTTGGTAAAGAACCCCAAACAGGGTGATTCTTTAGGTTTTTCTGTAGTACAGGTTCCAAGTAGGCACTATAAATTGTTTGCAGTTGTTCTCTTTCCGGATAGCTAAAAAAAAAAAAAAATCATTATGAACTATCACTTTTTTTTTAATTAAAAATGAGTCGAACTTGTATACACAATTACTAAGAAATCTCAATGAATAGCATTTCCATCCAGCAGCTAAGTAAAATTATCATTTTATTGCAACAGGCCACTGTCAGAAATTTCTAAATACATCTGTTGATGTACTCAAACTTAAAAACAAACAAATAAACTTCTTTTCAATTTCTCTAATTTTGTAACCAAACAGCACCTTAATATAAAGCTGCAGAAAGCAGATTACTGAAAGCAAAATCATCCAAAAGGAAACATATTTCAAACACTTCATTATCACCAAGAAGCGACAGATTCCTCTTAGCTGGCTTCTAGAGCCAAGAGGCACCAAACAGCACCAAATCAGATGACCCTAAACTGCTGGAAAATATGAAAGAATAGAACAGCCACACCTTGGTAAAGACTACATGAAGCAAGGGCCTTATAAGAGGTTGAATCTGAGTTCTGAGAGTTAATTTTCACATACTTACTCAATTGCACAGAGACGAACAATAGAAGTGAATCTGGAGGTAAGTTTATGTCTTCCTAACGTTCCTCCAGCTGACATGGAAGCCACAATTTGGATGTTTTCTAAACCGACCCATTCCAGATTTTCATCATAAAATCCTTGATATGTAAGAACCTTTAAAAATTAAATAAATATTTCATTAAAAGTAAGTCAGCAGAATATCATACAACATAAAATAAAATAGTTATAAGTATACCATTATTTCTCTTTTCTTAATTGCCAGAGGTGTATTACTCCTCACAGTTTTGCATCAGCTGCAGACTTCATTGTCCAGATCATTAAAGAAGATGTTAAACAGGTACTGTCTTCCAAGTACGCTCTGTGCCATGATCACCACTCTCTGGGCTTGGCTCTTCAGTCAGTTTTCAACCCACCTCACTACCTGCAGCCCATATCAACAGCTTTTTTATGAGGATCTTTTGGGAGACAGCATCAACAGTCTTAGTGAAGTCCAGGTAGACTATAACCACTGCTCTCCCCTCACCAAACATGACTTACCCTTAGTGAATCCATGCTGACTACTCCTGGTGATTTTCTTGTCATTCATATGCCCATTGCATTATAACTCATTGAGACAAGCACTGTCTTTATTTACTTACACAAATAAGCCAAATAAAAAGGGTATCTTATTTCTGGCTGACACCTACATAGTCTACCCAAGTAGAAGCAAAACTAATGCCAATGCAGATGCAGGGTGTTAACATAATCAATGTAGTTATTTACTACATACACTAAATTATATACAGTATACTTAAGTGCCTTTTTAAATAACAGACATAAGTGTTCACCTGCTGTAGAAAAGCCACGAGAGTGCTTGTTCCCCATTTATCAGGTTTGGGTAGATTGATGTCTTTTAAGTACAAAACAAGCCTTTCACAGTCCTTTGGTCTGTATACTCGCCCAGTGTTTGTACTGATTACAATGCAAGTTTGACTTAATTTTTGTAGAAGATGTTGAGAAGTAGTTTGAGCACTGCAGTGAATGGTAGCAATCTGAGTGGATCGGAGTTGAGAAAATGCATAGTGAAGCAACATCCTAGAAAAGTAAACATGTACATACATACAAACATAAGTAAATTAAACCACTGTGTATCCAAATATATTGTATAGTTTTTGAATTAAAATGCATATACTATATCCTGTATTAATGGAAAAGGTGGAGCATGAGGTTTGCTGAATTCAACATTCCTGCCTTTAAAATAGTGCTATTTCCTATCCACAAAATTCAATAAAAGTGTAGTTTACACCGCTACACAAAACAAACAGCTAGTATAAATACCTTGATTATAGTGATCCAACACATCTAAATAAGGAACCTAATATGGGCAAGAGAAGGAGCTAAATTCAGTTGCCTGTACATAGGCACCTATGTCTCTTGAAATAAAACTGGATACCTCGTGCCTCTAAGCTGTTGCTCCATGACAGCACAGGTTTTCCAAAGGTCCTGTTTCATATCTAAAAGCTGCATTCAGATGTCTTAGATGCATACTGGCAGTCAGAACTTTCACTGCAGAACTTCATAAGAACTTACCTATTTGTCACTACAAAACATTTGTTTAATTAGTGACCTACACAAGTGATATTCTATCAGAAAGTCATATTATAAAAGCATTATAACAAAATATTACAAATTCTGTCAAATAACTAGAAGTATATTTTACTTAAAATAGGAACTACTTTTTACCCCTTTCCGCATCCTTCAGGACCCACAAGAAGAAATGGCTGTTTATTATTAATGTCTAGCCAGGGTCTAAAGTAATCTAAACTTCTCTGCATGTCAGGGGTTTGGATGACAGGAAGTGTTTGGAGATTACTGAAGTCATCAGCTGTTAGATTTTCAGTTCTTTTCAGCTGATACAGCATTAGCTGTCCAGTGTCAGTGTCATAATATGTGTCCAGGGGCTTCCTCGGGTCTGGTGGAGACTCTTGTGCCCAACTGAAGAGCTTTAGAAAAAAATAAAAATAAAACTTCAATTAAATCCATACTCCTAACAACAAGATCTACCATTTCAAGCTAATCTAAAGAATGTTCAAAGAATAATTCTGTAAAATCACATTTTGATAGTTTAAGGCTGCCTCTGAAAATTTAATCATGTCATGCATGTGCTTTAAGTCCTTAAGTAAATAGTAACATATTACTTTTCCACTTTTCATAATATTGAGAAATTCAAACAAATTGTATTTTGAAAAGCTATACATAATTTTTTTTTAGACTAGGCAACATAATAACAATAATAATTGTAAAAATGAGATAACTCCTTCACATGCATCAATAACTAATTCCTAAGGCTGAGTCTACACCTTTATCATTTGCCCACTTTATATGCTATAGCTCCTGGTTGCCTTTTGGAAGGAACGACTTTCTTCTCTCCAACACAAAACTCAAGTGTGATTGCGGAAATATCTATCTCCAGGGTCAACCTTCTGACTATGGACCAGCATAGGCACAGAGTTTTCTAATACTGTTGCCTAGTTCTTGTGCCCTCAAGTATCTACACAGAGAATCACACACCAGCACATACAATACATAACCTCAAAGTAATGCTCTAAGAACATTTCCCTAATGAGGTGCAACAAAGTCCCCACATTATCATTTCAAGCCTTCTGAACAGAAAAAATCCACAAAAATAAATCTGTATTATGTATACAATACATATAGACACACACAGTCTGCTATAGTGGGTCCTTGCAGAAAGCAGTATGGACAGAGGTTTCCTGTCAGGGATGGATGCACTTAGCAGTCTATCAGTGACATATGAAACACTCCTTTACTTCTCAGCTATTTCCCTATAGACAACACAGATTGCAATCAAATAAGAGCACAAAGATTACCTCTTTTGCAAATTCTTGTCGTGATTTCACGTTGAGATTGCCACCAAGGCCACGTAACAAGTTAATAATAAACTGTCCACGATCAGTACACCCATGAAGATGAGACAGTCCATTCATCACCGTTCCAACTAAACTTGTTTCTACCACAGAGTCATTCTGTAAATTACAAATTGTAGTAGATTTAAATATGTTTCTCAATATAAATGTGATGTATTGCTAGTAGACTGCTATTACTCATTGTTTTTTGACACTTCCACAAATAAGGAAAGATCTCAACAGTGTTATTGTTCCAGAAAATTCACTTGAGATTAAATTATTTCTAAGAATTGATTTGGAGGTTTTAATTGCAGACTACGAATTGATGTAATTTAGGATAAGCAACTAGAACTTTCCTTACAGATTTTCAGAATCTATAAGAAATAAACGTGACTGTATATCAGAATTCTTTCTTTTGAACAGATCATTTTTTAACTTTGCTCTTTAGCACCAAAAGGAATTTGAGCCTTGGGACCAAATTTTTCTATTTATCCACCTGGAGATACCTTAGAAGTCTAAAAGTCACCATGGGTGAAAGAACCAAGAGGAAAAATAATAACAAAATCACAACAGGTCCATATAAGTTACCCAAGGGGAAATAATGCAGATCTCCTAAAGACTAGTTTAGTGGCCACAGTGGGAATGTCTCTTAAATAATATTTTGTGCAATATCAGCTACTTAATCAATGCAAATCCAACTCCTTCAAAAGAAGAGGAGGCTGGGAAACATCTAGAGTCCTTAAGAAAATCTAGCATATACAAAACAATTATCATGATATACTTCCCAGAATCCAGATCATCTACAAAGTTTTGGACTATCCTTTTTTTTAAATATTTTAATTACATATTACTTTTCACCTATTAAAACATTTTTCAGTTAAGGTTTTGAGTAGAATCCTAAAGTGCTGAAGTTATATACTTAATTCCAGGACAGATTAGTGTAAGCTGTTATAATTTAGCATTCTGAACAATAGAAATACTTTTTTAGATATGTCTCTATTAATCTTTTTAGGTATCTAGCATTAAATTTCTCCTCAACCTTTAACAAGCTTCAGCTTCCAGTGTCCAACTTGTCAAATTTTAGCCATTTTTGTGCTATAGACAATAACATCAATCTAGAAAATTTCTTCACTTTTTTAGTTTAGATATTCAAGTCTTTCAAATCCTAGAAAACATAAAGAAAAATGCCTGCCATGGAATAATGCAACGCATGTATTTCTGTGAACCTTAATATCTGTTTTTATTAGTTTAAATGGTATTGAATGTTTCAAAACTTTAAGTACAGCAATCAGTTCTTGGAAACTTATTAGAACAGTTCGAGTATTAATTTTATTAAGGAAACAGCTCCATTGGGCTGTGACCAGTGTGGTCACAGCACCTGATGCCTTAAGCCCCTAATAGTTTTTTTTATTTTTCTAGTATTTGTAAAACTTGTAAGTTTTATAAGTAGTGGAAGTAAGTTTTAAAAGCAGAAACCCTTCCCTTCTTTGTCCCTTGTCCCTTTCCCTTTCCCTGTAGCACCCTTGTTTACACATTCCTTAACCCTCTTACCCCATTCTATGCTCCCTGTATCAGCCCTACTCCTGAATCCAATAGAAATGTTTAGTCTTTTGTCAAGGCAAGGCCTAGACAGTTGACAGAACAGCATATCTGGGCCTAAACCACAGAATGAAGTCAAGAATTAGGTAACTATGTACCCTTTGTGCTCTGATGATGATGAAGGTGACGAAGTAGGGGGTCCCGAAATGCACCCCAGACCCATTTTCAGGGGGTGGACCTCGGGGCGGTCCAGAGGAAAAGCCACAGGGTGGATACATCTGGGATTGGATGGATGATGTTATAAAATGTAACCTCTCGGGCACAGGGGCAGGTATACACGCGCGTCTTGTAACATCTTAGCCTTGGCAAATAAACCCTTTCTTATCTCACCCCTAATTAACTGCTCCGGAGATTTTTTCAGCACCTAAATCCCACGGCAACACATCGAGCCTGCCAAAGTACAGGATGTGTTTGGACAATGCTCTCAGGCACATGCTGTGATTCTTGGGGTCGTCCTGTTCAGAGCCAGGTACTGGACTTCAATGATCCTTATGGGACCCTTCCAACTCAAAATATTTTATGATTCTATGATTCTATCAAAAAAGTAGAGATTTTTTTAATAACAATTTAAAAATTAATCTGAATTATCTCTTCAATGTTAAATTACAAAAATAGATAATACTTAACAGAAGCTGATATTTGCTTAAGTATTAATTTACTAACCTTCTTTACAACCCAGTTTAGAGCCTTTTCAAAATAGTCACCAATCCAGTTTTCGAGGTTGTACCTGCATTCTTCAGGCTGACTTCTTAGCCAAGACTTTATCAGAGCATTAAGATCTGTATCTTCATCACTAAGCCAAAACAAAACAAGATTCAGATAAACACAAGGCATCCACACCTTTAAACGGACTGGTTCAAAATTCCAGAAAAAGTTCAGGGAGATATTTTAATAATTTCTAATCCATACTTGGGCTCTTCAAATGTCATATAAAAACAAAGAATCCACCATGTCTTTTTGAAGATGTCTGAGGTGTATCAGCCAAAAGATTATAACATAACAACACAGAAGGGACATACAACCTGCAGCAAACTTCCCCAGTGATTGGCTCTGTAAGTGTAAGCTACAATCAACTGTTCCATCCACTTGAGAATACCTTTCAAGAAAAGTAAGTATATTTGCTTATTTTGAAAGTATGTAATACTCCCATGACTTACCTCAGAAAGATCATTCCCATTCGAGATATTGTAGCAGGGGAGGCACAGCTAAGGTCATGAGTTTCAAATATAAAGTTGACATTTGAGCCAAACTGAATTCTTTCTCCATTGGGCATAGTCAACAATCTGTTGTCATCCAAAACAGAATTCAAAGATTCAATCCATTCGGGATCGATATCACCATCACAAATTATCCATGAAGTAATATCTATTTCCAGGCACAAAAATAAAAAAAAAAAAAAAATCGAAGAAAACCACTTAAAAATATCACCCCTTATTATTTTAACGCTATTTAGTTCTCTCTTCATTATAACTTAAACAAAAGTTCTATCAAGATATACCTTGCATGCTTTACCTTCTGCTGCCTATTTTTGGTTTTTTATCACAAAATTTGGAAAGTCTGTATCAGGGCTCTTGACTGTAATTGTTACCAGAAGGTTTTCTTACCTTATGCTATCCGCAACTGATGATACAATATAAAAACGTAACTGAAAATGAACCATTTAACTCCTCACAGACATACCTTGGGGCTCTCGTACCACTTGTCGAGCACTGTTTGTAAGCACACCATCTGACCATTCTCTGGTGTCCATGTCAATACGGCCTAGCAACTGATGTCGAGGCATAGCTTTAGGATTCATTGTATACTGTTTCACTACTCTGCCAGTTTTACCAAGTGCTGTCTTTAACATCCGCCAAAGTGTTGATTTACCTCCACCACTCGGACCTACAATAACTACACCCATTCTTTGACGTAGCTGTTCATATAATTCCAAAGCCTTCTTGATCTAGATAATAAAAGAGATAATGGCTATGTGAAATTGTAAAGCTACATCAGACGTTCTTTTTAAATGTTTTTCCAATTTATTTTGCATGCAGACATTTTCTTGTTAGAATTTTAAATTTTGAGACAATAGATATTTGCAGAAATAATTAAAATTATGTTACTAAAGAATATCAAGAAATTTATTTTGCATGTTAGAAGCATTTCACTAAATTATTAAAATAAAAATATTAGCCATCCTTGGGTATATTTTTACTGAGCAATTTATGAATCCTTAGTCACAGAACTTCATTTAGTTCTACAATAAATAACCTAAAACATGACAAAGAACTGCTTGATAAAAGCAAATATTCACATATTTCCTTCTTTCACTGTCCAAAACATTCATTGACATTAGTACCTGGCTTGAATGAAACTGTGTGTCACATGTTCAGATCTTACTTTTCCTTGAACTATTTTACTTTCAGTGACATCTATGTGCTTCAAACACACATCCGATTTTTTATATACATGTAACTAGAATCTAACTATCAGTTATTCTCACTTCTTTATAAAAGATTTATTTCAAAAGAAAACAGAAATTAATTGAAGGTTACAAATAAGTTCTAATTCAGAATAACTCGTTTTGTTGCTGTAGACGGTGCTCACCTGCATGCTTATAATTTCTAAGTTTGCTTCTTCAAAGACTTGATGTAAAGCTGTAGTTAACTCAGCATATTCCACATCTCGAAAGTCAGTGCCAGGAAATACATCCTTAACCAGTGCATCAAAACGTGCGCAGTCTGCAAATGTAAGCTTTGACGTGGTATTAAGCCTCAAAGCTTGAACCACCATGTGACTTTCATTAACTGGAAATAAAAACAAAGAGGACAGATCAGTTTAAGCTGTTTGTTGTTTTTTTTTTTTCTTTGGATATGTCAGCATGAGTACACACTGCAAAGACATTGAAAGTAGAATCGCAGCACAGACTTCCTTCTAGTTCATGTACCACTCTACTAGGAAGTTAGACAAGTGCTTTACTGTAAGTATAATATATGTCCACAAATGTATTCTATACAGATATGAGATGATTATGATGCTGGCCAAAAAGTACATAATAGCCTAATGATTACCACAATAGCTTACTTGCTAAAGAACTCATGAAAGAAATAAAGAATCTGGATTCCAGACCTTACTCTGCTAGAGGTAGTTTGAAGTCACATCTTTCAAGTGCATCCTAATTAACTATGAATATTCCAGAAGTAAACACTTTCCACAATTACTCCTGAATCTGAAATAACCATGGAAATGTAAGCATTTTGAGATCCAAATGAAAAAAGCCACAGAAATTATTTACTCTGAGAGAAAAACAGATACTCATGGTGGGAATGGTACAGGTCTCTCATCTCTTGGTTATTTTCATTTTTTAATTGAAATACATTCTCACGTAAAACATGTACATTTCCAGAAAGCAGGCCTAGGAACCACAGGTGAAAATCATCCTGTGCTTCTGCCCTCCTTCTGAACGTGTCACTGCCCAAAACCAGAATGTCCAGATTCAACACAGGGGACAGAAAGTGTCAATTCTCTAACTTCCCTTCTTCCTGTGTCTTTTTCCCAATGTTCCAGAGGTTAAATATTAGCATGCCCTTCTAAAGTCTGGAATAAGTTCAAAGTTTTTCATACTGAAAAATGTCCTAAATACAAGTGCTTCTAAAGGTAATTTTTCTAAATAGCATGATAAACAGTTAACAGGAAAAACATTGACATTAAGGAACTTGATTTAGAAAGGTTGAACTGCTTTAGTAAAGGAAGCAATACAAAATTTAAGTAGCATTTTGCCATGCCAAAGGATTTTGACTCAAAAATACAAGCAAACATAAAGAAACAGGCAATTGCATTTGTTGGAAATGTCTTAAGCTTCTCAAAGTATGGCATGAAAAAACAATCAAACAAACAGAAACAAAAATTTCTGGATTTAAATCATAAGTTAAATCCATCCACTTTGCCTTCAGCAGAGTTATTGAAAATTATGTTTTAAACCAGAAAAAATTTCAGCAGATTTCACATATCTAAACATTAAGCTAAAATGTCATAGCAAGAAACAGTGATAGGAATGTGACCTAAAACACATCACTGGTAATCCTTCTCTGGTAGATCCATACTAAAGTCAAGTACAAATTCATTAAAGTTTTCAGCCCATTTTTTTACGTTAAGATATGCAAACTTTCAGGTATATGCCATTTAAACAAACAGGTTGCAGTAGTTGTCTCCTAAATATGTGAAATGCTCATCCATTCCACACTCTTAATTCCCATTCAATTAATACCTAAACAACAATAATTCAAAAGCTTAAAAAAATATATTAACTCAGTCTAGTCCAATATATTTCTATCATTTCTACCTATCCTTATATTTTTCTCAGTCTACCAATCTGAATCTAATACCATATGATAATTTTTGCAAACCTCAAATAGAAACAAAATAGTCTGATAACTTATGAATAATTGCAGCATCAGAGGATCAACTTTCCTGTCCTGAGTCAAACAAAAACAACAGTCTTTAAGAATAATTCAAAATCATTCCAGAATGAAGTCCTGTGTTTATGTTCTTATCATCACAGAAAAACTCAATCTACAGTATGACAACAGTCTTTTGTGATCTCCTAGTGAAGGTGGGCTTTCACAGATTTTTTTTTTCTTTTCTAAATTGCTTCCAGATCCAAGCCATGGTTTCTCAAAACTCTAGTGAACAAGAAGTCTGCAGTAAATTCTAATTGTACAAGATCCTAAAGAATCAAAAGTTTGGCATGGGCAATCTTACTTTCTTGCTTTGCATTGCTTTTCTTCAGCTGATGAAGAAGGCTGCCACAGCCTCTCAAAACAGTCTTCAATGCTCGTAAACCCCAGTCATAGTGTTGCTGTGGTGTTAGAAGCTCCCTAAATTTGAAAACAACAATATCATAATAATCTTTAGGTTACAGGGCCTGAAATTTTGGTTTGGAGAATGAACATACTTCTAATAAGGTTCTGGGCAAAAGAGAAACTGATGAGTATTTGTAGTGCCACTTGAAATGCATTTCAGATATAAGCAATGACACTCTTGAATTTTCAGAGGGGTTATATTCTACAGGTAATGTATTTATTATTGTGCCTAACAGTACTAACTATAACCTCTAACTTTTTGTATTTTCTAATGTGCATACTTTTAACCGAATAGTTACTTGCATTTCAACAATTTCAAGAGCCTAAAATCAACACAATGCATCTGAACATTCACATGCTCACATTTATATTTAATGAACATACTAGGGGAGCAGCAATTTGTCCCCTTGAGATTATAATTGCATTCCATACACTTTCACACCTCAACCTCTCAATATATTGCAGTATTTTAATTCTATGTTAAGTTAGTATCCACAGAGATTTACGTGATATACTGTTTAGATTTAAGAGGTAGAAGGGAAGAGAATTAAAAAGGTAACTTTACTAGGGGGAGGTGGGGTATATGAAAACTTACCTTGCTAGATTGAAAATAGCCACTAATTTTCTACCCAGTATTTTAGCATCCTTAAAGCCTTCTGAATACAAAATCACTTCCGCAATGAGTTCATTGTCTGGATGAGTCATAGCAACTGGCCTAAAAAGTTGTTTGAGATTATCAGGTAGTTTTTGTCTTCCTCCATAACCTTTTCCAGCAGGATTCAAAGTGATAAAAATTCCAGAATTATGATCCATTTCAACCTAGCATTAGAAGTGCATTATAATAGTATATTGTCAAATAAAACAGTATTGAGAAATGCTGGGAGGACTATGCTTAGTTAGAAAAGTCAGTTTTTAAGTAAGTTTTGCAGTACCTTTTTGCCAAGCATCTCACAGACAGGACTGTGTTTCTTCAATGCGTGTTGAATTGTCTGAATCTGCATGGATACTGCAGACAATACAGTTTCCTCAAGTCTATTGAATTCATCAAAACAGCCCCAGGCACCACACTTCACTAAGCCCACAAATATGCGCCCCATTGACTTCACATCAATGCCCTTAAAATTAAAAAGAATACTATCAAAATTCAAATAACAAGAAA
This sequence comes from Corapipo altera, assembly GCF_003945725.1. Classification (NCBI taxonomy): domain Eukaryota; kingdom Metazoa; phylum Chordata; class Aves; order Passeriformes; family Pipridae; genus Corapipo; species Corapipo altera. Next base: position 77,308,722 of record NW_020884872.1, read on the forward strand.
ATATAAAAGACTGTCTTCCCATCCACTAAAAAACGTCATTAGAAATATCCACAAATTTCTAATGGCAATTGATAAATTATCAAAATTATTTCTAGAATAATATTATTAACACTAATAATAATAAATATAACAATATATAATTCTATAATAATTGATATTATTAATATTATTTCTAGAATATAATATCGCTTTACAAAGTATGGGCATAGATATCCATTTCCTAAATTAAACAGAACCATATTCACCTCGTCACAATTAAAGACTAAAACTTGTCTTCCAAGAAGTCCACCCAAGGCCTTAACTGATTCTGTCTTCCCAGTTCCAGCTGGACCATAGGGATTTCCTCCAAGGCCCATCTTCATGGCCTGAGTGAGAGTTAGGTAACACTTATCTGTCAAAGGTGTGTAAACAAGTTTAGGGGAATTACCCTGCAGAAACAAAACAAATTATATTGACTGGGAGACAGAAAGTATTGACAAAGTAATTTCATTAATTTCATTCATAACTAATTAATTTGGAAATATTACACAACAGCCTAGATTATGAATTTGTTTCAAAGTTTTCCTGATTTTACACCAAATGCCAAAGCATTGTTCAAAAATTTTTTAGAATTACAGATGAAACTGCATTCAGATATACAAAAGCAGCAATCATATTAGAAAATATTAATAAGACAATACAGGTACTTTCCATACAACTTACACTTACCCCATCAATATCAAGAATTAAAATTATTACCCTATCTTTTAATATTTTCTGTGAAATAGCATGCTAAAGACACAACAAAGTTTAAAAAAAATGACAACAGTTGGGAGACAAGCAGCAGCAGGTATCAAATGAGAAAGTGTTGGACACCTATAAAAGTCACTAGGTAAAAAATAAAAATACCCCACCTGATATTCATAAGTATATTGGAGTTCAGCATCTACCATCTGAACATAACATTTTTGGTCTTTCATATAAAATCTCAGCTGCTTCTTCCAAGCCCAGTCTTCAATATCATGAATCTGAGCTTGATTCAGTTGCTTCACCACATCAATGTTATGAATGATATCAAGAATCAGAGCTTTAAGCTTAAGCTCAAGGATTCCTGATTCTGCAAATAATCACACGCAAAAGAAAAAAAATCACAACAGTGTAGTAAGGAAGACACATGTCACCCATTCTCAAGTTCATTGTGCTGATTTTTATTATCAGCAGATTTCAGTTAGATTTTATTTGAATTATATATAGAAAGGTTTTTTATTTTCTAAAGCAAACAGTATAACATGAGATCCTGACAGACAGTGTGAATCATCACGTAACTTCAGTCATTTTGAAGTGATTTTGTCTGCCTCTACATTCAAAAGAGAGAGAAAGGCTTTTTTGCAAAGCAATTTATTTCAGGAATGTTTACAGCCATGTCCACTTCAGCAGTGAGGTGGTGTAACCTGTTGAGTGATCTGTTGAGGATCTGAAACCCCCACTACACACACTGGAGATTTTGCTCAGAATAATTAAGGTGATGTGTAATGAATGTTCATTAGCAGATTGCATGCATTAAGTGTATTCTTAGAACATACTGTTTAATTTAGTTCCTTTAGAAAGATATCCAGTTTGTGTGCTTCCAGACCACCCCATGATGGGATTTAAACCAAAGTAAGTGGGAATAATTAAGAAATTCAGTTAAAAATCACACCTCTCTAAGTTAAAAAGTTACAGTAAATGTATTATACAATAGATAGGACTGAACACTCTTCTGTAACTGATGACATTTCTGAAATGGGTATAGAAAGAGTGCAGAAAAGGAGCTTAGACAAAGAAGCACACTCATAGACTGCTGGAGGTAGGTGATATGAATTCTATTCCTAAGCAATGTATCAGATGTTTACAGTTCACAAATTATAAACTAGAATTTAGTGCAGTAACCACCTATACAAATGTGGTGGAAGACTGTCAACTACATGTCAAATTGAGTCTTTTTACACATATTAAGCTAAAAGCCATCTCTCCTAATCTACACTATGGAACTTTATATCTCAGGACACTCAAAATCCCACCTCTGGTCAAAAGGGAGGAATAAGCACTCAGAGGCATAACTATTCAAACCCATTTGGAGTATGTAAAATTCAGAATAATCATATCTTGGGAATAACTAGCTTATTTGTTTTGCCTCAGAGGTACACAGGAATTATTAGTTCAGAGGCAGATGTATACATCTAACATAGAAAATTACTCACACAGTTGTACAGTATATATTGGCTTGACTTAACATACCTCAGCTGCTTTTTGGCCACTTCCTGTGATACATAACACTAGGACACAGTTCAGTAGATGAGAACAAATTATCAGTAGATATATAAACCAAAAGACAGAACCTTATTAAAAAGTTAAGAAAATACGTTTGCAAATACATAAATTCTCTAAGATAATTTTTAATCTATATAGAAGTCCTTTGTTCATTCTGATATATTAAAAACTCTAATCTTGGTAGTAACAGATGAGCAACCTTATGTAACTCAACTTTACGAACTCAGAGACGGATTTATATAATTTCCTGTTCAAATATACAGAATGTAAAATATTACACAACTAAAGTAATAAAAAAATATTTATATTAATTATCATTTTTATACCTGTACTCCCAGTATTTTCTATGCCACTACCAATGTTAGTATAATGGTCCAGTTTAGCCATGAGTTCTAATTCTAATTGTTGTAGATTATGGGTTTTTATAGCACTTTCAACATCTTCAGTGAACTGAATTTGTTCTGCCAAGGAAAGAATCTTTGGAAAAAGAAATTCAAGTTATATTTTATAAATACAGAAGACATAAAAACCAACTAATTTTTCAATTAATTTGCAATTGCTTATTATGTCTGATATTTTACATATTTTATTGCATAATTTTTAAACAAATCTATACATTTACTATGCTGTTAAAAACAAATACAGCCATCTTAAAATCTGACAAAATTTTGCCAAAACTTGCAATCTAATCCAATACAGCAAGTCCTTCAGCTGTTCTAAAGCATGCAGTAGCAAAATTTATAAGTCTCTTTTTCTCTTAAATGATATGTCAAATGGAAACCACCATATTGTGGGCATGCTGAGCCCATATTACACACTCTCAGGAGCACCTCTCACTTGTGTCACTGATCTGCTACTACAACACTTTGCATTCTATTTTCCAGCACTCTACTTATATTCTAACTACTTTACATTCAGTGTAAAAGCCCTGTTTGAGCTATGAAGGTTCAGTCAAACTTGGAACTAGAAAGGTCTGTAACAAAAAATTCCACCAATTGTGACAATTTGAAGATTGTAACAGTAACTACGTTCTGGGGGAGGGAGAGAGCAACGAGAAGTCCTATGAGCGACTGACAGAGAGGATCACTGAGCAAAGGGCCTATGACAGAAAGTGGCCACAAAAAACAACAAAATGGGGCTCAAGCAGAGTCACTTCAACACTTTCCAGGTCAGCAAGGAAATACCTACAGGGCACCATTATGGAGAACTCTCAAACGTTTTCCAAGAACTCAACATGCTCAGTTCCTCTGAAGTGCCTGTACACCAGTGCATTCATTATAGGGAACAAACATAATGAGTTAGAGATCCGTGTGCAGTTGCAGGGCTCTGATCTTATTGGGAATATGGAGATGTGGTGTAATGACTCCCACAGTTGGAGTGTTGCAATCAAGTGGTACAGGCTCTTTAGGAAGGACAGGCAGGGAACATGAGGACTTGGAGTTGCCCTTTACATAAGGGAGCAGCAGAAGTGCATGGAGCTCTAGATGGCCCTGCTTGAGCAGGACGTTGGACCAGCTGACCTCTAGAGGTCCCTTCCCACCACAGCCACTCCGTGTTTCTGTATGATGCTCTCTGTTATTGGTCAAAATCAATAAAAGAATTTCATATTCATTACTGTTCCTGCTTAGGCAGCTAAGCTTCAGAAACTCTTATCTACTTTAATCAGATCCAAAAGGGCTTTTTAATGTTACTAAGTCTTCGCAACCCTGCACATAACATTCAATACCAACTAAGATCAAGATTTATATAAAATTTAATAAATAGACAGATGTTAGATCAGGTGCCATGTAAAAGACTTGAATATTTCAAATGTTTACAAAGGAATTATAAGATCACCTATCTTTAAGATTTTCTCTATACAATAAATGAGTAAAATGGATTTGTTAAGGGTTATATTCTTCCAAATCCAAACATATACTTCTTTATGAGATTCAAAAAAAATAACTTCTTTGGTAAATCTAAGACTACGTAGTGGCATTACTGGATGAACTACTACCTGGGAAGGGAAGAGGGATGGATCAATTGAACCTTGTGATTTTTTTCCAGCATTAACACAGTCAATTAACATTTTTTTCAGGGTCTCCTTCATCTCCAAAGCCAAACTGTTTAGCCACACCTGACAAAGAGATAAAAAAAACCTCAAAAATTACATTACAAATTAATTTCTGAAAGACGCTTGAACCAGACTGGTATGTGATTTTCTTACCTCCACATCATTTGACAGAAGAACTTTATTTCTAAGTGGCACAGTTTCTCCTTCTACAGACTTCATGGCAATTATGTGTTTAAATTCTTTATCAAAGTTCACACTATTAATGCCTAATAATCAGAAAACATCAATAAATTGTCAAAGTCAAACATTAATTCCTTAGTGTCTAGTAGTGAAAAAAAAAGGAAAAAAAAAGCCTGCAACATATTATTTAGCTTTGAAGAAGCTTATTTCTAAATAAGTACAATTCACAAATGAAGATTGATGCATTACCAGCAAAAAGTTTCTTAAGATGAGACTGAATAACCAGGGGATTCGTGGACTGTCCTAAAATTTCTAACAAGTCATCATCTCCAATGAAATAGAATCTTGGAAATGCTGAGCGCTTTTCCTATATTAAAACAAAATAAATCAGTTTTGTTGACTTAAATTCAAACTTACTGACATTCTTTATAAAAAACTCTGTTAATGTTGGCTGTACCTCCAAAAACTCATTCAAAGATTTCTGACATCTCTGAAGCTGGTCAAGTATGGTAATTAAGGTATTTTTTATTCCTGTCCGGGCATTCAGTGATGTTACCCTATTGTCACTCTTGATATCTGACATAATGGATCTTGAAAGAAAAAAAAAAAGAATAATTAATAAAACCATTATAATTGTAATTTAAATATTATATAGTAGTTATGTAAATAAAAAATAACACACAGGGAAGTAATATAACTTTCAGTTTTCAGTATTAATGATGAAATACTGCAGAATTTACATCAATATCTCTCCACTGTAATTTAAAAACAACTGTTTTTTGCTAAAATTTCTCTACTCCAAGCCAAGAAAATTCAGTTCTTGTCTTTTATTTCCTTATAAGTCATTTCAACTCAAACCAAGACAGATAAAGGTACATATCTTACTATATGTCTAAAATCTACTCCCTTTTTATCTTTTGACTTGTTTGGATCAGATAAAGCATCTGTCTCTCCCAAAAGTCTGTGTACTTTATTAGTGAATAGAGTGTTTGTCTTCAACATGATTCTTGAAAAAATAATTATATCACCTCTACTGCTGACAAGACTAATCTTGTGTTTGGCTGCCTTGTTTATGATCTTTCATGTTTCATGTGATTCCTTTCTTCACAAGCACCACATTAAATGAACACATTACCACCTTTATTCAGATATGTCACTCTCACACATATATAACTATTGAATTACTGTTGTTTACCATCCTCTCCACACATATTCGAATTGTTCCCATATATTTTCACCATGAAAAATGTTCTAGACTCCACATGTCAAAGATATTAGAAATAAATAAGTCTCACTCCATAACACTAACCTGAAGTTTTCATCAACTCTGTTAAAACGAGCCTGTTCTTTGGGTAGAGCTCCACGACCGAATATCGGTTCCAAATAGACCCATTTCCTTTGAATTTGGTTTAAATTCTGCAGATACTCATCCAAGTCAGCTAGCTTTTTTTCCCAGATGGACACTTTATCTTCAAAACCTTTGTAATATGGAGAGTCCTTAAGAGACTGTAGAAGACAGCGATGATCTCCAACTTGGTTGACTATGTCCTTCCAGTCTTTAATAAGCCTGATAGTCTTGCCTTGGCTGTCTTCATAATCTGTTAACATAAAGACAGTTCCGACTCCCCAGAGTTCAAGCTCACGTAATGCTTCTCTGATTGAGATTTCACCTTGGGCTCGACAGTTCAAATCCTATTTAAAAGTAAAACCAGATTTCATATGAAACTACAGAGCTTGCAATAAATTTTCCATTCAAAAATATAATGCAAGCTCTACTCCTATAGTAATAACATTGTATGCATACAGAACAACATATATGGCATAAAAGAAACCATAAAAAACTATAGTTCCTCTATCTGAAATTATTCATACCTTAAGTTCCATTGCTTTTTCTATAATGGCATCTGTCACTTTCAATAGGTCTCCAAATAGCAAGCCCTCAAGTGTAGTGCCTCGGGGAAGACCCAGAAGACGAAAGAGATCCAGCCAATGGTCTGGAGAAAGATGTTCTCCCCTGACATATTTTAGGAGTGGAATTATCATCTATAGAAAAAATGCACACGTGAATCCATCTTGTCTTTATGAAAATTGCACCTCTTTGATTATAGACTGACATGCTATTCAAACAAAAAAAAAATATTAAATTCTTAAACTGAGGTACATTTTTTCCAGTTGCTGGATTTAAAGTTTAGGATTATAATTCTGAAGAAAACTCGTTATTAAATGTGTGTCTATGTAAGCTGCAATGATCTTCCTATTCACTGTATGGAACTAAAAGGTTCTCAAAAGTGAAATGTGTAAAACAGTATCAGAAGATATTTTGTTAAATTTTAACTGATTTTATTGTAAGAAATTAACAATGAGCTAGAGAATGAAATCCACTACCCACTAATACTACATCATTTTTTGTTTCATAGGCCTTTTTGCAGTTCACAGAATCATAGAATTATTTGGGTTGAAAAGGACCTTAAAGATCATTCCAACCTCTCTACCATTGGCAGGGACACCTTCCACTAGACCAGGCTGCTAAAAACCCCATCCAACCCGGCCTTGAACACTTCCAGGGTAATAAGCATCTTACTTTATATTTGTCCACTTCTTTTTGCAACTTTACTGTCATTACAGTATGTTCTTCCATCTTCCTCATTTTGTCATGCCAGTGAAACAAAAATTCTTCAAATAGGTGTGTTTTACTTCTGCATGAAAATCAAATATAAAAAGGTCATAACAACACAGTACTACAACCACACATGTATGTCAATTAAAAATAAAGTAACAAAATCATACCTAAAAGTAATCCAGTCTTCTTTGGCTTTTTCCTGAAAACCTTGATAAAACTCTTCATACAGTGCCCAGACTTCTGCACAACTCTTAATATCTTGACTTACAACTTCTGACAATGAGAAGTCAGGCTCTTCCAATTTAAAATGATGGCATTCTTCACTGAATAAAAAGATCATTGTATTATGGATTATATTATTCTACTGTACATTTATGGTTTAAGAAATGGTATCCTACAGAAATAATCATACTTTTTTAAGAAATGTTATTGGTTTTATTGAAGAACACTGCTGCCAACTCCAATTTCCTTATAGTCTCCCTCTTGAATAGAAATAATAAAGGAATATGAGGGATAACTCTCCTACACAGCAGTATTCTCCCATATTGCCAATTATTTTCCATAAACTGTCATTCATTTTTTTTACAAGAAAAATTAATTAATTTGTTCCCTCAAAAAGAAAGCTTGAAAGAAAATAATTTTGAATTGATTTTTTCTTTCTTCTGGGTAAAAAGAATATGCTAATTTTATTTACTATCATTTACTTGCCAAGGTAAGAAGTTAAATAGAAAACTTTGTCCTCTCAAGTTCTCTAATAATTTACTAATTATTATTTTTATAATATTTATTTACTAATTATTATTATTATTTGTTTACTGAAAGTAGACACCCAGACCAGAAAAATCCTTTCCTTTTGCACAACAGTCTACCAGATAGGACACTTACTCAAGAAACAGGAGACGTGAGTTCCTGCCCACTTAAGTTACAAGAGGATCGAGGTCCTTCTTGGACCAATATTATAAACCTTCTCTCAGTGAGAATTTCACAAGTCAGCATCAAACCTCCTCATGTGAAGGCTTAAGAGACTTCTCAAATTTTTCATTAAAAAAACTCTAGAAAAACTTGGCTTGAGAAATTCATGTTATGTAAAATCAACAAAAAGGACCCTGGAATCTAATGAAAAACAGGTATTACAAATTAAATTCCTTATATTAAGTGTTGTGATAAAAATTAGTTAACATTTTCTGAGTTACTACCGCTGCAAAAGATCCATACATTAGTGAAGAAGATATACAGGGAAGTAAATACACATACATGAGTTTTTCTTTCACAGTTTCGAGTTCATCAAATTCTTTTTTTTTTTCCTTTATGATCTGAGCACTTTTCTCAAGTACATCCTGATCTCCTGTTTCAATGACATCATCACTTGGCTTTAGTTGATCCCAGCGCGCTTTAAATTTTTCCAGGTCTTGAAGATACATATTAATACGTGAAATCACATTTCCTTTCATCATTTCAATCTGTAAAGCAAGAGCTAAAATTACATTCCTTCAATGGTTTGTATCTACAACAATGATCAAAACCAAAATATTGACTTCAAAACTTGGTAACTACAATATGATCAAAAATCAAACTCAAAAAACTTCTTGTATAATTCCCCAAGAAACAATCCAACTCCATTCTCCTGGTTTTGTGGGTTTTTTTAAAGGGGTACTATTTTTTTTTATTATGCTGGTATTTGAGACCTAATTATTCAGCTATGCTATCTATCTAGCCTGCACCTTATAGTGCATAGAAAAATTGCTATATTTCTATGGCCTATTGATATCCTCAGCAGAACTTCAAATCAAATGAGTTCAGCAATTTGCCTATAGACTGGAATTACAGGACTGTGTATAGTTTAGCAAAGTTATGTGAAAAGAAAAAAACCCAGTTTCAGTACTAAAAGCATGATAAAGTAATGAAAACGCTATCTTTTAAGTGTTATCCTGTTGCCTTCAGTTAACCATTGCATTTATTAAGTCATTTCTGTTACGAGAAAGTTGTTTTGAGACAAAAGTACAACACTGCAACGTTCATTTCAGCATCAATTTAACAAAAGTTTCACCTAGTTACTGCTTAAGAGTTTAATTATTCTTCCTTTGAAAGCTCTCCCTCAACTCAGTAACACTGGTTTTAACACTGAATTGAGAATATTTACAGATTTAACCTAAGAAAAAAAGTATTTTTCCAGACTTATTCAAAATAATTTCAATGTTTTCAGGTAAAATGTTAATCTTTCATTGTTACCTGTTCTGCAATCATAAGCTGGTGGCTTTCCATCATTAATTCAAATTTATCCCATGTAGCTCTTAGGCTACTGATAGTGTTCAAACCTGCACCAGCCACAGTTCGCAGAAGTTTGTTTTTATCTTCAGCCTCTTGAAACAGGAGAAAAATCTAAAATCAGAAAGATTAAAAATAAATGTGCATGCAAAAATTCAACAAATCCTGTTTATCTAAACTATAAGCAAATACATATGAATCACCATGTATGCACAGATAATAAGATTATATACAGCTGCTTTTTTAATACTGCTTATAGAATAACATTAAAACATTGGAACAGTAGTATCTGATTTACTTAGAGAAATTCTAAATCTTGATCCTGCCATGAGATATAAAGAAGTGAATGATAACTATGAAACAGATAAGTTTCCTTATATATTGCACAGATGACTCAATCAAATTGGAAAACAGCAGCAGAGCAACAGAATTCTACAAACATGTTTATATGTGTGCTGGGTCTGACTGGGACGGAGTTAATTTTTTTCATAGTAGCTGCTATGGGGCCGTGTTTTGGACTTTTGTTGAAAATGATGTGGTAGTACAGGGATGTTTTAGTTACTGTTGAGCAGGGCTTGCACAGAGTCAAGGTCTTTTCTGCTCCTCACCCCATCTACCAATGAATGGGCAGGGGGTGCACAAGGAGTTGGGAGGGGACACAGACAGGACAGCTAAGTCAAACTGACCCAAGGGATATTCAAGACCACAGGGCATCGTGCTCAACACAGAAAGCTGGAGGAAAAAGAAGGAAGGGGATTGGGGCGGGGAGGGCATTCAGAGTGATGGCATTTGTTTTTCCAAGTTGCTGTAACGCTTGATAGAGCCCTGCTTTTCTGGAGATGGCTGAACATATGCCTGCCCAGGGAAAGTGGTGAATTCCTTGTTTTGCTTTGATTTTGCACTGCTTTTGCTTTACCAATTTAACTGTCTTTATCTCAATCCATGAAATACAGCCAGGCAGAGATATTCCATGCCATAAAATACTGCCCTTTTCCTTCCTTCCTTCCTTCCATCCCTCCTTCCTTCTCTCTCTCCTTCTTTTTTTTTCTCTTATACTCATATAAAAGAGCACTGTTTTTTGTGACCTGATAACGCAGAAAAAAAATTCATCTTTTATTCCCACATATTAAGAGCCAGCAAAATTTGAAAGAGAAACCAAACCAACCCTTTTAAACTATGTAACTCAGAACAATCATCTGAGATAAACACACACAGTTCTACACATTTACCAAAATGTCTGATATGTATGTTTTCCTTTAAAAATTAAGAGATAAGAGGCACTAATGCCAAGAAGTAATTCTCTTCAACATCCAAAAACTCTCCCAGAGTTCCTACAAAATGTAAATAATTACACCCAGTAGCTGACTTTATCACTGGGACTTGATTCAGTTCCTCACAAATACATGTTTCGGGCCATCTGAGATGTTCGAGGGCACTTGCATGGCCTCCAGTTGCAACTATGGAAACGTAGAGGCCTCACAGAACTCCTCTGTTATGTCTGCCAGCCTTGTGAGGATGTTGGAAACGCATCTCAGTAACTCTAGAACTGCACTTTTGGGCAACTGGACCAGACTTCTGCTGAGTATATTAACAGCGCACGCACTGCAGACACCTGTACAGACCTAAACTCAAAGGCACTCATTTAGAACTGAATCCTTCAAAGTGTAAATATTGTCCGGTTGGGAAGAGTTAATATGGATTTTGCGGAATTCCACAATTTTGTAGAACTAGAGCTCTTTAAGGACATCAGTAAGGGTATGGATGAAGGAAAATTAAATCATATATTCCAACTGAGTTTGCAAAAAGCTTTTAACACAAACCCTCACCTAAGGTATATAAGGAAAATTGATAACCTTGATAAAAGAACAAAGGGCCTTGCACAGATAATTAATAGGGTAAAAGACAGAGAACAGCATTAGGAGGAGGCAGCTAGTTCCTGCAATGGGAAAAGGTCACCCACAGAATTCTGTAGGTACCTGTGCTGGACTGTTCAAGGTGTTTTATAAAAGAGTTGGAAAAGGAGACCAACCTGTGAGATGATAAAGTTTACTGATGATATTATGTCACTCCAAGCATTAAAATACTTCACCTGTGAAGTACTGCAGAATGAACTTAAAAGAAATAAGGACTGATGATAACAGTGACAAAAACTCAGGAAGACAGCCATGAAGTGATGTAAACATGAAAAAATAAATTTTACATGTACAAGTTGAATTCTAAGTTAACAATTGAACTTCAGGTTTGATATCTCAGGGTTATGACAACTAATTTTAAAAAAATGCCAGCTTAATCTAAGCAGTAGAAGCAAATCAAATGTTAGGAGTCACAGGAGTAAAAAAAAAAAAATAAAAGAGGTAATATTTCTATTTCATCATATAAATCCAGGGTTTATTCATATCTTAAAAACTGAAAAAATTCTGTTGGTCCCACAGAAAAGTGAAACAAAAAGAAAGGACTTACCAAAAGGCAACAAGGATGATCAAAGTTATGTGTGGGTTTATGCATAAGAAAAGCTTAGGTAAACTAACACTCTTCAATCTAGAAGAGAGACGGGTGATACCAGACACAAAAAAGAAGAATACAATCGTGTGTCATGAAAAGGTCCATATCTCTCCAATATAAGACATAAATGGTATAAAGTTAGCACATGGCAGGTGAAAAAAATATAAAAGAAAAGGTCCTTCATGTAATGGGTAATTGATCTACATTTTACCAGAGTACATTTTTGATTTCAAACATGTATTTGCAATCAAGAGAAGATGAGGTCAGGCTGTCAAAAAGAAATCACTGACTGTTACTATATGTTTAGGAACCACATAAAACTCAAAAAAATTCTGGTTGGAGGTTAGAAGTAAGGACAAGTATCAGATACTCTGTCCTGATTTTATATTTTCCCATAGGTAAGCCACTCTACTGCTGGACACAAATTACTGTGCTACATGGACTACTGCCTTGACCCTGCATGGCCACTGCATGGTCTATACTAGTTATTAATAAATGTAAGTTTTCATACTAGAAAGTAATTGCATTTTTTATAGCTGTTGTCCTAGATATGATAAAATGGTATCTTACCCCTTCTTTTCGTTCATGTAGGCTTAAATATTTTAAATTGTCTTCTGCTATTTCCTCTACAGTCTGGGGCCTAATCACTAATGTTTCCATGGCATCGGTGAGAAATGAAGAAACATCACAAAGGTGAGCTACATAATGATGGAAAACAAAGTTATCATGGAGAAAATATTGGTAGTTTTAAATATGCATGTCAGACAAATGCACAGTGATATAACATTGTCATAAGTATGCAAAGTATTTGCTTAAAAAATTGCAGACTCCAATCTTACATACTGCCTCAACAAAAATTGCACATTTGTGTTTACACATAGCTTTTTAAATGTAAACCACTGCACTCAATGTATGATTTAGGCCATAAGTATCAGAGTCCCTTCTGAACACTAATCATAAATACATAAGGCATTTGTTTATATACTTTCAAAAGCTGTATAGGTCTTTTTTTGGGTACACAGAGAGAAACAGATGTTAAAATTGCCTTTGGGTTCTTCGGGGGTTTATTGTGGGTTTTTTTTGGTTTTGGTTAGATTCTTTTAAAGAAGGTAAATAACTAAAGCCACCTTGCTTTATATATTGAAAAGACTCAAAAACAAATGCTTGATGAAGCTATAATGTTCTGTTTTCCTACCAAGGTAGATCTTTTTTGATACTGAGAAGGAAGCTGTACATTTCCAGGGAATCTTCCTTGAAAGATTCACCTTTCAGGCTATGGAAGTCATTCACTTTCTGCATAACCCCTGTTCTGTATTTCTGGTGATGATTGTTAGCTTTAAAGCACAGAGGATGGTTATTTCTCATCATCTACACATTATTCCATTTTGTCCTACTCTTCAAGATATAGACAGACCACCCGAAATTAGGGAAATGTTCTACATTCTTTAACACTCTGTGTTTTGACAGTCTAAGTGACAAGTAACTCTATGAAATAAGTCTACATTATTCAAGACTCTTCATGAAGTATTTCAGTTTGTAGAAGAAAAATCTAGTATTTTTAATTACAACATTTTATGATGTCTCCTCAAACACCTCAGTAACTTTCCTCTCTCAAACATCAAATAAATTTTCCTCTCTGAAACAACAAAGAAATAACGTTCATATGTATTCTTTTACATCTCAAAGAGATGTGGCCTAATCAAGTGAGCAGGAAAGACACACATGGACAACAAATGGTCTTAGGTTAGGTTTGTAGTGAAAAAGTAATGTTGAGGAGCACACAGTAGTAACAGATTACTTTCTCTGCACTGTGATTTCTGCAGCTCGCTGTGTCTGAGAGTAAAATATTTCTTTAAAAGAGTATTTACATTAACACAAATGTCCCCAAGTACAATAGAAACAAAACCAAAAATACTATCATTGAAATTATTTACCTTGAATAGATTTCCTCAAAGAAATGACAAGAACATCATACAACTTCTGGATGAAATCATCAATTACAGTTTTCACAGGGTTGCAATTGACAGTTAAACAATCTATCCTGATGGTGCTTCAAGAAAAAAAAAGACAGTAAATATTCAGTAGCACACCTAAATGTCAGTGTGTCTAAGACCTATGCGCATCTATAGTTTACCCTCATTTTTTTGCCTAATAAAAAATTTGCCTCATAATTCTACAACTAAAAGTCATAGTTTATTGGGAAAATTACTCATACTATTGAAATATTTACACCAATTATGCACATATATGCAGTTTTATGGGTACTGAGGTCCAATGCTCTGCTTCTCTAAATAGTTAGAAATTACTTGATTTTATATAACCAGTGCCATAAAATTCAAAAAGGCTATTACCATAATCAAAAGAAAAATACTTTCACTATTTGTACTTTTATGTTTTTAAATCTCAAATTTCCATTAGTTTACTAACCCTGCCTTCAATAGTCCTAAGAACAGAAGAAAAGCCATAGTGAGTCATTTCAAGGCCTCATATCTAATCAGCTCACAGTGACCACAAGTAGATGCCTAAAGAACACTAAGAAAAAGTCTACCTTATTTGATACTTTACAGAGTATCCTCCCTCACACCAATATTTTCAACTCATAGCACTTCTCAGCAACATGTTGCTTCTGGCTATAAGACATATCAGCCAGTTAGTTTCTCTTCTATTCATCTCAGCCTGTCCAGACTGACAAGATCTTTACTACTCAGATACTACTACTTTAGCCAACAAGTTCTACAAGTCCGTTCTCCAAAATGAAACGTCACCTCTTTTTCCTTGTTCTGCAAACAACTCCTTCCAGTTTCACTTAAGAACTCTAACCATACAGCACAGTAAGTTCCATGGGAATATATGTAAGAATAAAAGCCTACACTAGCATGTTTTAAATTGTAAGTTATAAGAGGTAATCAAATGTTTCAATACAGGAATTATCTCATGTATAAACATTCACTGTGTCTTTTGCTAACTGCCATATATGTATTTCTCATGTACAGGATTTAGCTAAAAGATTTTTAAAAATATCACGCTTTGTAATATTTAAGAATCAGCCCTGAATTTTGATGGAGTTTCCCATCATATCAGACAAAGTAATTAAAAGTTTTCAGAGAAGACTGAACAGATAAAAGACAGTAAGTGCCTAAAAAATAAAATGGAAAAATGAAAACCTAAACATTCAAAAAGTACATCAATATTTTAAAAACTCTAGAAGTTCTATCTATATCTTCATGTAAAGAGAAAATCTCTATTTTACTATTACCTTTAAAGTATCTGATAAAATACAGTGTTCAAACAAAAGAATAGAGTTACACTATACCTTGGAAGACGTTCTGCTTCTTTCCCTCTCACTTTTAATGCCTTAAAGTTTTTTTCCCAGTCCTGCTTGCTAGAAAGATGTGTTTTCACCAAAGATTCCATATCTACTTGGCCAATTACGATCCATTCCTTCCCAACATCATTTTTCATTTCATGGAAAAGAAATATTTCCCAGAATAAAAAAAATGTTTCTCGATAATATTAAAATAATAATGTTTTCAAGCAACATTCTCTTTAACCTTTGTGCCCCTTCATATACCTAGAGATTCTCTTCGTGCAAAAATCAGGAAATACAAAATGATTTTACATATTCACACATTTAAGGATAATCAAAAGGATTAGGATAGCAGGACTGAAAAGACAGCTATAATACAGAGGTTTCAATGGGAACTGTGTATATATTTTTCAAGTTAGGCATATGCTTTAGTGGTTGACTAACACGGGTCGACTTACTAAGGTTTTGCTTATATGTCTTGCAGAAAAGGACAATAATGCACACGTCAATGCTCAATTATTTCTAGGGTGTCCGAAGCATACACGAATACAAATCTAAGATTAAAAAAGTATCAGTCAGCCCAATACTGAAAATACCTTGAATTGATTAGAAACGTCTGTCAGCCTTCTGAATAAATCCTCTGCTTTACTGAAAGCAGTCAGAAATCCACTTGCATTTCTTTCAGTCATAACAGTGAATATAGATTCATCATCTGCTTCACTTACTCCCCTAAACTGATTTGGAATAGAGATGAATCTCTTCATTTCTCTGTAATATCTAGCTCGTACTTCTTCGAAAGGAGGTCTGAATTGCAACCGGCCTTGTCTAAGAAATGAAACAGATAATGAAAAATTAATATTTTAATGTAACCTGAGCCTAAATACTTTCTTATAAGGCAAAAAAAAAAAATCTTACTTGAATGTTAGATCAATATTTATCTCTGGTAAATTCTCATTGAGTGCTTCTAAGCCCATTTGATACTGATGCTCCAGAGCTTTGTAAAGTTGATGATTCCAGTGTTGTCTCCAAGCTTTCATATCATTCGATTTGAAACCCTAAAATTTAACAATGTTTATTTTTTATTTTTATTTCTCAAACCATAATTATACGCTGAAACTGCACACAGTACAATATCTGAAGACTAGGACCTCAGTAAAGTTCACTGAAGTATCACACCACTGGAACAGACTTCCCAGGGAAGTGGTCATGGCACCAAGCCTGTCAGAGTTTAAGGATCATCTGGACAACATACTTAAGTCATATGGTTTAGTTTTAGGTAGCCCTGTAAAGAGCAGAGGGTTAGACTCAATGGTCCTTGTGGGACCTTTCTAACTCAAGATATTCTTTGGTAATGTGACCAGTTTGAACATTAGGAAGATCTAGAGTTATTGCATTTATTTCAAATTAATATAGGAATAACAAAAAAAAAAAACACAAATCAAAGAGTCTCTATGGCAGTTCAGCATAAGAACTTCACTGAAGTTTACTACAAGATTCTTCAAGGTTACTCTAAAATGCACAGGACTTGGCTAGAAATAAGAAAAAGAGCTGGCTGAATGAGAGATTTAAACTATATTACAACATAAGCTACCTTTTAAACAGTATTTAAAAAAATTCTTGTGTGTTTACACAGACCAACGTTAACTACTAAGTTAGCAAAGATTTTATCTCAAAGAATTCAGACTTTCATTAGAATCTGCTACACTGCACTGTAAGAAAGTGTAAATCCCTATCTATCAAGACTGTAAATGGTCTCTTACAAGTTGTCCAGGGATTTTTAAAAGAACAACACAAGCTAGAGAAGAAATTAGAAGCTTCTTCCAGCTTAACAGGTACTCTTGTTTAATTGAATAGTGATTTAGATAGGGCTTTTGAGGCAGTCAAGGGCTGCTGCAGAAAGCTACACAGTTAAGGCCCACCCTACAATTCAAGGCTGCCCAGAGGAACTCTTCCAACAGAAAGATTCTAGAGATTAAGAAAATCTGAAATTGTCTCAATTAAGCCTTCAGACAATCATAAATAGGGTTTAAGAAATATGTAAAATCTTGATGACAACAGGAGTAAGACTATACCATTTTGTAATTTTTGGATGGTGAAAAAGGTACATTTGGTTAAGTTTTATAACTCCTAGTCAAAGATATTTAAAAAGTGATTAATATAGTTTTGTTAATTTTCCATCTAAAAATATTCTGTAATACCAAAACAATTTTCAAACAGATCCTAAGGCAAATATAGATTGTTTTCGTAAAATAAAAATCTGCAAACTAAACTTCAAAAGAAATTACAAACTAAAACTGGAATCAATACACTTATTTATTTTTCTTATTATCCTTAGAAAATGAAAACAAAATTATAAGTAAAATACTGTAGAGATACTGTATTTATTTGACTGGCAAATACCAACTGGGTTTGCATTAGAAAGGTTAGGAACAACACATCCATCTAAGAATATAGTTCTTTGATTGCTGAAGGCTATAGGAAAAATTAAACTGACTGGAATAATACCTCAAAATAGATTAGGTGATGTAATATTACCTACCTACTTTAATAATATGACATTCTTAAACAAAATCTTTATCATCTTAATGATCTTAAAGGTCTTTTGCTACTCAAATGATTGTGTGATTCTACTCTAAAAGTTGACAGTTGATAAGTGAACAAACAAAAACTTATCTTTTTCATTATTTCAGGCAGGAATGCATTTTAATTCTAAGCTTTACACATTTGTTCTATTCTATCCAGGGATCACTCATATCTGCACCAATTTCTTTGTTTTACCTTGCATTAATGGCTCAGACATAACTGATCTACATTATCTAAGGTTTTCCCATTTCTTCATCTAACATGTGTCATTGACCAAAAGTTCTCCCATGACTAGTGTGAGATCAAAGAGATTGCCTTCCTCCTCCTCATCTGAGATTTTACCTCTCATCTGACATTAACCAGTACACACTTGGTTTTCCTGACCCAGCTAGTAACTCCTTAATCAAAATTAATTCAATCATGCCATGTTTGAGTCTTTAATTTTGATTACTGTTGAAAAGTCAAATGTTCACAGTTTGCAGCATGGTAATGAAACCCTGCCTGTGACTCGAGGCTGGCAAAACCAGTTCTGAGCTCCTGGAGTCCATCTTTCCAACGCTGCTGCTGCCGAAGTAGATCAATATTCATAAGCGATATAACCTGTTAAAAGAATTTTAAGGAATAATAAACATACTCATCACCATGTAAATGAAAGAAAGGGTAAGGTAAGCTATAAGAGACACAATTTCAATTTCATATGGAAAATATACCTTTTCAATGAAGTTTGTGTGCCACTTCCTTAGTTTTCTATTTTCAGTGGAAAGCTGTTCAGCAGCAGCTTGAAGTTTTTGGATATAAGCTTCCAGTTCTCTGGGATTATCCCATGTTATTTGAGCTTTTCCTCCAGGACCAGATTTTGAATGCTTTAAAAACATACAAACTTCATCAGATTTATTGACAAATATAGTCTACCAGCTAGCATACAGGAAGTGATAATACGAAAAAGTAAAAAATGGAGAACCTTCCTTTCCCTAACTGCATTAGAGACAAAATAATCTGGCAAATCACAGACATGTAGGCATAGCATTATAGCTACATCAATGCACTGGGGAAGGATTAATAACAGACTCTTAACAGAGTTTGAAATAAATTTACTTATGTTGAGACTTCTGCCCCACAAACATAAGCAGACAGCTCAAGATGAGAGGAAATTTCTCTTTCTCTTTGTTCTGCACAGACCAAAAACAAAAATGTGACACTAATAATTGCTAATCAACTTCACCTGTTTATCATTAAATAATTTTTTTTAAATTACAGTGTAAAACTTCACTGACTCACATAAGCAGATTTGGGGAGTTTCATTTCTCTGGGCTTTTTATCAAGGTTCTGGTGATTTTATGCAGTAGAAAATCAGAAGACAAAAGCATCTGAAGTTCCAGAGCTAGATCTATTCTTAAAAGATGCAGGGTAGAAATCACATTAAAGAGGAGAGTATGTTGTGGTTTTGAACACCTGTGCACCATCACTATCTCAGGGGTTGCACACTAAAAGAATCTGTAGCATAATATATAATCAGCTAAAGCAAAACTTAAGAGATAGTTTGGGAACTTTTTCCAGGACACTTTTGAATCTACAGTTTGGTTTGCAGTCTTCACCATTTTTTATGAACAAATCTCAATGCAAGCATCCCTTCTACTCCCAGCCCCAGTCTTATAATCTGTCTTGCAAAACGATTCTCAGGAGTGAGTTTCCAATTGTTCCTGTAATGCTTGCTCTGGCGGCACCACTCTCCAGTACAGAGTTTATGGGCATGTTATAATTCATGAGCCATTCTCACATTGTAAGAGCATTAGAACAGGCTGGAGTGCTTGCAACTGATCAAAACCAGTAAACTGAAATTCATTATAGACGTGCTTCTCCAGACATAAAATAGAGATATGTTGTCAAAAAAAATGTGGATTGTAGTAGTGTTCATATTGTGCCTTCAAAGTAGAAAAATTAAAATAAATAAAGTCCTCCAAATTGACCCAAATTCCTTAAAAGAACCTAAGGATAGTGAACTTCCTAGCAAAAAAGAAAAGAAACATTATTCTCAGAGCAACTATATTATTTCTGAATACCAACCCACTGTAACAAACTGCATGTATAAGTCAATAACCAGATAGATGCACAGATTCTTTGTTCTTAGCCTAAAATAGAAACTAGCTGGCTACTTCTAACCTGCTCAAAACACAAATTAGAGATATTCAAGAGAATTACGAAATCCAGAGAGGTTTAATAATAGACAAAACAGTGAAACCATTCCTTAATATTAATTTATCTCCAGAATAAAGCATATGCCAATCTTATTAAACAGACCAAAATAATATTATTTAGAATAGCTAACACAGGAGTTATGTTACCAACTATTAAGGAATTGACCATATCATAGTTCAGGTCCAATTCAAACACTAAAAATAATTTCCGAGAGAGTATATTATGCTAATATCCAAGTTAAAAAGAAGTAAGCAGTTGTTTAAATGACAATATATATAAAAAAAAAAGACCAAATGATTTCAATAAACATTAATTAAACAGGTGCCGTTGCTTGGATGGGAAGGCTACAGTTAAAAAGTCCAGCAATAAACGCAGAAAAAACCAGCACATAATAAGAACAGATACCACTGAAATTAAAAATACAAAAGAGGATAATTCTTTCACCTTAATTATCTGTTCAAATGCTAGAGCAGACTGTAACATCATTGGCTTCTGACTCTTAATCATTTGTTGATCAATAGAATTATAAAAATGTGCCACCTGTAAAAATAGAGATTAAATGTACAAGAACAGATAAAAATATTTATATGCAAATAATTGTAACCCAGAACATTCCTGAAAATATTGCCCAATCAATCTCATTAAGAAATGAGAACTAACTACACAAGTAAAGTATTTAGAAATATATACATATAATGCTAATGTGATTCTATCTTCTTCTAGTAATGAATTCTAATAGAAAAAAGGCTGCTTCTTACACATCTGAGGTGATTATGCTTCACCCTAAGTGAAATAGGTTCAGTCTCTGATTTGTTATTTTATGCAAATGTTGGTATCTAGTGCCATTTCAGAGACCTTCACGTATCAATGACATCCACCAGAATATGACACAAGCTAAAAATATCTGTTTACTTCCAGATGGACAGCTGCTTTAGTTGTCCACACATAGACATTTAGTGCCTTTTGACATAAGTAAGGTTTCTACTTGGGCATCTGTCAGTGATCCAGATGTGTGGGTATCTTGCAGGTCTTATGTCATCTCTGCCTTAGCTGTACAGGTATCTCAGCTATCAATGACACCTCATGTGAATAAAAACTTTCCTAGCATTGAATGCAATCAAAAAAATACACCACCCACTCCCCCCAAAGAACCTACACATATTTCCATTAAAATACTTATTAACATATTTTCAGTTCAAAACTAGCAATGGTGAGGACAAGTCGCTTCATTTTATGACATTTTCCTTCAGTCACAATATCAAAAACGGAGATTAAAATCAGGTGATCACTTAATTACTTGTCTTATTTTTGTATATTCATGCAGTAACTTCACACAGCTTTAATACTGTATTTCAAAAGAAGATACATTCTGAAATAGTAAAGCATTTCTTTATTTTTGTTTTCTTTTATGTACTTAGCTAATTTGTTCAAGAAACCACAAAGACAGAAAAGACAGCAGTCTAGAAAAGTTCCACGAACTAAAGCTGGGAAGTCAGAACACGAAGTTATTAATTTAATCTTATACCTGTTTAAGGATGACTGCCTGCTTGCAGAACTTTTGTGTAGTGTTTGCAACATGCTGTATTTTAGTTGGTATAGCAAATCCAAGTGCTGATAGCTGACGTACTTCTCTTAAGAGAGTCACCAAACGATCAGAATAAAGTATATTCAATGTTCCAGAAATGTGATCCAACTCCATCACAGGGCTATTAGCTTGGATACTGAACCAAAATAAAGCAGATTACTGAATGTGATATTTATCCATTCTTAGATGCATTTTATCATAATAAACTATTCTAAAAAGCTTGATGTCACTCTATTATGTTTTTCTACACTTATTAAAAGTTTAATTTACTCAGAATTTTTTCCAGTAACCTTTCTTTTAATTCAAAGCCAATGAAGACAATAAGAAATTAACAATGCCTATTGGTTTTGCTCATAAAGTGCTTCTGGTTTGTGACAATAGTTAACCTGTAACGCACAGCTAGACAGTATTTCTCAAATACACTGTATCCATCATAATCTCTCAAGCAGGCACTTTACAGGCCCCAGTCTTCAGCGTTGCAAAGGGAGAAAAATAATCTGATAGAATCAGCCCAAGAACCAGGACTTGGATCAGTAAAGCACTTTGATACATGCAACCAAATACTAATAAGAACATCAGCCTGACTTCAGATTTTACTTCTTTTTTTTTCTACTTTAGTAATGCTTCTACTACCATCCTTCAAGGCTTCTTTCATAAAAACTTCAACTTTACTCATTTTTTCTTTTTTTGTCATCTTTTTTCTAGTTTCCATATCCATTGTATTCCCCTTTTTTAGTGAGCTACCTCTTTTCTTGTCCTTTTAATCACATGACATCTTTTAAAATCTTACAGTAACAAAATTTTATGGTACTAATAAACTTAGATGGCTCCATTATATTGGAGTTTATATATAATTATATTAGAGTGCTAAATCTGGTTATTTGCCATATTTGAGCATTTTTTGTAAAATAAAAGTTTTCACATAAGTATCAACTCCTTATCCTCTGAAACTGTAGACAAACACTTTCCAAACGAAGTTTGCAACACAAGAGATTCACACAGAAGCTATGTGGCCAATGAACTAAAACAAAAATTGTTAAAATATATTTTAAAATCCCATAAAGAAATGTCATTATTTTGGGGAACATAATTCATGAAGTTTAAACAGATTTGCTTAGCCTTCTTTAATCTGTACTACTTAGACTGCAGAATTTCTTGTGAATAACAATTAAGTTGTTACTCTACATGTGTCATCTGTATATCACAGCTACTCTCTAATCTCATCTGGTTTCTATACATAATCACTATGTAGGATTACAGTGGATAACAAGTAATAACAGCAAGCAAACCAAACATGTCTTTCATTCCAGATGCTAACAGAAACCTCAGGATTTGTTATTAACACTGTCCTTTATACTTCACCTTACCAACCAAGACTGGCAGGATGATGAAATTGCCATAAATTCTTCTATTTTGTTTCTCCATTCATTCTCAATTCTGTATTTTTTTTAATCTCCTTTGTTGAGTTCTAATGAATTACACCACACTACAGATTTCATATTTAATAAACATAATTTATTTAATAAACATTATTTAAACAAGAATGTATTTACCAAAGTCCTGACTTGGAATTTGATAATTCTGACTGGATATTCCTAGACCAGTCATCAAATTGTTCTTGTTCATACACTTTTAACTGTTCCAGAAAAGAATCTGCACTTCGATGAAAA
The DNA here is from genome assembly GCF_003945725.1 of Corapipo altera. Taxonomy (NCBI): domain Eukaryota; kingdom Metazoa; phylum Chordata; class Aves; order Passeriformes; family Pipridae; genus Corapipo; species Corapipo altera. Next base: position 77,331,972 of record NW_020884872.1, read on the forward strand.
TTTTGAAATCCAGATAAGTCAGACAGAAGTGCCTCTGCCAGCTTGATAGCATCATCCACCTTAAACACAACCGCAAAGAAAAGAAGCTTAACTTCCCAGAAAAGAAAAATCACCACAATAAAAATCACTATTACAAAACATCCAAGTGGGATTAAAAAATTGATTAAAATTGAAAAAAAGAAGTGAATCCTGACTTGTGTCTCAGATGTTTGAATTCTCATTACAGTAAATTGGGTCTGAATAACTTGTCCACCGCAGGTGTCCACCACTATTAAGATACCTCAGAGTATCCCACCTGGTCTTCAGTTAATACTCCATAAAGGTACAGATCTCCCATGAGTCCATTGTATCTATAAGGTCCATGACAGTACTCAAAGGTATTTGAAACAGAGTTTCACATCTATGTGTGGACAAATTAATCAAAGCCCCAGTCAATACAATCAGTGGAGATTTGAGAGCAACTTAAAAATGTAGCACAACCTACATCAGACATAAAAGTGATACACATAAGCTGAGCTAAGTCTTTGGTAGACCAAGCAGAAGAAATAAACCTGAGCTGCTGATATTCTCTCTGCAAGGGACATAACAAAGTAACACCTTTAATACCTCCATCCCTCGTCATGTTCAGCTGAAATGGGCCCTGAAGATTTCTGCAAATCACAGGTAAATGACAAAAAAATGGGCTAATAGTACTGGGTTAATAGTTATTCTGGGATAAGTAACATTTGTTCTCATTAAAATCTATAGTTATTGTAGATGGCACTTCTGTTCACAAAAAGCATTTTGTTTTTCATGGGTCAATGCTTTCCAAAAAATATTCAAAGTTTCCAACTAAAGTGTAAATACAAACTAACAAAACAACGTAAGTCAGTCAAATATGTTTTAAACACAATCTCTTGTAAAAGAACACTGAATTTTACACTTACTTTTACTGTAAAGTAAAAGTTTTACTGTCCATGTAGTAAATTCCCTGGCAGGCACAAACTCAAAATGCACTACTAAGAAATCCCTTCAATTTCAAGAGGACACTACACAGGTTGGTAATAACAAGTGAGAATTACGATGTCAGAATCTGCCTATCTATGAATCCTAAATACAATTTAAAAATGCAAACAGGAGGGTAAAATTTAACAAAAATTCCTCCTCTCTGAGGTTTTTTTGGTTGGTTGGTTTGGGGTTTTTGGGGGTTTTTTGGTTTTTTTGGTTGGTTGGTTGGTTTGTGGGGTTTTTTTGTTGTTGGGTTTTGCTGTTGGGGTTTTTTTTCCAAAAAAAATTAAGTCATAAAAGCAGGTAGCTCAGTTTTTTATAAAAAGACTGTCTTCTGGGTCTATTAATAAAATTCAACTTAGCAAGCAACACCACTGAGAAAGGATCTTGGGAAGCCCACAGTTTTCCTGTGAGGAATTTCCCCATAAAAATGTCAAATACCGTTGTCCTACATTCTATGATAATACTGTCTTTAAATACTAGTGGAATCTGTTACCTTCAGTTCCAGCTGCCGTACCCATACAATATTATTGACAACTTCAGAAAGGTTCTTGCCTGACAGTGGTCCAGAAACATCACCAGGAACACCATGGCATCGAGTTTCAAAGTCTGTCTGATAGTCTAATACAAGCAAAAGATTCATTAGTCCAGAAACCTAACAGAACAACCTTAGTTGTACTTATAAAAATATAATAGTTATACTGACATAATTCAAGAATAAAGGATCCTAGTATTTGCAAAAAAAAAAAAAAGCAATTAAATACCTTTGACATAATCTTGAAGTCCTGCCAGCAATGTTTCCCTTTCAAAAAGCAATTCTTTGCTTATATTTGGATGCTTTATCAGTTCCTTATGTTTCTGAAATATTTGAAGAAGCTGGAATATGAAATTTTAAAGAAGTTATTGCTTTCTACTGAAAAAAAATGAACATGTTCTGACACTACTGATTACTGCTGTTTATAAGTAGTGTTGTCTCTGGTTCTAAGCATTTATTCCTGTGCTCTAAACTCACTACTTAAGAATTCAATAACTTGATCTTCAGGAAAATTTTCAGACTACAAAAATACCCATACCTGCTGAGGACTGTCCTGAATTTCTGAAATAAATTTCTTCAATTTGCTTGCTATTTTTTGTTCTGCTGGTGCAATAATTCTTTCATACTGAACGATGGCTGCTTTCCATAATGGCTAGAGATAATGAGTTCACGTTAGTTTAGGACTATCCATATACATCACAGAAAGACACAGAAAGAATGAGAATAAATTAAAAATTAAGCATTATACCTCTGTGTAAGGATTGTAGTGTACAGGATTTAGGCCAGTAAAGGGTTCAAACACTTGAGCAGGATGTAAAGAATTTTGTTCTCCAGCTGGCAAAAAGAATGTAAGTTTTTCATGCAGTGTTCTAACAGTTAGCACCTATGGGGAAAAAAGTATTTGATATATCCAAAGTAGTTCTACATAAAACTTACATTTAGAAGTACCAATCTCTCTCCTTTTTACAAGAAACTTTTGAAAGGCTCAGGCAAACATAGATTATGGGATGCTGCTATATGACTCTGTAAAGATTATAAAAGTGTTTAACTCTCTTTTTTAACTTGAAACAATATTGTTTAATTCTGTGTCTAATGAAACTGATCTCTATAATTGAAATCTCTACCTCATCAAGACGTTTGCCAAGTTTGGCTAGCAATTCAGGGGAATATTTCTCATTTTTCCATGGATGTAGAGTATAACGTTGCCACAGCTGTCCAGTTAAGTATTCACAAGCTGATACCCACTGCTCACAAATCAAGATGCCAGCCTTTATATTTTCTTTAACACTGTGAAAAGCATCCTCCCACAAATTCAAAGTTGCTAATTTTCTCTGAACATATCTACCTAGCGAGCCACCTAGAAGACAAAAAACGTATAGAAAAGCAAGATGTTATGGTTCCTTAAAATAATTCCTATGCCACATTCCAATCACATTTTTAAAAAACTAGTGTAATGTCTTGATTTCAAACCACACAAATGTACCAATAACCAATTGGTTTAGATTCAACAGATCTCTTGAATATCTCTGAGTTAAACAGAAGTTACTCCAATATCAGAAACTGATGGATTTGGATTTTGAATTCCACACACAAGCACCTGTCCTTATCAGCAGTAATGGCAGTACCTGACTTCCCCCTGCAATCCTTGCCCTCATGCACACACATACTCGGCAGCAGCAGCCAAACTCACTGCCTATTGCCTGTCCCCAAATGTGGGGCTGCTGTTGAGGGAATGAGAAGAAGCAACTTCTCTGCACATCCTGCTCGCACCTTCACACAGACCAAATCAACCTTTAAATGGGGGTTTATGTAAATAAATTTTCTCCTCTGAGAGAAAGACAGGGAGTGCAACAGAAGTATGACAAATCTACTTCACCAGCAGAAACGGATTCACCTCCATCTTCTTACTATCTATCATCTTCCCAAGCATGTATGAAGGTATCTACCAGAACTGGTTGAATTATTGCATACTAGAAGGCAAATAATATTCATGGATCATAATTATAAGAAGTAAGCACCTTAATGCTGTGGGCTATTACTGGTGCCTTTACAAGGAAGAAGGCTTTTGCTCAAGGAATCATTCTATTTTTTCTCAACTGTTCATTCAATAAAGACTACATAAAGGTTTACCTATTACATCCAAGAGATTATGCATGCGTGACTGTGGATAAGGATCATGTTCTGTTTGTCTCCACACACCATCAACAGTATCCTTGGTACTCTCCACCAAATCCACAGCTTCAAATAATGATAGAGTATCCAAGTTGTAATAATCCTAGAAAAAAAAATGCCCCTTAATATGTTTACTTTGCAAGTAGTATTGTAGAAACATTTATAAGTTTCTGAAGCTGGCAAGCGGTATAGTTTCCTAGGGTTTATTGCACAAAATAATATGTCATAATCCTCTTAAAAAACAAGCATTTGTGTAAGTTTATTCATGTGAAGAATTCATTGATATCTGAAGCATTGTTCAAGAAAGCACTTTATGGGTCTTAAAATTTTTGCATGATAGCACTATTATTGTCCTTTTTATAATCTTATGAGTCTATCTCTAGTTCAAAAACTGTAGAATACTGTTGTATTTCTACAGCAGCTCTTAGTATTCAATGGTCAAATCTGTTCCCTATTACATGTTGGCATTCCCACACACCACTGTCACTACAAACTACATGAATGTCATTTAAAGTAAAATTTTTCCTAAGAAAAAATAACTAAATAGTTATATACTCATATATTTGAAAAGAATGTACATATACTAACATAAATTTCAGGGGAAGAATATTTTTTACTAAATCTAGAAATATATCACTGATTGCACAAAACAAAACATACTTTTGCAATGTCCTCAAATAGGTCTTTAAAATATGAAGCTCTCTCTTTACTACACCATTTACTTCCATGACGAGCACATTCTATCCAGAACTGAAATTCATCTGTTGGTGTAAGTATAGCTGCAAATAACAACAGAAAATATTTATATATGAAATAAATTGATTCTTATAAAATATTTTCAGTCAGAACATACTTTATAAAGCAATCTTTTACTATGTAGTTATGTAAATATCTTTCAACTTCTGATTCTGACTAGATACAGTGTAAAGGTCAACTCTGGTCTCTTGGTATAACCATCACTAATTCCATCTACTAACCACAGCCTGCTATACTTCTCACTATGCAGTCACTGGGAAGTCTAGAAATTCAACTTGTAAATAAATTGTTTACTCCTAACTTAAAGTTAATTATAAAAAGATATAACTGCAAAACAAACCTCGCACATCATCTTCACAGAATTTTGTTCCTGTGTAATTAGGATCTGATCTTCTGAGAGCAGTACTCAAGCCAGCTTCAAGTTCACTTAAAAGTTTCTGAAGTTTGGGATCAAATGTTTTACTCCATCTCTCATCCTGTAATGAAAATTTCAAAAATTGTGACTCACATGATAGAGTAATTACTATTTTCCTCCCATTAATCTTAAAAGAAAAAAAAAATCAGATTAAGTAACCAACCACATGGTGGGACAATGTAATATTTTTTTTCATAAAGTCAAAGAAAAGGACCTCATTCTCTTAACTTAACAATTCAGAATAATACTACAAAAAACCCATTTTTATCACAAAATCAAGTCAGTTGTTGGCTTTATAAAGGTACTGTGAAAATGTGTTAAAAATCATTTGTTAGTTAATTGTCTTAAATAAATTTGGACTACTGTAGCATAATCTGGAAATTGCTAGAATTAAATATGAAAAGTTGCTGTGTTTTTCTAATATTATTTTGATAACATTCTCACACACCATAAATTAAAAATATTTAAGTGCTGAAACTCCACTTATTCGGCTTATGAAATATAGTGGCCGTGGTTTTTCACACAATCTTCTTCAATAGAACAGAAGAAAAAGCCACCGAAAATTTAAAAAAAAGCAAAAACTATGAAAAATGTAGGTGTAAAAATTAACCTAGAGTCTAGTGTACCTATCTGCCACTTATTAAAGAATCACAGTATGCATGACAGAGACCTATGCATTTCATACAAACTCCAAGAGTATCTAAAAACAAGAAAAGGACACAAGGCTGGCATTACTGTTGGAAAGGAGGTAAAGAGCTATTTTCTTCATTAACCACCCCTGCACAATGTATTCCATGCTTCCAGTCAGGCATATGTATGACCAGAATCCTCCTCTCCTCCTTACTGACAGGAGGTGAAGTACTTTCTATAACTTAGAAATAACGATCACCCTTGTTTAATCTCTTAAAATATTTTGGCTTTAAAACATAAAACATTTAGTTCAAAATTAGTTAACATCCTCTGGAATTTCAATGTCTCGGTATAATCCACAGAACATTTAAATTGGTATATTGCTCACCTTCAGTAGCACTGGTGCAAAAACTTGACGTACAGCTTGATAAAGGGTGTTAATTGGAGAATTTAGCATAGATGAGACAAGAATATTACTATGAAGATTATCTTCTGTAATTACATCAGGTCTCAGCTTAAAGAACACCAACACGTTATTCTCTGAATCAGTAGCCTCAATCTGTAATAATCAGGAAGACAGGATTTGTTTAGAAAACTGTCAGTGACTGCATATTATACTAAATCATGTACACCATTTACACAAACAATTTGTATCAAGAAAAAAAAATAAAATATCATATTACTCCCTCTGGGCTCTGATAACATTCCAGTAGTATCTGATTTGCACAGAAAATGAAAATTTTTATTATACTCATTTCTGAAACCATAGGAACCTGACTTCCAACATCAAACACATAAAGCCTCTTTCAGCATATAATGTCTGTAAATATCATATTTTCTTACTCTATTTTGAAAACTCCACTTCCCACTTTCTGTAGACAAAACAGAAACTCTGTCTTGGGCCTAGAGAAAAATATACATTTTTTTAATTGTATTTTAATGCGACACACCTTTGGGAATATTTTTCTAAATATTCTAGCTATTCTGTATTGTTCTCCTGAGTTTGTAAATACGTAACTCTATTGCAATTCATTGATTTCTCAAGGATAGAGAAAGGTATGGTCCTTTATTAGTCATCAGTCACGATTCATGTTCCCTTCGCAGCCCAATTTATGGGTAAAGTTCCAAATGCTGCCATAAATCAATTACTGAAACGATTTGTGGCTGAGGAGAATTCATAAAACAGTAAAATATTATTAAACATTTGATAAATCAATAGCAAGAAGATATGCAAGCTGAAATCCCAAATTCTGCACAATTATAAACATCTGTATACTCTTTTCTGTTAAAAGAAATGGAGGGATAGGAAGAACAGCTTTCAGTTTTACTGAACAGTATCAGTTTTCGCTTTCTTATCAGCTCTTTAGCTCAACACCTGCAGACATCTTCACTGAGACAACAGGTATGCAGTGTAGCACTGATATGCATCTGATCTCCCACAGCTGCTGAAAGCTGCTTTGTATTTTAGACAGTGGCTCAGCAGCAAACCCCCAAAATTGGTACACATAAATGTTCACTTTTGCCTGAATATAGAATGCACTAGTCTTAACCAAAGAGGCACGTAAGTTGCTGGTCCACAATTCACATGTTAAGGACACATTACGCTCATCTTCAGCGCAGAAAAGATCTGTCACTGACATAACAGATACCACATCCCTGGTCTCACAGCAGAACGACAGGACACATGCCAAGACCCACACTTTGTCTGTACACTCTGTGCAGCAGGCACTACACCATGGTCTGATTATATAGTGACATTGAGTGCACACCACACCCCATGGTATCACTCAGATGAGTCACTTGCTGAACACAAACACTCAAGGCAGGATATTTCACACAATCAACCTAAGATTTGCTCACAGATGGACATATCAGTTTGAAAAATGCATGCTTTAGACAAACGTCCACCTTGGGACTTATGTCAAATATCAGTCACTGTGCCATATACGGGGTCACATTCCCTGCATGGACATTGGCCACACAATCCTTCCATACACCAACAACCAGGAAGAAATCATACAGCAGACTCCACCTGGCATTTGCAGTAAGATAGCATGCCATCCTCCAGGCTGCATTACATTCACACAGTGAGAATACACAGCACACTAAAACTGCATCAGCATGGGCACAATCCACTGAAAAACGTATCACCAGCTAACCATATGGTCTTCACAGACTCTTGGGCCAGAGTCTTGGTTTTAGCTGGGATAAAGTTAACTTTTTTCTTAGTACCTGGGGTAGTGCTGTATTTTGGGTTTAGAATGAGAATAACACACTGATATGTTGGTTGTTGCTGAGTAATGATTATCCGAAGTCAAGGAATTTTTAGTCCCTCGTGCACTGCCAGTGAGGAGGTGCACAGGAAGCTGGGAAGGAGCATGGCCAGGACAGCTGAAGAAAACTGACTAGAGGAATATTCCATACCACAGAGTGTCATGCTTAGTATACAGACTGAGGGGAGTTGGCCAGGAGGCACCAATCACTGCTGGGGAATGGGCTGGACATGGGTGGTGAACAACTATATTTTTGCATCACTTATTCTACTTGGGCTCTCTCACCCCTTTTCATTACAATTATTAACACTATTACCAGCATATTAGTAGTCGGTTATTATTATATTGTTGTTATCATATTTTACTTCGTTGTTCTTATCTCAACCCCCAAAAGGGGTTTAACCTTTTCTTTCCGATTCTCCTCCCCACCGCGGGGTGGGGGGCCACTCAGTGGTACTTAGCAGCCGACCGGGGTTAAACCACGGCAGCCGCCAGTAACTTACAGACACAGAGACCTGCACAGATATTCGCAGCAGGGAGATGTCTCCCAAATCTGCTACCAGTCTTTACGGCCAGTAAGCCTGGGATGACTGCGGGCTCTGCGTTCCCAATCGCACGCCGGGATGCGGTGGACACGCGGGACCCCGCCATGCCGGACACTACGGTACCTTATTGGAGGTGGTGAGCTGCGCGCCCGAGTGCTGTACCACGAGCAGGAACTCGTTGCCGTCGTCGAGGAAGCTGCTCAGCTCCGGACGGGAGTGGAGCCCCGCCGCCAGGGCAGCACAGCATGCCGGATCCAGCCCGAAGTAGTTCGCAGCCGTGGCTGAGATAAAGCGCTTCCTCGGGTCTCCCTCCCCGGCCATGCTTGCCGGGCGCACCCTCTCAGGCAGGATCAAGGCAGAGGCGGATCCAGAGCCCCTCGGGAGCACATGGAGGGACCGGCGGGAGAAGAGCTGGTGGGAAGGACGGCGGAGCACAGGAGGAGAGGCCCGGAGCGTACTGGCGTCCCCGGGAGCCGTCACTATGGTGACCGAAGATGGCGGCCCCAGCGCGCAGGCGGAGTCGGGCCGAGTGGCGCCCGGCAAGGGCCGCTGCCTGCGGAGGGGCGGGAGAGAGGGAGGGAGGGAGGCGGCGGTGACGCGTTCGGCGGTCGGCGGGCACAGTGGGCGGAGAGGGGCGGAGGCGGAGAAGGCTCCGCGCTCGTCCCGCTACCGCAGCAGTAGCCCACAGGTGCTGCCGGGCTTTCCTCTAGCTTCACCGAAGCACCTCTCCTGCCATCAGCTGCGTCACGGTGTCACGGCCGCCGCAGTACTTGGGGTGTTTCACCCTCCCACAGCCCTTCCCGCTCCGTTAGGGATCCGTGCGACCCCCACCGGGAGCCTAGGCTTGTATGCCCGTGGTTTCGTGGGTCAGCGCGGGCGTAGCGATCAACGCCCTGATCCGCGCTCACAGCTGCTTCTCCAGGGGGTTGTCCAGGCGAGAGAGGGTCTCCCCCAACAGCTGTCCTTGGGCTCGGCCGCCGCCCGCACCTCTCAGCAGGCGACTGCCGCAGCCCCGCGCCCGTCCTCAGCGCTGCCCACCCGGCGTCCCCACGGGCCTGCGGGCGGGCTGGGACCTCGCGGCGCCCCTTGGTCCCTGGTGACTAACGCAGCGTTCGCGCTGTCCCGTTTATGTGACAGCAAACGCTCGGCTGTAACGGGCACACGCGCCTGACCCGGCCTGACCCAGCCCAGCCCAGCCCAGCCCAGCCCAGCCCAGCCCAGCCCAGCCCAGCCCAGCCCAGCCCAGCCCAGCCCAGCCCAGCCCAGCCCAGCCCAGCCCCACCGCCCCCCAGTCACACGCCCCCGAGCTGCCCCTGCTGCAGGAGGGAAGGGCGTGCGGCAGCCCCGCCCTCGGAGGGCGGGTCCCGGAGCGGCCCCGCCCCGCGGCGCTGCCACTTCCTGCCCGGCGCCGTCTGTGTCCGGGTCGTTCTCGCAGTTCGCTCCGCAGCCGATATCGCCCGCTTCTCGCTCTCGCTCCCCGTGCTCGCCCCCAGCGCGACACCTGCTTCTCGCACCGGGGCGGCGGCGGCGGCGGCAGTGTCTGCCCGCAGCGAGCGGGGTTGGCAGCGCTCGGAGGGGCTGGGCAGGAGCAGTAGCGGGAGCAGAGCGGCACGGGGGCTCCTCTCGTCTCTCCACCGCCGGTCTCGGGAGGCGGCGGCGGCCGGGGACGTGAGCCCGGGGGGGCCTCGGCCGCGGGCCCCGGTAGCGGGGCGGCCCCGCCCCGAGGCAGGACGATGCCGGTGAAGAAGAAGAGGAAGTCCTCGGGGGCGGCGGCGGCGGACGACACCAGCCTCAAGAAGTGTAAACTCGGCAGGTACCGTCTCGCGGTGCGGCGGCCGGTGCCGGCGGCCGCGGGGCTGGGCCGCTCTCCCGCCGGGGCCCGGGCTGCGGCACCGCCGAGGTTTCCCGGGGCGGCGGGCGCGGTGAGGCGTGTGCGGCCCGCGGGCCCCGCGCAGGGCCTGGGCCGTGCTGCCGGGCACGTCCTGGCGCGGGCCCTGCAGGTGCGGGGCGCGGCGTCCGGCCTGTGCACGACCTGGAACGGCCCCCGTTCCCGGCTGGCTTTGCCTTGGGCTGTACCTGTAGGGTCAGTGCTGACATTTGACCCCGTATCCATTCTATTTCCCTGAGGTAGGCGGCTCTCCTCACTTTACGATCGCCGCTCGTTTTACGTTTGCTAGTGGTCAGAGTGTCTGCGTTAAATCGTCCTTTTTTTCTTCTTTTTTTTTTTTGCGTGTGTGTGTGTTTTGGGGGACTGTTTGCTTGTTTTTTGTTTGTGGGGTTTTTTTGCAGTGAATTGGAAGGATAGGTCAACACTCTCGAAAAGAAGAGCAGGAAAAATTTCTCTAATAAATACAGAAGTCTGAAGCATCCTGTCTCTTAACTATTTTTAAAAGGCTACTTTATGCCATGATACCCGAAAGATACTGTTAAAATGATAAGCCATTAGTGTGGTGTAGCAGGAGCTTTACAATGTGGCTTCTCTAAAGTAACTGTTAGCCTGCTTCATCTGTTAGACCTTGTTAAATGTATCAGTAAACCAGTAGTTAGGAATAATGTGGTGAAGCCCTCAGGATAAAAAGGACTTACGAAATCAACACTGCAGGAATGGCTACTGCAAGAAACAGTGGTGTATGGCCTTTCTCACAGGTTGACTGAGCTTGATCTTAGAAGTACCCGGGCTCTTATTTTGTTATGACTGTTCGTTTTGGATAACTATTGCAGAACTCGCTTTCTGTGGTCATTAGTGACCTTTTAGTTTCAGTCAGTTTATTCATAGCCAGTTAATAACTATTCTTGTGCCAGCATTCTGTTCTATGCAACACTCCTCCCTCATGATTCTGCCTCAGAGTGCATTTGGAGGGAGTGCTTCTGGTTTTTTCATACTTTATTTTGTTCAACTACAACCTAAAAACAAGTTAAATTATTCTGGTTTGTTATACCGACTTTCAGTTTCCTTGCTTATCATAGGTCTTCTCTGCATGTGTTCAGTTTCAGTTCATCTTTCTTGAACACTTTTAACCAAAATTTTATGATCTTAATATCTTTTACTTAAAAAGAAAAAAATCTTTTGATAACTCCTTAAAAAAAAAAAGATTCTACGGGAAGCTAGCAGTTGTTGGGCAAAAACTATGATGTAAATGAGAGTTCATGCTAGCTGATCACAAAATGTTAGATACACAAGCATTTTTGTCATTACATTCTTATACAGCGATTTGTTGGTTTATTCTTTAGTAAAAGCAGCGATTACAAATAGATCTGTGTTAACCTGTATAAAGCCAATAACCAATAGCATATGTATGACTGTTTCTTTCTGGTGACTTGTGTTCCCAGTGGCATTTGGATGGATGTTTGTAGGACACCTTTAATTCTAGCTTTCAGCACAGAAGGCTTCATCTTGAAGAGCGTTGCTTTCTTTTCCAGTGAAGCTTAAAGCGTTACAGGTTAAAGGAGTTAAAGTTGGTCACCCCTCTCAGAATTGAACTGTTATTTTACTGCTTGATGTCTTGATTTTAAAATTGCAATGTGGGAGCTGCATAATTTTAAATCCTCTCATATGATTAACTCTCATCTCATTGTTAGAAATAATCTGAGCTTGTTCTAGAAGTCTGTAACTAGTGTTTTGTAAGACCATGTGTTGGAAAGATGCTGAAACTCCTTACTAACTAAAGATGCTTTTGTGTGGTCAGTGTTTTTAGTGGAGTTAATCAGTTATTCTGTGCATCTTTTAATGAACGATGAATTATGAAAATTCACTTCCTAGGCAAACTGGGTTGTATGTTACATAATGAAGGCAATGTAGTGGGGAAGCTGTGTGTGGTGAACAGCTTCAGTCTTAACACAAATTGCACACTACTGTTCTAGTATACATACCAGACATCTATAGAATTTACAGGTACTTAGTTACATGTTTAGTGTAAACAAATCAATCAAGTTTTCATCCTAAATTTCAATGCTTAACTATAAATAGGCTGACTTTTAAATATGTCAAACTCTGCAGCTTCTATTGACCTTAATGGGATCTGAGCATATTCAGCACTCTTAAAGATCATGCTGCCTATTAGAGACCTAACTTTAAATGCCTGTATGTATAAATATAAGCAGATAATAAGGTATTTTAATTACTGAGGAGTGATATTCTGGCCATCTGTGTGTGGAGTTTTTTGTTTAATATCTACTAGATAACAGTACTCTTGCATTTCAGAAAAAGTAATAGTTGCAATAAATTGGGTTATGAGGTGGTTGCATTTCAAGGTAGTTTTGTGTTCCAGGTTTTAAAATAGGATGACAGACAGTTGCCCTCTATCATATTCAGCTTCACTGTTTATGTATATGGACTTCGTGAAACAATTTAAATAGTTTGAATTAATAATAAACATTTAGGAATTTAATTTTACATTTTTTCTCAAGTCTCATTAAAATAATGCTGTTTATCTTGTGTTTCTATATGCTACTACAGATCACAAGCGTCTGGTAAATTAATAGGTGGAGAGGAACATTTTTCAAGCAAAAAGTGCCTGGCTTGGTTTTATGAATATGCAGGTAATGTGCAATGGATTCATATTAAAAATGATAAAATTTTGTTTTAAACAAATCAATATACCAAATACTATTTGCAATTTGCTTTGTTTTGTGCTGATATATACAGAAAAATGTCCATATTTGCTTCCTTATAACATACACTTGAATTAGTACAGCTTTTATTAGTACCTTCTCAGCATTTGCTCTTTTTCACTTACTTGACCTTACTCTATGCTTTCATTAGCCACCAGCATGCTTGTAACAAATGTGGATAGAGCCTTTTCCAAATCTTCGTTCGTGAAGCCTGGACATGATGATAGCTTTAAAATGAAATACCTGATGTTGGGCAGTACACTGTTGAATGAGGATATGCTGAGTGGTTCTGCTTCTTTCCTTTGAAACTGTCAAGTAAAAGTCAGGACATTGAGAGGTAGTTTAGGTAGAAGCTTACTTAGCTAACTAGATCTTTTTTATGATCATATTGCAAGGCTAGTGCTATAGCTCATGATTTAAGTTTCTTAGTTTTCTATTTCATAAAACAAAATAATAGATACTTATACTGTTTTTCCTGTTTGAGAATCTGTCCTAGCATTTTTGATATTCTAATTAACAAATGTTTCATTCCAAAAGTATTGGAAGTAGCCTCTTTTAAGTAACTCAGAATTGCCATCCAAGTAATAGTTGCTCTCAGTGAATATGCAGTGTATTTTGCAGAATTTATTACACTATTACTGCTATTTATTGACCAAATATATGGTTACAAAATCAGGATTTGTAAATTGTTATTAATTTCTTGTCTAGTCACTACTTTAGGTCCATCATAACTGGTCAGTAATTAAAACTCATTAATGGCCACTTCTCAGTATGAAACAAGCTGCTGATTTATGTGCCAGCAATTAGTTTGACTATATTTATCAGGACTGATATTTTCCTTACAGTCTTTCCACAGCAATGAACTACTATTATTTCTAGTAATCTGCTTTTTAATTTAAGTTTGAGGCATGCACTTCTCTGGAGTAAAGAGTCTTTCCTGAGGAAAATAAGAATTCTCAGTTAATTTTCTTCCGATAAATATGGTTACGCTTACTTTTAATGTCTGGAAATTTTATCTTTGTTATTGAGTCAAGAATTGAGTGTGGGAGGTTTTACTTTGTTAGTTAACCAGTAATCAAAATATGCCACATTGGAGATTAAATGTTTTCACTGAAAGATAAAACTGCACACACACATGTACATACATACATACATACATACATACATAAAAAATGAGTTGTGCATATGATTTCTGGACCAAAAACACTGATTCAGGTTTATACTTGTCATTACCAGTGGACCCTTGTATGTGTTTCTCTTCATAACTTAAACTTGTATTTCTTTTTAACACATTCTATGTAACAGTGTTTTGCCTTGCTTACCTAGGCAAAATGTTCTTTGCAATATTTTTCAAGAGGTACAGTTTAATGATCTTAAATGTCAGGTGCATTTTATTTTCCTGTAAAAGTAGCCATTCTCAATGGTTTTTATTGACAATGTTCTTATTTCACAGTGAGAAGTTATTCAAAGTGCATTATCCAAACTCTTACAAAGAATTCTGCTTACACTAACCACAGCAGATACAGATGAAGTGAAGAAAAGTATCATCAAGGGCTCTGTCTACATATAAGTAGTAAAATTTGCCAAAAAATCATAAAATGGCATGTCGTTTTAGAAGATAAAACCTTTTCCTTTTACATGGGTTCATATTTGTTAAAACAATGTTAACATAATGATACAAGACACATCAAAATACTGTGTCAACAGGCCTTCTAATAATATTTGGCTGCCCAGTAGGACTCATTTTTGGAACAGGCTTAGTGGAAATAACTGAAACCAGAGAGAGATTTAGAGAAAGAAAGTGCTGTAGAGTGTCTCTCTATGCGCTCTTTAAATGTGCTATTTTGCTGCATTTTGGAGGCGCTTTTTTTGTGTTAAAATGGAGAAGTGACAGCATAACACTAACTGTTGTGGTCTGAATCAAGTTATTTCATTGCAACTGTAAACCTTTTTCTGCCTTGTACGTGACTAACACACTTAGCATTTCTCTGATTTATTGTTATTACTTTCCTTATATTACTCAGCATTATAAAAATAACCTTATTATTTGCAGATTCACCCTCTTCTATGTTAGTGCAAACCCATAATGTTAGCACCATTGAAAGAGTGATATCTGTAATAGCTCAGATCGAATTAAATTTTTTGTTGTTCATAAATTAATTCTTCAAAGAACATTATTCATAGAGTAGTTTCAGCACAGAGTAGTGGTAACCAAGTTGTCTTAAAAATAATTGACTGCCACAGTTATTGGAGTTGAGCTACATAAATAGGAAGCTCAATGGAGTCTTTTGAAAACTCACATAAAAAACTACAATGGCTTGTCTGCTTTTGTAGGGAGGTTGCACAACACAAACATTGTGGTGTAGTACGTAGCATACACATCTCCACACTGCAGTGGTAGAATAACTCTAACATAAAAACTACTTAATAGTGTAATTCAGTGTTTTTAAAACTGCCTGTGTGCAGTATAGCCTAGTTATTGTGCATAACCCTTGTGAACGGTGAATGTTACATAGATTTCAGTCTAGTGTGGTTTTGGCTTTGAAGGTCCTGATGAAGTTGTGGGTCCCGAAGGAATGGAAAAGTTCTGTGAAGACATCGGTGTTGAGCCTGAAAATGTAAGTTTCTTGCACGGTGCTAATAGCATTTTAAAAGAGGATATTGGGTGAGGTTAAGTTCTGTGTAAAACTCTTAAGTGCACTAAGTGAAGAGTTCATCTTCCTGCTTTTAGGAGCTGTTCTAAGATATCTCAGCTGAATACATCACTTATATTTGGTGTGTGCGGGTTTGGGGGTTTTTTATTATAGTAATATTTCATTTTCAGAAATTGAAATTATGGGGAAAATTGCATGTAGCTGAATTATTTAATAATAATAAATATAAAGTGTAAGCATGTGCAACACTTCCTAGAATGTTTGAATGCTTAAGAGTTTTATTCTTGAACATCAATAAATCAACCTTTTCTTACATACTGACGCCTTTTTCTCTCCTCTTCCCTTTTTTTTTTTTTTTTTTTTCGCTTTCCCTAGATTATTATGTTAGTTTTAGCCTGGAAACTAGAGGCTGAAAGCATGGGATTTTTTACCAAGGAAGAATGGTTGAAAGGAATGACCTCATTACAGTAAGAGTGTTTTTACATATATAATAGAACGTTCTAATTTTATAATTGTACCAGTAACTTAATTATTCTTGCTCTCAGTTTCTTGTACGTTGGCAATAAGACATAGAAATGCTTGCTTTTAGGTCTGGTCAACAACTACAAAGTGAATCTGATGAATTCACTCAAATAATTAAGTTATTGTCTAAACCTAATAAGTCAGGTTTTGGTGGCTTATTTTTCTTACAAAAATATGTTAAAATATCATTCTAATTAGCAGACAGATAAGTAGATTTGGAAATGCACATAAGCGTAGTTCAGCACTGATATTCTGGACAGATTTTACTGATTTCTAAGCTTTGTAGATAAGGACAGCATTGATAATAGTTTGGCTATTAGTGTTATTTATTAGATGCGTGTCAGAAGCCAAGGTTAATGCTTAGTTTAAATAACACCTTTTCAATTTATAAATTAACTTATTACTCTATTGTTAGTTAGAATTTTTGCTGAATTAATGTTCTGCCTAAAGAGATTGTTTCTTATGTTAAACTAATCAGCTTTTTGTGAGGCTTAGTTCAGTTGTTACTTCTTGTTTGTTCTTCGTGGAACTACTTATGGTACTTGAGTGTTTTAAGAGCAGCTTATTATGACACTGCATTCAATATTAAAAATGTCAGGGAACTACTATTGCAGCTACAGCACAGCGGGAAAGAGAGGGTGATTTGACCATTGCCCTGTCAGTTCTGAATTAGTTTGGGAAATTGTATTGGGCAGATACTCCATAGTTTCAAGTAATCAGAGGATACATTACTTTGACCTGACTCTTAGCTCTCATTTGATTTGGGATCAGGCTTCTGGTAGGTGCCTTGATTGTTTTGTGACTATCAGCAGAAATTTAGTAAGAGCTGGTATGAGTAAATTGCCTGAAATCTGGGATGACAGAGATTAAATTATGGTTGCATAGTTTTTCAGATGTGGTGGGTGGGTATTGATCTCTTCTCTGAAGCACTTAATTTTTATGCCCAAATTGAAACTTTCAAGAGTTAACCGGTCTCACAGAGTTCAAACACAAAGATGTATGAAATCAGGAACCTTTTCTGAGCCAATGTTATAGATTTTGTTTCTAATAATCCTCTGTGGTTGGAAATCTTCTGATTCTCTTAAGAACGGAGCTGGTCATGCTGTAGCCTAAATGTGTTTAAGACTGAAAATATGGTGCTACTGTGCATTTTTATATAAACAGACTTGTGATCAGACCACTTACCTAAGCCTAAACCAGTTAACCTGTATGTTCTACTTCCCCTGGCGTGCTCTAATAAGCAGGCTGTAGGCTAAGCAGCTGGATGAAGCAGTGACACATAAAGCAGCTGAAGATGCATTGACTTAAAAAGAGGTGCTGGTTTTGGCTGGGAGTGAGCAACTGGCTGTGTATGCTTACTTGCCAGCTAGGGTTAAACCATGATAAAAGAACATAAGAATCTGTATACTTGTGCTGTTCTTCCTTGCTGGGAAGAAGGATCATATTATGGGATTCTGTCTGGAATAGGGGAATCTAGTTTCTCTGGAAAGGCTTGACAGAAACTTTGAAGAAAAAAGATTTTATACTCCAAGCAATAAGATATTGCTACATTCTTGCACAGCATTTTTTGTAATTTTTTGCATGAAGAAATAAGATGTAAATGCATTAAAAGCCCAGAGTGTATTCTAGTCAGTTATATTACAGAGTCCTTATTTCAAAATATGTGAAATGTCACATAAGGTAATTGCGTGAATAGGGTTGGGTAGAATTCAGCTCCATAGTAAGACACCTAAATGTGTGGTATATATGTAAGAGCTGGATTTCTTAAACTCTTACTGCAATATTTGGAGATCTAGTCAGTGTAATGAAGCCTAGGGAGGTATTCAGTTTGCCCAGAGACCTAGTGAGTGGTTACCTGAATTGCTGTTACAGACTGCTTAGCTATTCCTCTATGAATAACAACACTAAAGCTTAAGACACCTGGATCTAATATACAGTTTAGATGGCAGCATTTGGGTGCCTGAATCTTAAAATGACATTCTTTTTGTGTGTAGTTTCATAACATGCAGGAGAAGTTTGTTCTTTAGAGGCAAGAAAAATAAATATATGACAAGGTAGACCCTGTTGAAATTAAGAGTGAACTGAGCACTAAACAGCAGCTTATGAGACTTAAGCAACTTATGAGAGTTAAGACATACTAGGCTTGAGACTATTCCCTGAGTAAGCTGTGAAGTTTCTAGTATATGTGTATGTAAGGTGAATTCTGCTCCTTATCATATATATGTGTGTGTGTGCATATACATATATATGTACATGTATATGTGCAAGCTGGGTGCCTGAAACTCTTTCCATAGTCAGCACAGAGAAACAAGTACCTCTACTGGGCAATATATTTCGGTTACTTTAAACACCTCCTTAGGGTGAAATATGTATACTACCATTAAATGCTTTTGGTTTAACTTCTGTATACATCTTACTGATTTTTCTTTTTAGAAAAAGACAAGCCTCTGTGAATAACTATGACATATAAAACATTTCAATATCTGAGTAGGAGTTATTGAATCATCACTGTCCATTTTAGCTATGCCTCAAATGATCTCTTTACCTCAACAGAGATTAAAATACATCTGCTTTGTGATGCTAATTTAAGTTTTGTTATAAATGTGCCATAGGGATGTGATGAGAATGTAGTAAGCTAATGTCTAATTTTGTTCACCTTGAGGTAGCATTATTTAATGCTATTTTTCAGTTAAGGCAGAGTGAGAAATCACATGTTTTTCTAGTCTCTACAGAAGTTTGGTGTTAATTCATTTGTGCTAATTAGAAGGTTGTTCTGATTGTTAGATTATTCGAAGTATGGGTGACCTCAGTCACCTTGTTTATGGTGCAGCTGCACAAGCAGCTGTATCTTTGTAAAAGAGGAGTTTGACAACTCCTTGCCTTCCTTCAGAAAGAAAGTCTGTGGCCAGGTATAGAATGGCTTTAACAGAGACGTGTCCCTGCATTGGGATCCAGAGGCTGGTGATGCCTGTCTCAGCATGACCTGTTTGACTGTTTGGTTTTAAATGATGATAATAAATAGCTCAGGAGTCTTGAGGCTTAATAATTGCACATTTTCATACCAACTTTTTCAAAAGAATCACTTCTGCATTAAAATACACGTAACCAATAATACAGTAGACAGTAACTGGCATTTTACTTTGCACTTAAATTTGTGATAATTTGAACAATTTTAACAGTTTTGTAAGAAATTTAAACATGTTGAAATTTGTGTTTACCAATGGTATAGTAAAATCTCAGTAAACTATATTTAGCAAAATGTGCTGTAAACCCACCTTAAAAGTAGCTTAAATATGTCACTAGTACACTAACAACATGAGCATTTACGTAGATGTTAAATAGGTGGATTTGTCCTGAAACATACAGGGCATTCTACTGGAAGTATGAAGGTTCGAATATGGAAAGAAGAGATATGAATGTAAGATGAGATTCCTTTCTAGCATAGCATAATGCTGTTTTAAGGGTTAAACAGGGGTTTAAGGGTTAGACCAATTAGATTGCTGAAGACAAAAAGAAGTAATTTTATCTTTAATTAAATTTACCAAAGCTTTTTTAACTAGAGTTCTTTTCAACTTCATGTATGGCTTATTGAAGAATATATTAGTTCTGTCATCTGAATATGTAGCCTAATTAGCTAATAGTTTTATTTATTTAGCACTGATCATGGCTAGGACTCAGTGCTGCTTTAGATGGATGCTGCTAGAGACAAGAAATAACAAAAGGCTGCATCAACTGGAATTGCTACATTTCTCTTGTCGAAGTCTGAGAGCGACAGACTGACAGACAGCTGTGCATACACAGGCTGGTAGACTTGGGGAACAGGAAGTATCAACTGTGGGCAAAGTACAGCATCTCAGCAACCTGCTTCGGTCCTCCAGAAGGGCCCTTGCTGTGGGCCTATGTGACAAGTCCATGTGGAGCTGTTAGAGATGCAGATGTATTCTCTGAGAGGCAGGCTGCGAAAAGGGGGACACATGACCAAAGGAAGTATTTATGTACCTCTGCATTTCTGAAAGTATTGCTTCTGTCACAAAGGATACAAGGCAAGGTAGATTTTTTTTTTTTTTTCTAATCATGGCAGCTGTTTTATAAGAATAAAATGTAACAACTGTTCTTTTGAGTGAGTCTTTACTGCAGGATTAGCAAGTGTAAATTACATTCTCCTTTGCCATTATGGGAAATCTAACCCATTTTCTATTTGAAAACAAAGTTCCTTGCTGAGTAAAATACATGGAGATCTTTTCTGCCAAAGGGTTATTTTTACCAAACTGTTATCCTGTCAACTAGCAAACCTGGACATTCTCTTACAGACCTTGATTTTTCATTTGAATAGCTACTGACTAATTCAGGTGGTAGGTTTATCAGAGCTTGCATTTATTGGTCATAAAATATGAGCAGGCTGTTATGTTTTGCAGAGTGCCAGCTCACTCCTGCCATTTGTAAACACACACTTGAAAACTACATGTTTAGGGTTTGTTTTTCCCAAAGAGATATGGCATAAAGCTAGATTTTGCCACTTAATGCACACTGAATACTCTTTTTCTCCAAACTTTCATAGTGATTGAATGATCAGGTACTGCTGGGTATGAGTGTGCATTGCAGACTATGTCATAAAAAGACTGCTATTTGAGAAGTAAAGCAGACATATTATGTTGCTGATATAGTTAAAACAAAAAAACTCGCTTACAGAAACCAGAATTCATCCTTTCAGTCAGCTGCAAATGTTAAGCATGTTCAATATTCTTTAAATCACTTTTATAGTATTACTCCTATACATCTGATGATTGTATTTTGGTGACTTTAATTTTTTGTTTGCTGGCCTTTTTTTTTCATTGCCTAAATGTTGTGTTTTGAGCTTCTAATATTATTTGTTGGGTTTTGTGTTTTGTTTTATTTTAGGTGTGACTGCACAGAAAAATTACAGAGTAAATTTGATTTCTTGCGATCACAGTTGAATGACATTTCATCCTTTAAGAATATCTACAGATATGCCTTTGATTTTGCAAGGGTAAGACTACTGGAACATTAGAAAAGTTCTTACTTTGTTTTTTCAGCAAACTTGTACTTGAGTGGTTTCCTTTGCTTTCTTTAATTAACCTTAGGAAAAAGACCAGCGAAGTCTTGATATTGATACTGCGAAGTCCATGTTAGCTCTTCTGCTTGGAAGAACTTGGCCACTGTTTTCAGTATTTTATCAATACTTGGAGGTACAAGTTTCCTTGACTTTCTGAATGATGGCATAGTAGTTGGAGTGTTCTGTGAAAAGATTTCAGGGTTTGTGTTTTACTCAAGAATACATCTATATTGCTCCCATTCCTTTGCTCAAGGTGCTTATGAAACAGTGTTGTATGCATACAGATTGTTTTCTTTTTCCCTGTGCCCTACCCCCTTTTTCTTATCAAAGGCAACTAAAATTCCATCCTAATTATACTGTAAAGATAAATTTAAAATTAAATAGTCTCCGTTAGTTTCTTCAGCTGCATCTCTGCTGAATTTCACGTTTGCTTTGTTCAGATACAGTATGTAGATACCTTGATCTTTGGCTGTCTCTGGAAGATTTTGGTCAGTTTAGCTGTAAGTGAATGAGTCATGTGGATGTGCGTAGGTTGTGAAACATACTAGGCTTGAGAATATTCCCTGCCTTCAAATCAGTACCAATGTTGCAAAGTAGATGTCTTTATGATCATAATGTATTATACCTTGGAGAAAAGAAGATTTTTTTTTTTTTAATAGTTCCATCTGGAAATAGATCTTAGATAAGCCCTGCTTCAGGGCCAGACAAAAATTTACCAGTTTTTTGAAGCTTAGGGTGGTAACTTCCCGATTCCACAGTATTTCAGTTTTGCTCTGATCTTTCAAGAAATCATTTTATGTAGTTTCATAACTAAGAAATATGTACATGTGTAGTATTTTTAAAAATGGAAAACCAAGTAAATAGTAGCCATTGTTCTCCATTAAATTGTTTATTAGGAACTGATTGAAGATAAAATGAGATAAATGAGATGCAACAGTACCAAATGCCATTTCACACTTTAATATTCTGAAATAATTTTCCCTAGCAATCGAAGTATAGAGTTATGAACAAGGATCAGTGGTACAATGTACTAGAGTTCAGCAGAACTGTCCATGCAGATCTTAGCAACTATGATGAAGATGGTGCATGTAAGTATTCTTAATGTTTTGCTTATTCAACTATTAGCACAATATTTTAAAATTCCATAAAACACATTTCTGTAACAGAAACAATACTGTAAGGTATAAAGTAATTATTCTCCAACAATGCGTAGAAAAACAGTCTTGATAACCATCCATCTTCAAACTGCAGATATTAGTTGTAGTGGTATGATGGTGTACTTGAGCCAGCTTGTATTCAATGAGGATCTAGTAAAGGTGCTTGCTGCATGAAACTATAGACTTGAAAGCACAACTATAAACAGCAAACTCTCACTTTGTACTAATGTATAATAAACTCCAACTTAACGATTATGTTGCCTACCTGCTGGTACTTGGAACTGAACACACCTAGTAGTCAGTGATGCTATGACTGAATTGTATTAATTCCATTTTGGTACACTTTCTAATTATTTACAATTTTGAAAGCTCTAGGAAGTTGTGCTGATTTACAATATAACCTTATTTTTATGCTTTCTGTTCAGTTCAGTGCAGCTGTCAGATATCGGGAACACCTTTTTCCATAATTCGGTCTACCGTTTTTTTGTGCACTTTTTGCCACCCTTGGGTTGGAATGATTGTAGTAGTCTATGAGTATTTGGCCATAGGATTGACGTGAATGTTTCCTAAAACAGTAGTTTTAACCTTCATACTTTAAGAGAAGATATTTGAAAGACATGGGCAAATATAACTCCAAGTTTCATCCGTTTGCAGGGCCTGTGCTTCTGGATGAATTTGTTGAATGGCAAAAAGTTCGTCAAGCGTCATAGCAAGAATTCAAAAGAAAATGCAAAAGTTTTTTTGGTGCCCGCCTGTACACAAAGTAATGAGAAAAAGGATTGCATTTTCATTCGTAAGAAAGACTTTACAGTAATTTTTTTCCTTTTTAAGGAAACTTTCTTGTTACATGTGATATGGGCATTGAACCACACCTCTTCTGAGACTGAAGTTGGAGTTCTTGTTTTGAGTCTTATGTTTATAGCATTTATTTCAGAACAATAAAGATTCAGATTTGTGACAAAGGCCTAAAAGTGAAGAATGTCCCTTGAATGTGAGTGTGGTGTCTATTTTTGAAACCAAATCTGTAAGATTATCTTTCTCAGAAGTGCCCTTTCAGTGAATTTTTGAAGACCTTAAAAATGCTTAATTGGCACTGTTGCTTGCTGATGGTATGATTGTCTTGTGTGGCAAATGTTAGAAAGAATGACTGATTTATGAAGCCCTTGGTGGGAGTGTGCTATTTTCTGTATCAAGTATTGGTCATGGGTTGTGCCACAGTTTTCAGCTCCTTGTGGAGATAAAGGCCTTAAACTCCTGTTATTGTTTTTTATTTCTTTGTTCATTCCCCACCCAGTGGCATGGCATTTAATGGCAGGCCCTTTTAAAGCAGAAAGATATAGAGCATATGACTCTGTGTGCAGAATGGCTGAAAACTAGTTGCCTGTACTTCAGATGTGAACACAGATACTCTTTGGTACAGTAAGGCAGCTCCAGACCTTTACTACTATTTAGACTTCGGATTGCTTTGTATAAAAGTGCAATTTATATTTTAAAAGGGAAAGCTGGAAAGACTTGGTTTCAAGCTTTGCTTCTTATATGTTTTAGACTGGAAGCACTCACAACATGACTTTTTTTCTCTCCCTGGATGTTTTTTATATGTAAGTTAAGAAGAGACTACTTAATCACCTACCTGTGACCATGTAACAGGCTGTATGTAACAGGCTATTAATTTTCACCCTGTTAATCTGTTTTCAGTCCAGTAACTACTGCAATTGCCCTTTTAGGCATTCAGTATTCATTGCAACCTTTAAATACAGTAGGAATTTGTCACTCTACTTTCCTGCCCAGGAGGCCTAACACCACCCTTGAGAAGGAAAGGGATTTTAATGAATAAATGTGAAAAACCAAAACAAAATGAGCGAATGAAGCATTTGTAACTTCTACTGTATTATATAAATATATACTATAGACTGTGATAATGCCATGAGACTCAGTCAGTGATCAAGGCCTCAATGTGCCAAATATTTCAACAACTTGAATTAAGAATAATGTAAACTAGGCATGACTTGAAGATCTTTGCCTCAGGGAAATGACTTCTATTTTGCACATCCCTTAGTCAGACTAACAAACATGAGTTTTCCTGTCCTTAAGGAAAGCTTTATTCCCAAGATGATTTTTTTTTTTTTTTTTTTTTTTTTTTTACAAGGAGAGCAGAAAAAGAAAAAGTGTGAGGAGAAATGATAAGCAGGGGTGCAAAGTAGTGGTATGTGCCTGTGCTGTTGTTCTGCTACTGAGGACCACACTTACAACTTAAACTCCAGATCTGCTTGCTGTGGGCTGCAGAAAGCAGTGCAGTGGTGGGCCAGGGGCTGTCCTGCAAGTCATGCTGAACTTAAAAAACTTGGTTTCACCCAAGTGGAAAAAAGCATCGGGGGAAAAACAAACAACAGTTGAGATGCTTGGAAGATCTCTGCTTGTACAATGGCTTTGTCTGTGTGCATGCAAACAGATGCACTACAGCTGTTTTACATATTTTTCCACTTATTTTACAGGAAGTGTTTAACTTTAAACCTCACATATGCTGTGGCATTTCTCTTCAGTGTGTTACAAGTTGCCCATTTGCATTGCTGATAATTCTGATTTCACTCATAACAGAGTGCCTTTCATTTGCAAATTGCCCTACCCCACAGAAAGTTTGTGCCAGAATGAGATTACCTTCAAGAGTCCCAAGACCTACTGGTACAGTAAAGTCCTAAGATGCACAGATAAACATGCACCAAGTAACTGATGTCAAGGGAAGTACTGCTGTATACTAAATCACTTCAGGGACGCTGATTCTGAAATGACTTTCTCAAATTCACTAGAACTACTCTCCTTGTGTACTGTGTTTAGTCCCCACTGGGATGTTCTCTTTCCAAAAGTTTTGAAATACTGGTTAGAAGAGAATATTTTATAGTGCGATAAAAAAATCATCATTTTTAGATAACTGCAAACAGTTGTGAATTCAGTTTAAACCAGTTGGTCCTAGAGGATGGTATTAGACTAGAAAAGTAGGAGTGATGCATCTACCAATCCAAGGGGATCGAGTGCTTACTGTTAAGGTGTAATACACTATGTGATGTATCATTTGTATCGCTGTTAAGGTTTTATCAGTATTCCTGTAATAAATCCATTTTTCAGGGATTTATAACTTGGTTGTCTGTGTGATTGAAAATCATCAGTTACTGTAAAACTTTAACTGGGAATGAATGTATTTAAACTAGTTAAAATCAATATAGTTTTTCAAACTTGAATAAAATAGAATTTTACGTTATGTTTTTGTGCTCAAAACTACAATCAGACTTACTGTTTCAATATGAATTAATGACTTGTACAGTTTCATTATGAGCAGATCACTTTTATTAGCTGTCATTTATTACTTCACCTTACAACTGGCTGGCATGAGTGCTAATAACAGTCAATTTGTTTGGGGTTTTTTTCAATTTTGTGCATGTCCGCAAGTCAAAACTGAGTTCTGCTAAATGTTTTCTTTAGCCTTTGAACTTTTTGGTTTTTTCAGGTGCATTTCAGTCTATTGAATTAAAAGAAAAAAAGTTCCACCTTATCTTTCAGTTGTTTAAGATGAGAGTTAACAGGTGAAATATGCTGCCACAGTGTGACAAATAATTAAGTCAAAGGTGAAACGTCTTCCAAAGCTAAATCACAAAGGTGTCTATCTTAATGTTCTGAACTTCACGCTAATTTCACTTTCATTTCTTGATATTAATTCTTCCTAACATAATTAATTACTCCTAGTGTTCTTGGACAACTAACAGTTTGGTTTAAAATCTGAAAACACTCACCTGCTCATGGAAAAAGCCATACTGGTAGATCAGAATGTAATATTTCTCCTGTGTAAAAATGTGATCTTGAATTAAACAGTCATTTATGTTTACCTATGTCTTTATCTTTATATGTATATAAACTACATATATATTTATGTGGTTTTGATCCAATTTATCTTTTCTGTTTAAACATCTAATTCTTTACTAGTGGCTGTAGTTTCACACTTCTATATAGCAGACTTTGAATTTGGCATTTGAGATGACTATGGACACCAGCCTGGTACTTGTCTTGGCCCAAATGTGGTCTCTATGGCCATTGTTCAGGGGTTTTTTTTGTATCTCTCAAAAGCTTTGAGCTGATATATTGATACTGACTGCACAAAAATTGCAAAAGGACCATTAAGTTTCATGTTTCTGAAATTTTGTTCATTTTTTGAGCTAGTGAACAGTTCTTTTAATGCAATATGTACAAACTTGTACAGGTTTAGCTTTGTTAAGTATGATGAATAAAATGGTATGTCATAGGGCAGAAAACTTATTCTTCTTGTCATGCT
The DNA here is from genome assembly GCF_003945725.1 of Corapipo altera. Classification (NCBI taxonomy): domain Eukaryota; kingdom Metazoa; phylum Chordata; class Aves; order Passeriformes; family Pipridae; genus Corapipo; species Corapipo altera. The sequence continues at coordinate 77,358,621 of NW_020884872.1, forward strand.
ACTTCTTTTAGTTTTTCTTTTGTGTTTTTGAATATGCGTAATTGTTCTTAAAATCACTGAGAGACTTAATTCCAGCAAGATGGATCAGTCTAATTGTTAAGTTAACCTTACTGAAGAATTTCTTTGCTTCTGTGTGCAGATGTATAAAATAGAACTTTGTCTCAACTGGAAGCAACAGCAAACACCATTCTTGATTATAGCCCATGTTATTAGGACTGATAGAACATAATGGTCTTGGAAATTAACTGTCATTAATTATTTGTTGGATGAACAGTGTTCCAACAACCTGTTGCAATGCATGTGAATGAAGAAAGAATGAGTTTTTCTGTCTTCCCCAGCTACCTCCCTTCACCTTCCCCTATTGTATCTCTTTGGTCACTCATCTGTATTTTCAGAAAGGACTTAGTGTTTTCTAGTGCACTCTTCCATAGGGTCTTTCAGAGACTGTTGCAGAAGGGATCCAAGATAACATCCTGTCATATGTTTGAGTTAATCACCCTGTTTTCCTTGCAGATGCAGCTTGTTCCACTCTTGACACTTTCCAGTTGTTGAGGTCTGATGCCATACCTGCTTCAGAGCAGTCTTCCCTCAGTCTCTCTCAGACCTAAGGCAATGCCTGTTTGTTGTCTCCTTGTTGTTCTGCTTTTTCATCTTTTCATAGTGAGGTTCGTAATGCCTTCCTGAGTCAGTAGGAGTTAAGTGGTATATGCACAGCAGGCATCTTGCATCTACAAGGTGATGTCAAGAGTTCTGTTACTTTTCTTTACCCTTCTGTATTATTCTTTCTGTATTTCTTTCTGTGAGGAAGGATGTTGTAGTGATAGGTAAGTGCGTTAAAGACTGAACGGGTAAGGGCAACATTATGTTGCCTATGTTATCTTAATTTTTATGTTAAACCACTGCCAGGCTTGTCGCCAAAATGAAATGAGTTTCTCAGACTTGTATGTCACTTCATCCAGATTCTAAACTTTAATCTTGTTCCTGTTTTTGTTCTTGTTAATCAGAGTATGACATTCTCTACATATTTGAATCTTCTTAGTTTTTTTTCCCTGAATAGTGACCATAATAGCAATGGTAGGAGATGTAAGTTACTGGATTTCTGTTTTATAGACCTTGCAGTGGACAGATTTTTATCTTAACAAACCAAGTACTGTTTCTTAAATCAAGTCGGTTCCAATGTATTTCTATTGAATGACTTACTACTTTGTAAGTTATTAAAATGTTGTGGTTGTGTCCTGTTCCTCTGGAAAGGAGAATGCCTTTTGATAAAGATGCTTTAAACATGTAAAATTTTTCAGCTTTTAAATTAAACTTTTCCCTAATTTTGACAATTTAAGGGGAAAAAGAATGACTTCATATTTCAAGGGTTTGTCTGTTGTATATTTTTTTAATCAACTCAGTAGGGAATTTGTGCTGATTATAAGATAAAGGTATTTTTGGCTGGTTTCAATTATAGCTAATATACGACTTAGTTTTTTCCTTAGTGTTTCTAGAATTATTTAATTTATTTTCACCATTCATTTTATGGTAGTGAATTAAAGGACTAGAACATAGAATTGCTAGCTAGCTAAATTTTTTTCTGATAATAGCACTGAGGTGATTCTTCTTTTATTTTTTTTTAAATATTAGAATATTTCAGGAAAGGCTATTGAGCCTATTAAAGTAATTTAAATTATCATACAACGAAATGGTAGATGGGGCATCTAACCTACTAACTATTATAGGCTTCGTGTGAAATTATTTTTGCTTTCAAAATCAGTCAACTAAATCAGTTTTTCTAATGAAAGAAGAAACTATATCCTGTGATGTAATGTTTTCTCAATAATTAAAACTTACAAAGAAATACGATAAACTTCAACAGCTATATTACATCCTCAAACTGCTCAGCATATGTCGATTTGAACTTGGGCAAAATGTTAGTCGGGGCACCTCTATGAATGAGTCAGAACACATCTGAAATAAATCATTATTAATCCATGAGAAATTTAATCACTTGAATTTTTTTCAGATTACAGCAACAATAGGAAGAGGAACATCACATAAAAAGTGGGTTCTCTTCATACCTGGCACTTGCTTCAGGGTTATGCTTTTGTGTAGTAGTTTGAGGTATTGATTCTATCTACAAAACAAAATGCTTTTTTTTCCCTCATACTTATTTGATTTTTTTTGTGTGTGTGTGTCAGGGCTGAGTAGTAATACAAAGCAAAGACACAGTGCTGGAGTTGCAAGGACTGGGCATGGGTCATGACACTGTGCTTTTGCAATGATGTGAAATGGAAATATTGATGCCACATGGGACAAAGAATAGGAAGTGTATATCAAAATAAAATACTGTCATATCCTACTGTTTTCCCCTGTATTTCCATGCTTCTTGGTTTAGCCAGGGGATGGTCTGTCCGTGTTTCAGACTTATAGTTTATATACCTGCACGCACATTTTTACATGTAAAAATAAGTACATAAATGTTTCCCATCTACTGTTCAGCATGGTGGAAATTGCCCAAAAAGACTTTTAAGCTGAAAGGAGATTTGGTTCTCCTAGCTGTCCTATAGCACGTGTACTTCTTTGGGACTCTGGAAGTGGCTGGTCACCTTCCTGTCCCATGCAAATCTTCCTTGATGGTGTTTTTTTTCTGCATTTGAGTGATTCTGTCCTAGGAGCCAGTTTAAAGTTTTTTAATAGTGAAATGTTCTTCCCTTTCTGAATCTTCAGTAAGCTTATTCCAGACCCAGTGACTTTATTTGTATGATTTGGAGTTGGTTTGTTGGGATTTTTTCCCTTTGATATGGTAATTATTGGCTTAGAGAATGAATATTCCAATGTGGAAAAATGTCTTCGTAGAATTGGAGATGCCAAACCTGACAGTGTTCATGGGAAGACAGTAATTCTTACTGACACTTGAGTGAACAACTGGGATATTTATCTCCCAAGGCCTACCCTTTGCCAATGTTTCTAAATTGTTTATGGCACTGTGATTTTAGGTCATGTGTTACATCATGTAAGGATATTGCTGTGCCTATGCTGTATGGCTGAATAGGTGCTGAACTGAAGTTCATTACTGTGTATAATTCTTAAATGAAAAGGATATGACTTTAACGATGTAGTGTGTTACAGTATGTGGGGCTTCTTCACATAGTTTTGCAAGATAGCAAGTATGCTGCTTAGCTCAATAGAAAAGTCACTGGTTTCTTAAGTCTTAGTGTCAGTAGCTATTTGTAAGCAGTAAATAAGCTTCAAAACAGAGTTTAATTTGCTGTTTTATTTTTTGATGCTTATTTTCTTTTCTTAAGGGTTCACTGTTCATCAAGGAACATGTTTGTAGTCCTTGTTTAATAACAGAAGGAATATTATTTTCCTATCAGTTTGAGAGTTTGTGGGACAGCTAGTGTACTAGCATGTAAGGCTTCAATTTTGTTGTAGTGGGCACTGTGTTGTTAATAAAACTTTTGTCCCAACCAAATGACACTACTGTCCTACTAATAAATACTGTGCTTATGCTTTGCATAGTGCTTGCACTAGAACATTCCTGCAATGAAAATATTAAATATTTTTTCCATTTGAGTACATCATCTGTAGTTGCTCAGTGTTCCTTAAAAACATTATTAAACAAAGAACTTGTTTTTAGTATTCATGTTAACAAATGCCAGAGAGAAAAATCACCTTGTTCCCACTTATTACTTAGTTTATATGTTTCTTGAATGTTTTGGCCTACTTTAATGCAAAGGTCTGATGTATATTAGCATAGTTTGAGTTCACTAATATGAGAAACCATATTAGATTAATATTAGGTTAAACCTAACTGTGATAATCTGCTAGATATAGCCAAGCAAAATTCTTTGATACAAGAGACTGAGAGCAGAGAGAGTATTAATAACTAATAATTTGGAAAACTATTGGAACAGTTGGTTTCTAGCTATAGCAAGTTAAAAAAATATCCCACCGAAAATGTTGAACGTGGACTCTACGTTATAAACATGTTAAAGTATTTCAGGTTTTCATCAGTGGCACCGATTCTGAACATTTCAAAAATATTTTTAAAAAAATGAAGTGAGAGATATGTGAAGTTGAACTGAAATGGAAGTTTTTATTTTGAAATAATGGCTTTCCCTCTTTTTAAACTATTTATTCAAAATGTGTGTAAATAATGTATTTTTGATCTGAGGGTATTACAAGAAAATTAATTAGGTTTAATAGAACTGTGTGGCTTTATACAATGGGCTTTTGTTATGTTTGCCATTGGTGTAAGCTGCTGTTGTGACGAAAGTAGAAATAATCATCTCCCTACTCTCTCCTATTTTTGACTTCAAGGAAAATGTGACATATTTTGGAATACTGAAATATGACAGGTTATTTTCAGTTTTAGTGCAGAGGGAGGATTTGGAGCTTTAAATAGTGCAGCTTTGCAAGCTGACTTTTAGGTAAATATAACTAGAATCAGCAAGTGCTCATCTACTGATTAGAGAATGCATTTAACAAGCATCTTGTGTATGCTGCAGTACATGAGCACAATTTGACTTTTTAAAAGGGTTTTTTTTTAAAATGCAGATTAATTTCATTAAAAATTAAATCCACACCTAGATTTTGATCTGTGGAATCTTTTAATGGGACAAGAGCCCATCAATCTTTAGGACTGTCTCCTTACAAAATTCATGCTAGAAAATATCAGAGAGTTATCAGTAGAACTAAGATTTTAAAACAGAAGAGACCTGAGAAGGGCTATCTTTAGGCTATCATGAACATGCAGCTATACCTGAGATCAGAGATAAAGGAATACACTTGTAAACATGTTCATGTAATGCAAGCACAAAGCACAGCTAATTGAGGTCCTGAGAACACAATTCTCTCAACAGATAATAGTGTCCTGTATCTCTCTCAACAGATATGAGTCAGCACATAGATACTCCCAAGCCTTTAGGAGTAGTTTGAATACCTACATGCAATATCTAACCATAGAGGTGAGTATAGCTTTAAGGGGCCCAGGCTTCTTTCTAATGGTTCCCAGATCTCCAGGTATCTGCTGATGTGTGTCCCCAGAACTGCTGCATTTGACGTTTGAGTAAGTAGATGCCTAGATCACATCTAATCTCAATGGCAGTTCAGGGAGTTGGCAGCTATTTTGTTTCTGGGCAAAATAGATGAGGCATCCCAGAATATTACCTAATTGTTTGAACCACACAAAAATGACAGTCACAAACAGAGATATTGGTCTTCCTTTTGTCCAGTAGCCTAGTAAGCCTTTATGGCTTTTAGGAAAACTCAGATAAATTTTATAGACTTAAATATTTATTTTAGTAGGGCTTAGATTTCTGATGAGTGCACTCTCTACTAAAGGGGGTTTAGGCACACTCTAAGTTGACTCTACAAATTCTCTTAACATCACTTTTGACTCTGATTCATAAGTCCAGTTCAACAGAAGAAATAAGGTTTATAACTGAACATATTCAGCATAATCTGTCAGCTGAGCAAACAGTGAATCAGAGGCACTGAGTTCGTTCACCAGACTATTGGAAGCTAGAGCAGATGGGTCACTAGCCAATTCCTGTGGGAGATGCTGTCACTAGCTGTCCTGCAACCAAACTGAAGCAGGGGATACTGGATTAGCTCTGTACAGAAGAAAGAGTTTCTAAAACTACGTTGTTCAGCGCTTGGAATTTCCTTGGAGATCTGATCCAGTCCATCTCAGTTTAATGTTTTTCATGAAACAAGCACCCAAGGCCTGCAGAAATTCAGAAACTGTAATAAAAATGGAATTAACAGATTAAAGGAACTGTCACAGGTAGGAGAAGCTAGGCCACAAGGGAGAAAGACATCATTCTTTTAACAAAACTAAGAGCATGATCAAACACACGGTCATCATTTTTGTACTGTCTCTTGAAATTTTGTTCTATTTTAGGAGACATATAGACATAGAAAAACTTGTAAGAACTTTTTCTTTCCTCTATGGTTTGTAACAAAATAGAATAAAACAAAAGCAGGAGAAATTACTTCACATGAAGAATCACATCTACACAGCCCACTTCTGCTATTCCAATTATCCTATTCTGACTATGCTGGGTTTCTTAACACTGCTGCATAATGAATGTTGCTTAAGTGTGAATTTTATTTGCTATCTATGTAGGACAAAGTGTTAGATGCTCCCATGGCTTGATCTGATATTTATAAAAAGAGCTGATTTCAAAGAAAATCCTACCTTTGCTTTGTTTCTATATATATAATTCAAAAAATCTAAGAAGCATTTCATTTGTGAAGCTTCTCAATAAATACAAACTTCACATAATTTCTCCTGTAATAGTAGTTCCTTTATCTCATGCAGAATTTTTTTTCTGAAGTAACATTATCAGGAAACTGCTTGCTTTTCTGTTCAGGAGGTTAGTTTTTTCATTGTTAAAGGGACCACACTGCACATAGCCCAGGTAGATCAGCATCCCTTCACAAACTGTTAGGGCCAGCATTATTATTCCAGTTATAGTGTAAAGGGAGACCGTGAATGTTTTAGCTTTTGAGGTCTCAGATGTGTTCTGGAGGGAATTGTTCCCTCTCTGTTCCAGTCATAACCTCCCCTGAAGTGGACTTGATGACAGAAAAGTCATGAAAGTTATCAGTTGTTTATTAGATTTTAAGTAAGCAATGCAGTCCCTTTTAAAATTCATGCCTGATATGGAGATGCTTACTGATGCTTGCTGACAACTTATATGTTTCATATTTTTCCCAGCTTTGATGTGTTACAAAGACAATCAGTCTTTGTTTTAACTAAATATTATATAATGGTAAGTGTTTATAGTGCATCAGCACTATGATGGGCAAACCCATCATGGGAAATTTTGAAAGGATATTTCTACAGCAAATGCTGCAAAATGTGTATCATTTAACAATGTGCTCTATTAATTTTCTAATCTGTATTTATTACCTCATATGCACATCTTCTGTAAGAAAAATACACTTTTCTATTACTTGTTCCATAAATGGAGATCTGATTCAGAAGTCACAGTGTAACATCATGCATCCCAAGCAATTTAGAAATAAACTGGAACCACATTGGTCCCACCCTGGCTTAGAAAGCCCTGTATCTATGAATGCAGTAGTACCGTGGTTTTGACCTACTTGGGTGCTGCACAATTTTATTAAATATTCTTGTGTTAGCTGTCAATTTTTTTCACTTTGGGAGAGAGGGAGGTCCGTATACAACTTGGTTACAACAGTGTTATTTTAAGAAAGCCCTGTTACACATGTCAATTTACTAACAGTACCAAGGCTGTGATTTGTTATTCAGTATTATCTTTCCTGGATTAGAAGTCAGGAAGTTGTTGTTATTTTAAGAATTACTCTAGCTACAAGTCTTAACAAATATAGAAATATTTTATATCCATTTGGTGATTTTATTTCAAAGTACAAAGTCGATGCATAAGACTGTCTACCACCAAAATTCTTACCTTACCTATGCTACCCTCACCTATTTTTTCTACTAAGTGTCTGCACCTACTTTCTGTCCAACTTTTGTCTGCTATTTCATCCCTCTTTTAATCAAGAGTTACTTTGAGTCCCCCACTGAGACGCAGGTAAGTTTGTCTATTAGTGGTATGTTCCCATTTTCTGTGTTTAAATCTTGTATGAATTGTAGAATATGCTGAGTTGGAAGGGACCCAGCAGGATCATTGAGTCCAATTCCTGGCCTTGAGCAGGATTCCCCAAAAATCACACCACATGCCTGAGAGTGTTGTCCGAACTGAAACTCTTCTATTGATCCAAGAGAATCCAGATGGCAGTGGTCAGCTAATAAGCTTGTACACCTCCAGAACTTAGAAATAGTTCTAGAAGAAATAGTTCTAGAAGAAATAGTTCTAGAAG